>NC_133450.1:122220918-122520918 GCF_048565385.1 Saimiri boliviensis | reverse complement strand
GAGTGGCTTTCCTGCTGCTGGCCAGCAGTCGTCCACAGCCACCCTGTCACTGACGTGATCCTTATCCTGCCATTCTGTCATTTATTTCCGATGGCTGTCAGAACGCTCTTCCTAAAGCACAGCTTTCAGAAGTATTTGAACATGTTGATGCATAGGCCAGGTGCAGTGACTCATGCCTGCCATTCCAGCTCTTTAGGAGGCTGAGGTGGCTTGAACACGGGTGGTGGAGATCGCAGTGAGCCGATATTGTGCCACTTCACTCCAGCCTGGGTGCCACAGCAAGACTTTGTCTCAAAAACAAAACAAAGCTAAACAAAAGGACCAGAAATGGGACCAACACCTAGAGCCCTCCCATGCTGCTCTCCCCAGGAGTCCCCAGGCTCAGCCCTCATGTCTATCACCGTCACAGAGAGGCCTTTCCTGACCACTTTCTCCACCGTCATCACAGTCCCCTGTTTGTGCTGGTGCACTCTACACCTGCACCTGATTTCTCCATCCGTGAGCACAGACAAGTGGAAGCATCTTCTCTGGAGAGACTGGCAAGGGTGCTGGGTCAGTTTCTGTGGGGTCAGAGAAGGCAGAGACCATGATGGTGTGTTGCAGGGACAGGTAGGGCCTTGTGAGCTCACTGTGGGGCACGGCCATTAACGGCAATATAAAACGGAGGGTACTTGCTGACGTCTCTTATTTACAGCTCTTATTTTTCTTCTAATGTCTAGCCGTGTCATACACAAGAATTATCATTTAGTAAAACAGTGACTATGTATTTTACAAATACAAGATTGAAAAGGCTGCATATTTTCCTCTTTCTACATTTGTCATTCTTATTCAGCTTACTTGTATCTGTAGAGTATGTGTAATTTTTCCATGTGCAAAAATGCTGTTTGTGTGTAACAGACTACTGACTGTATCATATGTTTGAGCAAAACTGAAGAAATAATAAGCAACATTGATATTTGTGCAAAAATATGATAAATGTGTAACTATGGTGCTTATTATGTTAAAAGCTCATTTTGCTCCTGCTTTGGAAGAATTGGCCTAATGCGTTTGACATTTGAAATATAAATAACCCCAACACTTTGTGGGGGCTGAGGCAGATGGATCACCCGAGGCCGGTAGTTTGAGACTAGCCTGACCTACGTGAAGAAACCCTGCCTCTACTAAAAATATAAAATTAGCCAGGCATGGTGGCACATGCCTGGAATTCCAGCTACTTGGAAGGCTAAGGCAGGAGAATCGCTTAAACCTGGGAGGCAGAGGTTGTGGTGAGCCGAGATCGTGCCATTGCCCTCTAGCCTGGGCAAGAAGAGTGAAACACCATCTCAAAAGAAAAGAAAAAAAAAAAGGCTTTGCAGACGCCGACGCCGCGTGGAGCCTTCTAGTATCAGCCATGGTCAACCCCACCGTGTTCTTCGACATTGCCGTAGATGGCCAGCCATCGGGCCGCGTTTCTTTCGAGCTGTTTGCAGACAAGGTTCCAAAGACGGCAGAAAACTTTTGTGCTCTGAGCACTGGAGAGAAAGGATTTGGATATAAGGGTTCCTGCTCTCACAGAATTATTCCAGGGTTTATGTGTCAGGGTGGTGACTTCACATGCCATAATGGCGCTGGTGGCAAGTCAATCTACGGGGAGAAATTTGATGATGAGAACTTCATCCTAAAGCATACAGGTCCTGGCATCTTGTCCATGGCAAATGCTGGACCCAACACAAACGGTTCCCAGTTTTTCATCTGCACTGTCAAGACTGAGTGGTTGGATGGTAAGCATGTGGTCTTTGGCAAGGTGAAAGAAGGCATGAATATTGTGGAGCCCATGGAGCGCTTTGGGTCCAGGAATGGCAAGACCAGCAAGAAGATCACCATTGCCGACTGTGGACAACTTTAATAAGTTTGACTTGTGTTTTATCTTAACCACCAGACCATTCCTTCTGTAGCTCAGGAGAGCACCCCTCCACCCCATTTGCTCGCAGTATCCTAAAATCTGTACTCTCACTGCAGTTCCCTTTGGGTTCCATGTTTTCCTTGTTCCCTTCCATGCTTAGCTGGATTGCAGAGTTAAGTTTATGATTATGAAATAAAGACTAAATATTAGCTGGGCATGGTGGCGCGTGCCTGTAATCCCAGCTACTTAGGAGGCCGAGGCAGGAGAATTGCCTGAACCCAGGAGGCGGAGGTTGCGGTGAGCTGAGATGGCGCCATTGCACTCCAGCCTGGGTAATAAGAGCGAAACTCCGTCTCAAAAAAAAAAAAAAAAAAAAAGAAAAGAAAAGAAAGAAAAAAGAAAAAGAAAAAGAAAAGCCTCTGCTGCATATTTTCCAGGCACCAAATAGCATAAAAGGGCAGTATGATACTACAAACTTTGGCTAATAAAACAAACTGACACAATTAAATGACTATCGAAAATAAACATTGTGGTTTCAAAGATTCATTGATGATTTAGGGTGAAGTTTTTATATTATGCACTGTCTTAATGTGGGACGATTCCCTTTCTTTTTGTTTAATAAATATTTGTGAAGCACCTGTATCCACTAGGCACTATTTTAGGTGCTGGTGCTTCAGTGGTAGACAGAGCCCCTGCACTCATACAGTTCTCACTTTGTGGGTCAGGTTGCAGACAGCAAATCAGTAAACACACACAAATACATGACACAATTTCAAATGCCAGGTGTTTAAAGCATTCCACCTGATTTTTCTGAAGGAGGGGGCAAAGAACTTTCTGCTGGCTTAGATCTGTGCTGACTAGGACACAGACCTACACAGATCTTACAAACTATGATGTGTAAGAAACTATGGTTACTCAGAAATATACAGGAGTATTTATATCTTTATGACACATATGCAATCAATAAGGGCCCTGGGCATTTGATTCTTTATTTCAATGATACAATGGGTCTAGTAATGTTAGTTGTCATAGTTACTAGTGCTGATTTAATGTTAGTGAATTTACTTCACATTTAGCATAGGAAAAGTATGGGTTTATTATTTGTAAATTAGAAACAATAAAACCTGATTAAATTACTTGTTCTGGTATAAGTATCAGCATATGTGAATTATTTTTGCATTTGCTGAATCATAATGAAGTTCTTAACAAAATGAGAGGTATTAAAGGCCCACGGCAATGGTTCTTAGGGACTACCCATGAACACTGATAAAAGGCAGATTGTAGGGCTCTGACATAGCACATTCTGATTATTTTATGAGTTGACTATTGCCTAGAAATCTGAGTTTTCTTTTTTTTTTTTTTTTTTTTTTGAGACGGGGTTTTGCTCTTGTTACCCAGGCTGGAGTGCAATGGCGCAATCTTGACTCACCACAACCTCTGCCTCCTGGGTTCAGGCAATTCTCCTGCCTCAGCTTCCTGAGTAGCTGGGATTACAGGCACGCGCCACCATGCCCAGCTAATTTTTTTTTTTTTTTTTTTTGAGACGGAGTTTCGCTCTTGTTACCCAGGCTGGAGTGCAATGGCGCGATCTCCGCTCACCGCAACCTCCGCCTCCTGGGCTCAGGCAATTCTCCTGCCTCAGCCTCCTGAGTAGCTGGGATTACAGGCACGCGCCACCACGCCCAGCTAGTTTTTTGTATTTTTAGTAGAGACGGGGTTTCACCATGTTGACCAGGATGGTCTCGATCTCTCGACCTCGTGATCCACCCGCCTCGGCCTCCCAAAGTGCTGGGATTACAGGCTTGAGCCACCGCGCCCAGTTGAAATCTGGGTTTTCAATAAGCATCCTGAGTGATTCTAATAAAGATGGTCCTGGAACCCCACGGAGACCCACTCTCTTGTTGAGTTGTATCAGATATACATGACTTGATTTTTTTTTTTTTTCAATGACACTCAAGCAACGGCAAAGGGAACAATTTTAAGTACTCTCCGACATAAGTATCTAGGAATCAGTAGTGGGATATATTTTACACAAAGAGTAATAGAGTAGTTTTATGCCGTAAGACCAAAGTTCCTGGCTCCCATCCTAGAATAATGTAGTATTGGTTTTTATTTATTTATTTTTTTATTTTTTAAAGGTGGGGTTTCACCATGTTGGTCAGGCTGGTCTTGAATTCCTGACCTCAGGTGATCCACCTGCCTTGGTCTCCAAAGTGCTTGGATTACAGACATGAGCCACCACGCCCAGCCTGAAGTATTGTTTAATTAAAAGGTGGCCACTAACCAAAAAACATAAATATGTACGAAATTAAAGAAATACTGTCCAGAAGGATGGAGTCTAACGGTGCCTAGAATTTTCAAAGTCATCAGAGTAATAATTTTAAATGTGCCACAAAGTAATACCGTAATCCAAATAAGTTATACATTTATTTGCTTAACTTTCATCCATGAAAATCTTTATATAATTGCTGCTTGTTTTTTTGAAATCTTTTCCTACTGTGTAGTTTGTAAAAGCTCAAAATAGAGCAAAACTAGTTGTTACCGTATTTACTTCTGTAAACACAAAACTGTTAAGGCTTTTAGATGAAGTAAGCCTACAGGCTATGTTCTGTCATGTATGACTAAAATAAAAATTCAGCCTAAGGAAACTCCTTTTGTAGACATTATTGGTACTACAATACCAGTATGCCCAGTTAGCTGGGTGTGGTGGCACACAGAGACTGTATCTCCATGCTGCCTACTCTAGGTTGCTGTATGTTCCCAACACACATCTTTAATGGTTTAAAATTGTATTTTAATTTTTCCTTCTGTTTGTATGCTCTGCCAGCTGTTATGCTTCCTCTGCACATTTCCAAAGTGAAGAAAATGAAAACATCTTTTTTTCTAATACTGTATTAATAGAGAAATCTATATTTTTGGATTAATATTCTTTAATAAGAACCTAACTTAATAGGTTGCTCTCTAATTGATTACAATTCCCACTGGAACACTTCCCCAGGTTGACTGAAGGTCCAGGTTTTTTTCTTATTCTTCCTTCCTTCCTCTATTCAGTTTCAGTTGAGAATCTACCAAACTAAGATTACATTGACCACTCAGTTTTAGGCAGAAAGGGGCTGCATTGATTAGTTCAACTGTCTCCTTTTCAAAGAAACTAAAGCCCACGGACCGATTTACCAAAGTGGGTGTATTCTTCTTATCTGTGTTGTCCTATTATTAAAGATCCTGGACTAGTCATAAAGCAAATGGTGTAACTGCTAGCTGATGGGAATTTCTGGAATGGGTTTAGGTTCGAGGAAGACAAAAGTCTAGTGGCAATGTCAGCTCTGGAGGTAGGTTACTTGAATTTCAACCTACTTTGTTGTGTGTTCTTGGGCAAATTACATAACGTTTCTGTGCCTCAATTTATTTGAAAGACGGTGTATAATAGTATCTATCTCACAGTGTAATTGTCAGGATTATTGAGCTATTCTACGAAAAGTATTAAAACACGCCGGGCGCGGTGGCTCAAGCCTGTAATCCCAGCACTTTGGGAGGCCGAGGCGGGTGAATCACGAGGTCGAGAGATCGAGACCATCCTGGTCAACATGGTGAAACCCCGTCTCTACCAAAAATACAAAAAACTAGCTGGGCGTGGTGGCACGTGCCTGTAATCCCAGCTACTCAGGAGGCTGAGGCAGGAGAATTGCCTGAACCCAGGAGGCGGAGGTTGCGGTGAGCCGAGATCGCGCCATTGCACTCCAACCTGGGTAACAAGAGCAAAACTCCGTCTCAAAAAAAAAAAAAAAAAAAAAAGAAAAGTATTAAAACATGCGGTTAAACTCCCAGTAAACACTATTTTTACCCAAATTACAAACTGCCAAACCCTTAAGTCTTGAGCTCCCAAGGGGAATTAGGAACCCTCCTGTGCCATTCCTCTTCTAAAAGTCTGCTGAACAAAAGTCGATGTTGCATTTTCTCTCTCTCTCTCTTTTTTTTGAGACGGAGTTTCGCTCTTGTTACCCAGGCTGGAGTGCAATGGCGCGATTTCGGCTCACCGCAACCTCCGCCTCCTGGGTTCAGGCAATTCTCCTGCCTCAGCCTTCTGAGTAGCTGGGATTACAGGCACGCGCCACCATGCCCAGCTAATTTTTTTGTATTTTTGGTAGAGACGGGGTTTCACCATGTTGACCAGGATGGTCTCGATCTCTTGACCTCGTGATCCACCCGCCTAGGCCTCCCAAAGTGCTGGGATTACAGGCTTGAACCACCCAGTCCGGCCGATGTTGCATTTTCAAAGAGCTCAAGTGAATTACTTTTATGAAGTTTGGGGCAAATGAATTACACGTATATATCACCCTCCCTCAACACCCAGAAGGTATGTGGACATGCAGAATTCAAATGTCTGAGCGTGACTGTGCTCAGGGGGTGAAGGGAGGCTTAGAAACTGACCCTTTGAGAAAGGCAGGACCTTCAATAAGAACGGCTGGCGACCAAAGAACTAAACTTTAACATAACAAAGGTGACTTGGTCTCCCTGCGACCACAGGCGTCCAACCCAGGAACACCTTCCACCTGGAAGGCCCAGGTGAGGCTGGAGGGGAACTGAAAGGGTCAGACCACGGGATTGTTCTCAACTTCGGGCTTTTACACAGCAGTTTCGAAGACAAAGGGGCTTTTCAGCTAGGTTTGGTTCACTATCCCCCTCGTCCCAGGCCCAAGCTTGGTCCCCAATGTCCGCAGCAATGCTTGGGACGTCCCTCACTTCGCTCCTTTTTCTTGGGGCCACTGCCCGCCCCTAGGTTGCCTGCTGTCCCTCCTAGACAGAGGTGGATGGCCGTAACATTCCAGGGAGGACAAAGGGAGGGCCGAGGGGGCAAAGACGCCCTTCTAAAGCCCCACCCCGGAAAGGCATCTCCCCCACACCGGCGAGGCGCCCTCAGGCTACAGCCTCCTCCTGAACCTCCTCCCTTCGCCCCGCCCCTCGGCACGGGGCCCGGGCGCTGTGCGGCCGGCGCTCTCTGATTGGCTGCCGCGTCAGGGTCCCACGCGGGGATTGTGCCGTGGGCGGTGTCGGCGCCTGAGTGCACAAGGTGGGGAAGCTGCGCTGGGAGTTGCTGGAAGTCGGAGGCGGGGAAGCGGTCACTGGCAGCGAGCGCAGGCAGCGGCAGGGCGCAAAGTTGAGAGCAGTCCCTAGTCTAAGCCTTTCTGTCGCCCTCCAGCACCGCCGGGACCACGGACTCCACCCTGCCGCGGCCCCTCAGCGACGCGGTGCAGCGGCCACTTGACCAGGTGGGTTCAGGTACCGCAAGGCACCCAGGCGTCGGGCACACGCCTTCGCCGCCCAATGCGGCCGTGGTGCCGCCAGACCGGGGCCCTGGGAGAGGGGTGGGGGCTGGGACCCGCTGCCCCTGGAAGGGAGGGGAAGGCAAGCCTGTCCCGGTGACCTCTGCTCCCACCATCCTCCTCCCTGCCTCTCCGGTGTGCACCCCAGACCCCTATCCGCCGCCCAGGGCGGTGGTGGTCCCAGCGTTGGTGCCGGCGACAGCCCCAGGGAGGGTCTTTATGTAGACTTGAGGGTGTGCGTGCTGGTCCCTGCCCTCCGCTGCAGCGGGTGCTGGACTCAGAAATTGGGTTTCTCCGGAGGCTGGCGTGGTGGTGCCTGCCCGGCAGGTGGCTCTGAACGACCCCGGGAAAGGCTGATGCGTGGGTCTAGGTGTGAACGGTGCATTAGAGATGGCGCTGATGAGTGCGAGGGGCACAGAGAAGCTTAAGTGCTGCTGCACTTTGGGGACAGTTTGCATTGGAGTGTGGTTTAAGGGAGACAAAGGCAACAGTTTTGGGGAAGGCAGAGGTTATGAAGAAAAGTGAGAGGGAGTTATCCCCAGGATTCTAGCTGAGAAAGTTGCAGCCTTGTAGATAGAAGCGGCCACCCTTACCTCCTGGCCCAACCCTCAAAAAAGCACTTGGCAGTGTTCAGGGAAGGGTGGCATTTAAATGAGGCCAATTGCGTTTGATGATTAAAGGCTCTAAGGATGACTGAGAAATCAACAATATTGTGATGGGAAAAGCAGCGCCATTTTTATTCAGCAAAGAAAGCTTGGAAGTAGCATAAGATTTAAGGAACTTGTTGATGCCAGCTGTGGGAGGTAGAGTTAAGTGATTGCTCTAGCCCCAAGCTAAAGGTAGATGACTTTGGAAATTTTGCTTACAATTGTTTGTAGCATACTTAACGTCGAAGTAAGTGTTTGCACTTTGCAGGGGATACTGGTTCACTGTCCTTAGCTGGAATGTGCGCATGTTTAGTCTTAGGGGATTTCATTTATACTACAGATTCTCTCTTACCCAGACTGCTTTTCCTAGCAGCAAGCTGGAAACATGACATTAGGGTACAGGCTGCCTTGCACTTTACTCTTTTAAATAAACTTGTGTGGAAAGAGTGTCAAAAAAAAAATACAGAAAAAATAAATAATTCTGCCTTCTCTTAAAATCTGTTATTGCGGTCATCCCCACCTATCTTTAACAGCAGTTATAATGTGTATCCTGCGAATAAAGTATTGGTAGTGAAATTCATCGTGTATTTGAAGAAAACACTATTCTCTGTTTATTAATCAATTGATCAGAATTTAGTGTTTTTCGTGCCGGGCACGGTGGCTCAAGCCTGTAATCCCAGCACTTTGGGAGGCCGAGGCGGGTGGATCACAAGGTCGAGAGATCGAGACCAACCTGGTCAACATGGTGAAACCCCGTCTCTACTAAAAATACAAAAAATTAGCTGGGCATGGTGGCGCGTGCCTGTAATCCCAGCTACTCAGGAGGCTGAGGCAGGAGAATTGCCTGAACCCAGGAGGCGGAGGTTGCGGTGAGCCGAGATCGCGCCATTGCACTCCAGCCTGGGTAGCAAGAGCGAAACTCCGTCTCAAAAAAAAAAAAAAAAAAAAAGAATTTAGTGTTTTTCATCTTCTCAGCCGTGTGGAAGATCATCGCTGTTTACCACCCTGACATGCAGTGTAACATGTCACACTCTGATTTAAACAGGCTGCTGCCAGTGTATCAGCAAATGCAGGGTAGGTGTCTGTAAAAAAACAAAACAAAAACAAAAACAAAAACAAAAAAAACATACTGCTGATGAGGAGCAGGGGAGATACCCATATACATTTACATTTCTTTTTTTTTTTCTTTTTTCTTTCTTTCTTTTTTTTTTTTTTGAGACGGAGTTTCAATCTTGTTATCCAGGCTGGAGTGCAATGGCGTGATCTCGGCTTGAGGCAACCTCCTCCTCCTGGGTTCAGGCAATTCTCCTGCCTCAGTCTCCTGAGTAGCTGGGATTACAGGCATGCGCCACCATGCCCAGCTAATTTTTTTGTATTTTTAGTAGAGACGGGGTTTCACCATGTTGACCAGGATGGTTTCGATCTCTTGACCTCGTGATCCACCCGCCTCGGCCTCCCAAAGTGCTGGGATTACAGGCTTGAGCCACGGCGCCCGGCCCATTTACATTTCTTTTAGGGAGACCAGCATGTGTTCACATTCTCTTTCTCTTCCCTCTTTCTTTCCTTTCTCTGAACCCCGCATCTGCTATAGGCTTACCCTTCCCTCTCATGCCAAAATATTTTCTTTGTTATGCTAATAATACCTGTTAATTTACATAATGCTTATAACTTTTTAAAAGTGATTTCATAGTAATGAACTCATTTAAACATCTCAGCAACCAGAGAAAGTTCTTTTCAGTACTGAAATAATCAGGAGAACCATGGGAAGGAGACAGGACTTCAAACTTTTTGACATGTCTTTTTTTGTTTAGCTGAAGGTCTTGAGTTTGTAGCTTGGGACTACTATAAATGTGTACAGCCATGTATATACTACACCTAATTTGTGTAGTACAGTTATGTACTGCATAGTGCCAGTGAGGTCATCAGAGCTCATATATGATTTTGGTCCCACAGATTATAAGGGAGCTGAAAAAGTCCCATTGCCTAGTGAAGCTGTAGTATTCATAATTTCTTAGTGACTCATGTTTTTGTGGTGATGCTGGTGTAAAAAAACTCACTGTGCAGCCAGTCCCTGTAAAAGTGTAGCATATGCAATTATGTACAGTACATAATACTTGATAACGTTAAATACATTATTGGTTTGTGTATTTTCTACCCATTTTATCATTGTTTTAATGTGTGCTGCTTTTTTTTTTTTCTTTTTTGAGAAGGAGTTTCGCTCTTGTTACCCAGGCTGGAGTGCAATGGCGCGATCTTGGCTCACCGCAACCTCCGCCTCCTGGGCTCGGGCAATTCTCCTGCCTCAGCCTCCTGAGTAGCTGGAATTACAGGCACGCGCCACCATGCCCAGCTAATTTTTTGTGTTTTTAGTAGAGACGGTGTTTCACCATACTGACCAGGGTGATCTCGATCTCTTGACCTCGTGATCCACCCGCCTTGGCCTCCCAAAGTGCTGGGATTACAGGCATGAGCCACTGCACCCGGCTTAGTGTGTACTTCTGTTGATTAAAAAGAAAAGTTAACTATAGAACAGCCTGAGGTGGGTCTTTATTCCAGAAGAAGGCACTGTCATAATAGCAGGTGACAGCTACATGTGTGTTATTGCCCCTGAA
Organism: Saimiri boliviensis; assembly: GCF_048565385.1. NCBI lineage: Eukaryota > Metazoa > Chordata > Mammalia > Primates > Cebidae > Saimiri > Saimiri boliviensis. Next base: position 122,510,456 of record NC_133450.1, on the reverse strand, counting down.
AACCTTTCAGTGGGACAAGATTGGAGGTGGGGGACAGTGATGTGCAGGATCTGGACCCTGTGTAGGCCTAGGCTAGAGGGTGTTTGTGTCTTAGTTTTTTTTTTTTTTTTTTTTTTTTTTTGTTTTTTTTTTGAGACGGAGTTTCGCTCTTGTTGCCCAGGCTGGAGTGCAATGGCGCGATCTCGGCTCACCGCAACCTCCACCTCCTGGGTTCAGGCAATTCTCCTGCCTCAGCCTCCTGAGTAGCTGGGATTATAGGCATGTGCCACCATGCCCAGCTAATTTTTTTTTTTTGTATTTTTAGTGGAGACGGGGTTCCACCATGTTGATGAGGTTGGTCTCGATCTCTCCACCTCTTGATCCCCCTGCCTCGGCCTCCCAAAGTGCTGGGATTACAGGCTTGAGCCGCCGCGCCCGGCCCTAGCCTCCTATATTTTTAAGAAATATTTTTTCTTTGTTTTAAAACAAGATTAAATTTACAGGAAGGTTATCACTACAATTCAGATAACATTTGCTTTTCCCTGAACCATTTGCTAATAAGTTGCTTCCAAATATTTTCGTGGCATTTCCTAAGGACATTCTTCTGTGTAATATCAAAATGACCATCAAAATTAGAAAATTAATATGTTTCTGTTATCACGTCTTCAACTTTATTCAAGTTTTACTGGTTATCTCATCAAATTCTGTTTAACAACAGGATCTAGTTTGGAATTACAGGTTGCATTTGGTTCTAAACTCTCCTTAGTCTCCTTACATCTAGGTCACTCCCTTTATTGAATTGAAACGTATTCCTTCCTCTTCTATTTTCTGGGAGGGATTGTATAAAACTAGTGTTAATTCTTTCTGAAAAGTTTGATAGAATTCTTCAGTAAAACCATCTGGGCCAAGTATTTTTTTTTTTTTTTTTTTTGTGGGAGTCTTGCTGCCCAGGCTGGAGTGCAATGGCATGACCTTGGCTCATTGCAGCCTCCACCTCCTGGGTTCAAGGATTCTTCTGCCTCAGCCTCCTGAGTAGCTGGGATTACAGACACCGCTACCACGCCCAGCTAATATTTTGTATTTTGAGGTAGAGAAGGGTTTCACCAGGTTTGCCAGAGTGGTCTTGAATTCCTGACCTCAGGTGATCCGCCCACCTCGGCCTCCTAAAGTGCTAGAATTACAAGTGTGAGCCACCACACCTCACTGGCCTAGATATGTTTATGGGATTTTAAATTACAAAGCCAGTTTTCTTAACAGTTATAGGGCTATTTAAATTCATATCGGATGAGTTTTTGTAGTTTGTGTTTTTTCTGGAATTGGTGCATTTCTTCTAAAAAATTCAATTTTAGCTAATCTATGTGCAGTTTTATTCTTTACCTTGTATAGACATATTTTCAATGAAAAGGTAATCTAAGACATATATTTATAAAAATAAACGTATCTTTTGTATTTCTATCATATAATTTTATATCTGTATCATATACTTTGGATCAAGCTCTAGATGTAGCCAAGATCTCAGGGGCAGGCTATATTTAGCACTGATGGGAGACTCAGTGACCTGTAAAGTCTGTGTCTCTACACACTTCAGAGTTTGCTCTGCATGAGTCTCTGACCATACAAATACCTATACTGTGGCTATATTGTGCTGACACCTCATTCTATTTCAATTTTTTTCATGACGTATTATTCAAAATAATGTGATACCGTGCAAATCAGATTTGCTATGGTCCCTGACCTCAGGTTGCTTAGAGTCTCTGTAGGGGTTGCAGAGAAGTAATTAGGAAATCAGTAATCAGTGTGGTCGGTGTTGTGATGAGGAGGCAACAGGTCCTCATGAGAACACAGAGAAGAGGTATCTCTTTTATTCTCTTCATCTCTGGTACCTAGTATAGTACCTTGCACATAGTAGGTTCTCATTAAGTCTTTGTTGAATGAATGAATAAACTCAGAACTGGGTGATCACAAGGTCACTTTTGGAGAGGACTTGTGTCTGAGCCAAGTTAGTGATATCTATGGGCAGTAGATGAGTGGAGGGAACTCTCTCATGTGGATGCAATAATATGCAGTGTTATAGAAGGACAGAAAGCTTAGCAATCTAAATAGTTGTCTAAAGCTGTCTATTTGCAAGTGGGGAGTGGCTTCCAAAAGTGATTGCAGACTGAAGGCTAAGAAGAAATAACTGACCAAAGTCTGTATTGGGCAAGGTTAGCTAAGAACCAGAATTGATTTTTATGAATTAGCATTTTTGGTTCTGGCTGCTGTTTACCATTACTAGGTTTAGTTTCTAACATGTCTTAAAAATAATGCTCTCCAAATGAATAAGAAGTATTTTTTTGTGAAGCATGGTACAGTTTTCTCTGGCTCTTACCTACTGGTCTTATTCATGCTATCTTTGCTTTCAAACAATACTTTTTTATGCTCTAAATATATCTGTGATAAATCATGAGTGTACCACTAATAACGGTGGGTCATATTGTTGTGTTTTCATATGCCAGGTACTGTATTGAGACCCTGCCATGAGTTATTTCATTATAATGTGGACAGTGGCCTGTGTGTAAGAAAACCAAACCTAAGGCTCCCATTTTACACAAGTAACTGAAGTTTGGGGAAGTTAAATTGTGTGTACCCAAGGTCACTTAGGTAAACCTGGGACTCACATTTGAATCTAAGTCTGTCTGAGTTCATTTAACCACTGAGCTATGTGTGCTCTTTCCAATGTTTCATATGTCTTTTTATTAAACAAAAAAGGCCCAGGATTTAGTTTTACTTGTGTATATATCCTTAGAAAGTTTATCAGTTAAGTAAGGAAATAGTTTGTAGTAAAGTAACATATTAAGACTCTCCTAAAAGCAAATTACAGAAACCCACTTTAAACTAGCCAGCATGGCTGGATGCAGATGCTCCAACAATAATTACTGTGCTCTTCCTCTCTGTGTCTACTCCTTTCTCACTTTCCTCTTCCCCCTCCTTCTTTATCCCACTGCCCCAATCTCTCTCTCATTCTGCTTTTCTTAGAGTGTTGGCCCATTCTCTCTTGTCACAGAAGCAGCCCCAGTGAAACCAGCTCCACCTGTGATCCTAGGAAGAGAAAGCATCTTCTCTGGGAGCTCTGGCAGTAATGCCCTGGGGAATACTCTTGGTCTTGGGGACTGGGGGCTGTGAGAGGACTTTGTGAACTCTATGGAATGTAGCTGTTGGGGTGACAACATGTCCATACTTCATCTTGATATGACATGTCATTTGATGGTTTAAACTATAATTATTTAAAGATAATGCACAATATGTTTTAATAGCTTTATCAAGATATAGTTCACATACCATAGGACTCACTCATTTAAAGTATACAGTTCAATGGTTTTAATATATTCACAGTTGTACAGCTATCACCACTGTCTATCTGTAACATTTTCATCACAAAAAGAAATCTTGTACCCATTCACAGTCACTCTCTATTTTTCCCAAACCTCTCAGCCTGAAGCAACCACTCATCTACTTTGTCACTATAGATTTGCCTATACTAGACATTTTATGTAAGTGCATTCAGACGACTTGTGGTCTTTTGCGTCTGAGTTCTTTCATTAGCATGTTTTCAAGGTTTATCTATCTTTGCATATCATCATGCATTTTTTATTAGTTGCCAAATATTCTGTTATATGGATATACCACATTTTATTTGTCTGTTGTTGATGGACATTTGGGTTGTTTTCATGTTTTCGCAATTATGAATAATGCTGCTGTGAACATTTGTGTAGATTTTACTTCTTCTGTGTGTATACCTAGCAGTGGAATTGCTGGCTCATATGATAACTGTACCTAACATTTTGAGGGACTGTCTTCTAAAGTGACTGTATCATTTTACATTCTCACCAGCAATGTATGAGGGTTCCAGTTTTTTTACATTCTTGTCAACCGTTACTATCTTTTTGATTTTAGGCATCTTGGTGGGTGTGAAGTGTTATAATGCATTTTTTTTTTTTTTTTTTTTGAGACGGAGTTTCACTCCTGTTACCCAGGCTGGAGTGCAATGGCGCGATCTCGGCTCACCGCAACCTCCGCCTCCTGGGTTCAGGCAATTCTCCTGCCTCAGCCTCCTGAGTAGCTGGGATTACAGGCACGCGCCACCATGCCCAGCTAATTTTTTGTATTTTTAGTAGAGACGGGGTTTCACCATGTTGACCAGGATGGTCTCGATCTTTTGACCTTGTGATCCACCGGCCTCGGCCTCCCAAAGTGCTGGGATTACAGGCTTGAGCCACCGCGCCCGGCCTTATAATGCATATTTTATAAAAGTGGTATAATGCGTATTTGTTTGTTAAATAATGGCCTGTTTACTTGTTGTCTTACCTTGTATTGGAGCTTTCCCAGTGGGTTCTGAACCTGCTCCTCCTCAGTCCAGCCAGCCAGGTAGGCAGACCATGCTGATCAAAGGATCAGAAGTATATCTTTACTTTTCTTTTTCTATTTTTTTTTTTTTTTTTTTTTTTTTTGAGACAGTTTTGCTCTTATTACCCAGGCTGGAGTGCAAAGGCACGATCTCGGCTCACCACAACCTCCGCCTCCTGGGTTCAAGCAATTCTCCTGCCTCAGCCTCCAGAGAAGCTGGGACTACAGGTGTGTGCCACCATGCCCAGCTAATTTTTGTATTTTTAGTAGAGACGGGGTTTCACCATGTTGACCAGGATGGTCTCGATCTCTTGACCTCGTGATCCACCCCGCTCGGCCTCCGAAAGTGCTGGGATTACAGGCTTGAGCCACCGTGCCCGGCAACTTTGGGCTTTTACACAGCAGTTTCGAAGACAAAGGGGCTTTTCAGCTAGGTTTGGTTCACTGTCCCCCTCGTCCCAGGCCCAAGCTTGGTCCCCAATGTCCGCAGCAATGCTTGGGACGTCCCTCACTTCGCTCCTTTTTCTTGGGGCCACTGCCCGCCCCTAGGTTGCCTGCTGTCCCTCCTAGAGAGAGGTGGATGGCCGTAACATTCCAGGGAGGACAAAGGGAGGGCCGAGGGGGCAAAGACGCCCTTCTAAAGCCCCACCCCGGAAAGGCATCTCCCCCACACCGGCGAGGCGCCCTCAGGCTACAGCCTCCTCCTGAACCTCCTCCCTTCGCCCCGCCCCTCGGCACGGGGCCCGGGCGCTGTGCGGCCGGCGCTCTCTGATTGGCTGCCGCGTCAGGGTCCCACGCGGGGATTGTGCCGTGGGCGGTGTCGGCGCCTGAGTGCACAAGGTGGGGAAGCTGCGCTGGGAGTTGCTGGAAGTCGGAGGCGGGGAAGCGGTCACTGGCAGCGAGCGCAGGCAGCGGCAGGGCGCAAAGTTGAGAGCAGTCCCTAGTCTGAGCCTTTCTGTCGCCCTCCAGCACCGCCAGGACCACGGACTCCACCCAGCCGCGGTCCGTCAGCGACGCGGTGCAGCGGCCACTTGACCAGGTGGGTTCAGGTACCGCAAGGCACCCAGGCGTCGGGCACACGCCTTCGCCGCCCAAAGCGGCCGTGGTGCCGCCAGACCGGGGCCCTGCGGGGGGGAGGGGGGACTGGGACCCGCTGTTTCTGGAAGGGAGGGGAAGGCAAGCCTGTCCCGGTGACCTCTGCTCCCACCGGCCTCCTCCCTGCCTCTCCGGTGTGCCCCCCAGACCCCTATCCGCCGCCCAGGGCGGTGGTGGTCCCAGCGTTGGTGCCGGCGACAGCCCCGGGGAGGGTCTTTATATAGACTTGAGGGTGTGCGTGCTGGTCCCTGCCCTCCGCTGCAGCGGGGCTGGACTCAGCGGTTGGGTTCCTCCGGGTGCACAGGCTGGGATGTAGACGGAGCGAAAGGCTGTGTTTCGGAGAGGCTGGCGTGGTGGTGCCTGCCCGGCAGGTGGCTCTGAACGACCCCGGGAAAGGCTGATGCGTGGTTCTAGGTGTGAACGGTGCATTAGAGATGGCGCTGATGGGTGCGAGGGGCACAGAGAAGCTTAAGTGCTGCTGCACTTTGGGGACAGTTTGCATTGGAGTGTGGTTTAAGGGAGACAAAGACAACAGTTTTGGGGAAGGCAGAGGTTATGAAGAAAAGTGAGAGGGAGTTATCCCCAGGATTCTAGCTGAGAAAGTTGCAGCCTTGTACATAGAAGCGGCCACCCTTACCTCCTGGCCCAACCCTCAAAAAAGGCACTTGGCAGTGTTCAGGGAAGGGTGGCATTTAAATGAGGCCAATTGCGTTTCATGATTAAAGGCTCTAAGGATGACTGAGAAATCAACAATATTGTAATGGGAAAAGCAGCGCCATTTTTATTCAGCAAAGAAAGCTTGGAAGTAGCATAAGATTTAAGGAACTTGTTGATGCCAGCTGTGGGAGGTAAAGTTAAGTAATTGCTCTTGCCCAAAGCTGAAGGTAGTTGACTTTGGAAATTTTGCTTACAATTGTTTTAACTTAGAAGTAAGTGTTTGCACTTTGCAGGGGATACTGGTTCACTGTCCTTAGCTGGAATGTGCGCATGTTTAGCCTTAGGGGATTTCATTTATACTACAGATTCTCTCTTACCCAGATTGCTTTTCCTAGCAGCAAGCTGGAAACATGACATTAGGGTACAGGCTGCCTTGCACTTTACTCTTTTAAATAAACTTATGTGGAATGAGTGTCAAAAAAAAAAAAATAAAAAATAAATAAATAATTCTGCCTTCTCTTAAAATCTCTTATTGCGGTCATCCCCACGTATCTTTAACAGCAATTATACTGTGTATCCTGCGAATAAAGTATTGGTAGTGAAATTAATCGTGTATTTGAAGAAAACACTATTCTCTGTTTATTAATCAATTGATCAGAATTTAGTGTTTTTCATCTTCTCAGCTGTGTGGAAGATCATCGCTGTTTACCACCCTGACATGCAGTGTAACATGTCACACTCTGATTTAAACAGGCTGCTGCCAGTGTATCAGCAAATGCAGGGTAGATGTCTGTAAAAAAAAAAAAAAAAAAAAAAAAAATACTGCTGATGAGGATCAAGGGAGATACCCATATACATTTACATTTCTTTTAGGGATACCGGGATGTGTTCACATTCTCTTTCTCTTCCCTCTTTCTTTCCTTTCTCTGAACCCCGCATCTGCTGTACGCTTACCCTTCCCTCTCATGCCAAAATATTTTCTTTGTTATGCTAATAATACCTTTTAATTTACATAATGCTCATAACTTTTTAAAAGTGATTTCATAGTAATGAACTCATTTAAACATCTCAGCAACCAGAGGAAGTTCTTTTCAGTACTGAAATAATCAGGAGAACCATGGGAAGGAGACAGGACTTCAAACTTTTTGACATGTCTTTTTTTGTTTAGCTGAAGGTCTTGAGTTTGTAGCTTGGGACTACTGTAAATTTGCACAGCCACGTATATACTACACCTAATTTGTGTAGTACACTTATGTACTGCATAGTGCCAGTGAGGTCATCAGAGCTCATATATGATTTTGGTCCCACGGATTATAAGGGAGCTGAAAAAGTCCCATTGCCTAGTGAAGGTGTAGTATTCATAATTTCTTAGTGACTCATGTTTTTGTGGTGATGCTGGTGTAAAAAAAACTCACTGTGCAGCCAGTCCCTGTAAAAGTGTAGCAACTTTTAGTCCTGCAGTCTCCATTCCGGGTGAGTGCCCTATATATGTATACCATTTTTTATCTTTTATGCTGTATTTTTACAGTATCTTTTCTATGTTTAGATACACACATACTATAGTATTCATTACAGTAAGCTGTTATATAGGCCTGTAACCTAGGAGTAATAGACTGTACCTTCTAGGCACATGTGTAGTAGGCTAGACTGTCTAGGTTTGTATAAGTCCACTGTGATGTCCACAGTGAATTGCCTAATGATGCATTTTTAAGAATGTACCCCCATTATTAAGCAACACATGAGTATATATTTACAGTTGTTTTCTATTTGAGCAAGTCTGGAGAATATTTAATTAATACAATGTAAGCCTTAATTTTTCTTTCTTTTTCTTTTCTTTTTTTAGAGACGGAATATCGTTCTTGTTACCCAGGCTGGAGTGCAATGGCACGATCTCAGCTCACCGCAACCTCTGCCTCCTGGGTTTAGGCAATTCTCCTGCCTCAGCCTCCTGAGTAGCTGGGATTATAGGCACGCGCCACCATGCCCAGCTAATTTTTTGTTTTTCTAGTAGAGACGGGGTTTCACCATGTTGACCAGGGTGGTGTCGATCTCTTGACCTCGTGATCCACCCGCCTCGGCCTCCCAAAGTGCTGGGATTACAGGCTTGAGTCACCGCACCCGGTCTTTAAATTTACTTTTAAACATCAGACAGGTAGTGTACTGATGTAAAAAGGTTTAAGGAAAAAGATTGGGAATCTTGTAAAATTGACAGGACAGTTGAAATTGACGTTTATTTTTATTTTTATTTTATTTTATTTTTTTTTTTTTATGAGACGGAGTTTCGCTCTTGTTGCCCAGGCTGGAGTGCAATGGCGCGATCTCGGCTCACCGCAACCTCCGCCTCCTGGGCTCAGGCAATTCTCCTGCCTCAGCCTCCTAAGGACCTTTATTTTTAAATGTCAGACTGGTAATGTGCTGATGTTGTAGAACGGTTCACATGCAGGTTTGAGTGTGGAAAGCCAATTGTCACACTTGGGAATTAAGAAAGAACTAAAATAGACTTCCTTAAATTGAGAAAGTTAGACACGATGGTGTTTAAGGTCCCGTCTTTTCCAAAAAGTTAAATGTTTGTTGAATTTCAGAGTCTCTCTAAGAAACTTGAAGTGATGGGAATTTTTTTTTTTTTTTGAGACGGAGTTTCGCTCTTGTTACCCAGGCTGGAGTGCAGTGGCGCGATCTTGGCTCACCGCAACCTCCGCCTCCTGGGCTCAGGCAATTCTCCTCCCTCAGCCTCCTAAGTAGCTGGGATTACAGGCACGCACCACCACGCCCAGCTAGTTTTTTGTATTTTTAGTAGAGACGGGGTTTCACCATGTTGACCAGGATGGTCTCGATCTCTCGACCTCGTGATCCACCCGCCTCGGCCTCCCAAAGTGCTGGGGTTACAGGCTTGAGCCACCGCGCCCGGCTTGATGGGAATTTTTTATTAAATGCTTTAGCTCCTTTTAAATCGTGAAAAGGATGAATGGGAAGAAATAGAGACATTTAAGTATTTGACATCTGTATTTCTTCTGAAATTGCTTGTCCACAAAGCATGATTTGTAACTGCGATCAGATATCCTTCTGAAAGTGAAAATAATCTTCATTTTGTAAGGTTTCAGTTAATCCCGATTGGTGGTCAATGTGAACTTATTTTTATCAAGAAATTTTAGACAGCTTCATTGAGGAGTCAAGTGACACCCAAGCTGCACATATTAGAAGTGTAAAGTTAGATGTTTTCACACAGGTATTCAGCCATAGAGCTGTCACTACTAGAGATAGTAGACGTACTTGTCATCCCAACGGTTTCCTTGTACGCTTCAGTACTGTCTCCCTCCTGCCTCTGATCCACAGGCAACCACTGATAAGCTTTTTGTAACTGTAGATTAGTTTTCATTTTCTAACATATAAATAGAATCATACAGGAGGTATCCTTTTTTTCTGGCTTTTTTCATTCAATGTGATTATTTCGAGATTCATCTGTGGCGTTTTATGTGTCAGTAGTTCTTTTCCTTTTATTTGCTAAGTAATATCCTATTGTATGGATATACCAGATTCATTTTTGTAGTCATAATGAAGTTAGACTACCTTCTTTTTCCCTTCAGCGGGTCTACTGATTTGCTGGTATTATTTGTAACCCTGAAAATTTGAGACAAGTTTCAGTTAATTTGGAAAGTTTATTTTGCCAAGTTTGAAGATGCGCGCTCTTGAGACAGCCTCAGGAAGTCCTGATGACATGTGCCCAGGGTGATCGGGACACAGCTTAGTTTTACACATTTTAGGGAGACGTGAGACATCAGCCAACATATGTAAGAAGTACAATGGTTGTGCCTGGAAAGGCAGAATAACTTGAAGGAGACTTGAAGCTGGAAGGAGCTTCTGGGTCACAGATAGGTGAGAGAGGGGAATGCTTGCATTCTTTGAGTTTTTGATTAGCCTTTCCAAAGGAGGCAATCAGCTATGCATCTATCTCAGTGACAGGCAGGTTGTCCCTAAGCAGTTCCCAGCTTGGTTTTTCCCTTTAGCTTAGTGATTTAGGGGCCCCAAGATTTATTTTCCTTCACACACCTAGGAGACTAAAAATGTGAGTACATATACACACAGAGACACACTCCAAACTCTCTTCATGGAAGGGCTTCCTTGTTCTCGTATTCATCCCCCTTCATCCTGTTCAGGGATGAGCTTCCTGGCTTTCATTTACCAGAGCAAGCTTGACAGTGTTATGGATAGGAAGCAGGCCCACCTTTCTATGTGTTGGTGTTCTGTGTAATTTTCTGGGGATGTGTGTATGTTGTTGAGCTTTATTTTTTATCTAGATTGTGTTTGTATCAGGAGGTTGCCTGATATAAAACTGAAGCTTCATAATTTAGCCTTTAGTTGTGTTTCATAGTTTAGCAGTTATGGATTCAGTTAATCTAATACCTCAGATTTCACAAGGGAGTATAATAAATCTTTTTTCAGTTCATAGGAATTTTGTATAGTTGGTTAAGACAGAGATCAAAATGAGACAAACACTCATTCACGTGGTAAGTAGATGCTTACCTTGAATCTCTGTGGTGTCTTGATTAAATCACTTGCTTTCTGCTTCTGTTTCTGTGCACTTGGAAAAGTTCACTGCTTTTTGGTTCCTGTGGATGATCTGAGAACACACTTGGGGATTCATGAGTTAATCACCCTCTGGCTGTTTTTTAACATCATGAGCTTACAGGGAGTTTAAGGATGTCTGAGCTCTCTGGGGTTGTCTGAGGAGGAAAAGAAGCAGATTTGGTAGGATGATGAGACAGGTTAGCATGCAAGTGCAGTAAAGAATTCCATTTTGGATGTTTTTAGTTTGAGGTTTCTGCAGGATGTTCTGTTTTCTAGGTAATTTGTAGATTTTAACACTGCTTTATTAAAAAGCTCTCTCCCCAGTAGGTAGCTTTGAATTCTTCGGTATTTATGGGAGGTCATATTCTTGGATTAGATGTTCTGCATTACCTTACCAAAGATGATTCTACCAGCAGTGAAGCCAACAAGGAAAAAGATCTGCTGCTCTGGGTATCTAAAAGATCGCTTCATCTTGGTACTGAGAGGACTGCCTCATTCTTTGCAATGGCTGTAGAGCATTCATTCCAGCCACTGAATGTAACATGCTTTAGTAGTGCCCACCACTCTTCCTGTTATATCAGTGCTGAAGTACATAATACTTACATGTACATACATCATCTCCCACATTTCCAAATTGTTATCCATTAACATTTTATCGATATGTACTTCCACAAACAAGGTTTTAGTGTGTCTGTTTCCTTATACACTCAACAGTACAGAGTGCTACTAGAGTTTATCTGATTGGTGAAAATGTTATTTTATTCTGATTTTTAACTTATATATCTCTTATTACAGACTTTGGGTATCTTTTCATGTGAACGAGTCATTTGTAATTCTTTCTCTGAGAGCTCACTGTTCCTATATGTTACCTATTTTTCTATTATATGGTTACTGTTTTATTATTGATATGTAGGAGCTTTAGCTGTATTAAGCAAATTAGCTCTTGGCGATATGACGTATACTGTTGCTTTTAAGTTTGTTGTTTGTCCTTTGACTTTGCTTACCGTGTTTTGCCATGAGGGAATTTTTTATATTGACGGAATGGAATTACATCTAATTTTAAAATTTGCTTTCAAATTTTGTGTTACACTCGAAACATTTCAGATATTATGTTTATCATATTCTGAATACCCACCTCAGCCTCTCAAAGTGCTAGGATTACAGATCCAACAGTGGCTGGAGCCACTGCGCCCAGCTACTCAAGGCAAATATTGAGCCAATGTACTTGGCCATCCAAGGTTCCATCCTAGGTAGGGGAGCTCTGAGCACTGGCGTCGGAGGCAGCACAGCTTCTCGGCTGAACTCTGGGATAGACACATTTCCTGATGGGCAGAGCATTCCAAGGCTTCTCACTCACATCTTCTACAACTCCAAGTCTTGGGATGCCGCAAACCCATACTCTACATGGGCCAGCCTTCATTGAGCAGCTAGTGTGGGACAGACAGGCCAGGGTGGGCACACAATAGGAAGGAGACCCAGACTTTGCCTCAAGGAGATCACATTCAAGCAGGGACAGAATTATTCCAGAGTGTGGCAGACTAAGGGACCAAAGCCTCTGATTTTCTTCCTTCCTTCCTTCCTTTCTTTCCTTCTTTCCTTCTTTCCTTCCTTCCTTCCTTCCTTCCTTCCTTCCTTCCTTTCTTTCTTTCTTTCTTTCTTCTCTTTCGCTCACTTCCTCTCTTCTTTCTTCCTTCATCTCTTTCCTTCTCCTTTTTTTTTTTCAAGACAGAGTTTTACTCTTGTTGTCCAGGCTGGAGTGCAATAGCCTCAGGTGATCCACCCACCTAGGCCTCTCAAATGCTGTTATATGTGGGAGCCACTGTATCTTGCCACCTCCAATTTTCACAGAAGGTGGCACAGAGAAGTTTGGCACCCAAGAGAAATGAGTTCAAATATCAGTTTCCCTGGTTCTTGGCTCAAGCTTTTCTGGTGGTCAGTGACTTCCTATGAAAGGGAATGAGAGGGGTCTGTGGTGACAAAATGATGCCAGGCAAGGTGACACTCACCTGTAATCTCAGCAACTCAGTAGGCTGAGGTGGGAGGATCACTTGAGGTCCTACCTGGGAAACATACGGAGATCCCAAATTAAAAAAACAACGGGCATGGTGGTTCATGCTTGGAATCCTAGCACTTTGGGAGGCAGGGCGGGTGGATCACTGGAGGTCAGGAGTTCGAGACTATCCTGACCAATATGGTGAAACCCCATCCCTACTAAAAATACAAAAATTAGGCAGGCATGGTGATGCATGCCTGTAGTCCCAGCTACTTGGGAGGTTGAGGCAGAAGAATGGCTTAAACCCAGGAGGTGAAGGTTACAATGAGCCAAGATCACACCACGGCACTTCCAGCCTGGGAAACTTCAGAGAGCGAGACTCCATCTCCAAAACAAACAGAGAGAGAGAGAGGAAGAGACATCAACAAACATTGGTGATGAATGGGATAACTGTGGCACTGCCTGGCTAAAATATATATATATATATATATACACACACACACACACACACACATATATATATACACACATATATATATATACACACATATATATGTATGTATATGTATATATGCATATATTTGTATATGTATATATTTGTATTTTTAGGAGAAACTAGGTTTCTTCATGTTGACTAGGCTGGTCTCAAACTCCTGACCTCAGGTGATCCACCCACTTAGGGCTCCCAAAGTACTGAGATTACAGGTGTGAGTCACCACACCTCGCCCTATTTTTTTTTTTTTTTTTTTTTTTTTGAGAGGGAGTTTCACTGTGTCTCCCAGGCTAGAGGGCAGTGGAAAAATCTCAGCTCACTTCAACCTCCCCCTCCCAAGTTCAGACATTTCTCCAGCTCAGCCTTTCTTCGAAAGAGTAGCTGGGATTACAGGAGTGTGCCACCACGCCAGGCTGTTTGTATTTTTCATAGAAATGGGGTTTTGCCATGTTGACCAGGCTGGTCTCAGACCCCTGATCTTAGGTAATCCACCGGCATTGGCCTCCCAAAGTGCTGGAATTACACACGGGAGCCCACCCCACCCCCATCCAAGTAAATTTTTTTTTTTTTTTTTTTTTTTTTTTTTTTGAGATGGAGTTTCTCTCTTGTTACCCAGGCTGAAGTGCAGTGGCGCGATCTCGGCTCACTGCAACCTCCGCCCCCTGGGTTCAGGCAATTCTCCTGCCTCAGCCTCCCGAGTAGCTGAGATTACAAGCACGCGCCACCATGCCCAGCTAATTTTTTGTGTTTTTAGTAGAGACGGGGTTTCACCATATTGACCAGGATGGTCTCCATCTTTTGACCTCGTGATCCACCCGCCTCGGCCTCCCAAAGTGCTGGGATTACAGGCTTGAGCCACCGCGCCCGGCTGTTTGTTTTTTTGAGACAGAATCTCACTCTGTTGCCAGGCTGGAGTGCAATGGCATGATCTTGTCTCACTGCAACCTCCACCTCCCAGGATCAAGTGATTCTCCTGCCTCAACCTCCTGAGTAGCTGGGACTACAGGCCCATGCCACCATGCCCAGCTAATTTTTTAAAAAAGTATTTTTAGTAGAGATGGGGTTTCACTATGTTGGCCAGGATAGTGTCAATCTTTTGACCTCATGATCCAACTGCCTTGGCCTCCCAAAGTGCTGGAATTACAGGCATGAGCCACTGTGCCTGGCATGTGCTCTGCTTTTAAACTCTTTTCTTTTTCATGTGGGGCAGATTGGAAAGTGTGCCTTGTTTTCATGGCCCTCATGCAGCTTGTTTTGAACTGTTTTATGTTCACAGTCTGGGATATTTGAGGCAATATTGCTGAGCTGTCCTGTCAACCTGAATTTGAGCCCTTTATCTGCCACTAACTTTGCCATGTGACTATGAGCAAGGTACCTAGTATCTCTGTTTTTCAGTTTCTTTATCTGTAAAATGCAGATTATGCCCAGCTCATAGCACTAGTGCGAGGAATAAATGAAGATATGTGTTGATCATTTTTACATGGTATGTGACACTTGGTAGGCACCAAATCATTATTGCTGGGAGTATCAGTACATTCTTGCTTGTCTACACACACACACACACACACACACACACGAGAGAGAGAGAGAGAGAGAGAGAGAGAGAGAGAGAGAGAAATTGCAGAGATCATACAAAGAGTTCCCATGTACCTGTACCCAGCTTCCCCTATTATTAACATCTTACATTGGTATGGTGTATTTGTTAAAATTAATGAACAAATATTGAGATGCTTTTATTAACCCAAGTCTGTACTTCATTCAGTATTCTTGGGGTTATTCCTAATGTCCTTTCCTGTTCTAGGGTCCCGTCTGAGACATGGCATTCCATTTCATCATCATTTCTCCTTAGGCACTCTCCCTGGCTGGGTCACTCGATGAGTTTTTTTTGATTACATTGAAATTAAATTTTGGTGCAGACAATGAGATCTCTGCTACATAATTCTTAGGTTAAAATTTAGTCACAATGGCTGGGTGCAGTGGCTCCTATCTGTAATCCTAACACTTTGGGGGGTCAGGCAGACTAATCACTGGAGGCCAGGAGTTTGAGACCAGCTTAGGCAACATACTGAAACCCTATCTCTACTACAAATAGAAAAATGTTTGCCAGGCATGATGGCACACATCTGTAATCTCAGCTACTCTGAAGGCTGAGGCATGAGAATTTCTTGAACTCAGGAGGCGGAGGTTTCCGTGAGCTGAGATTGTGTGACCGTACCCCTGCCTGGAAGATGAAGCCAGATTCTGTCTCAGTATAAATAATAATAATAAAAGGCAAACCTTATTCACAAAATTATTATAGGGCACCTGGTAGTATATGAGCTGGATGTGTAGTAGACTCCTGAGATCTTAACCTGAAGTCTGCCCTACTGTGGTAAAACCTGCTTGTATGCCAGAAAGCAGACCCAAGCTGCCAAAAACCACCTGTACCGTATCCTGCCCCATTCGTCCTCCTCCAACGTCTGGTAAATAATGTCCACTGAAAATGCTGGTTGGGCTGCATCTCAGGAATGTGGGGTGGGGGGTAGGAAAAGGGGGCCACTGTGTTTTTTTCTGACAGTCACCTCAAAACTGCTGGTGGCTTGGTGCTGGAAGGGTGTCACCCCAGCATGTTAGCTGAGCTGTGTGGTTTCTCTGAATGTTAATAACTTTCACTGCTTTGGCTTGTGTTTCCTCCTTGATATCACCAACTGAAAATATAAGTCAGAAGTTTTTGGTTTCTGGTGCCAAATCCAAGGTGGTTTATCAGCAAACACCCCCCGCCAGACCATGGAGTCTGTGTGCTGGGGCAGAGCCGCTTTCCCTTCGACACTGGCTCTTTTCTAAGAACTGAAAATAAGCTGTAGAGGATGTGACTTCACTTTTCTTGGAACTGCTTTACATTACCTCCCAAACTGCAGAAAACCCTCATTTAGCAGCTTTTGGATGACTGAGTTCTCTAATTCTTAGCAGCTTTTGGATTACTGAGTTCTCTAATTCTTTCTGTTGCATATTCTTGTAATGCTTAAGTTTGGCTGACAAATTATTCCACATCAGGCGAAGCGAGAGGGGGAAGGAATGACCGTGTGAAGGAACTGGGTGCTTTGTCACTCGGCCTGTTTGTGGTTTAATGGTTGATGAGAAACAGCACCTAGAAGAGACACTGTGTAGAATGGCTTCCAATTCCAAGGGTCACAACCCTGTGATCTGTTTGCCAGCAGTTGGCTAGGACTGGGGTAATGAACATCAGGCCACAGCCCAAGCTTACAGAGCAGCTGCAAGGACAAGGGGAAAAAATGCATTTTCAGCCATAATGACCCACATTTAGTAGATACTTTGGAGCTTGTGCAAAAGGACATCTTCAAGGGGCCTCTGCCTCCTTGCGTTAAGGGAGATAGTGATGTCAGCCGAACCTGGGGTCCAGTCCTTGTCCTGCTGGTTTCTGTTTGACTTTGGCCTTGAAAGTAAGTCTGTGAAGTGGGGACCACTCTTCCTTTGAAGGGTGGTATCTGGTAGGTTCTTGGGAACTGAATTAGGTTTCCCCTCCTGAGAGTGGGTGTCTGTGGACAGGCACATACGCTGTTCTGAAATCATCTGTTGCTATCTCTGTCTCTGTTGGAGGTGCTTCCAGGTGATGTGTGATTGTGTCTTACTTATCTCAGTATCCCTGCCCAGCATGGGGTCTTATGTAACATACATGGGCAGTCAGTCAATGTTAGGACTGGCTGGGTTTTAGGCTGGAAGACAGTGGAAATATACAAGCAAAGGCAGTGTCTTGAATTTACACGTGGCCTGCAGCAGTTTTCAAATGAAAGGAGCACTCTGCTTAGGAGGGCCTCTTGAATTGGGCCCCCGTATAGTTTCTAGTAAACCTGAGAGTGATGGCTAGGCTGTTGGGGAGTGCTCTTTAAGTACAGAGGGAAGACTTGGTAAAGACATAAAAGTGTGGAGAAAAAGGAGATAGCCAGCTGAGTCCAAAAAATGATTCATGTGGTTTGGGCAGAATCTGAAATGAGAGTCCTTTGAGATTGACTCTTGATAAAGAATGCAAATTCAGCTGGGCTCAGTGGCTAACAACTGTAACCCCAGCACTTTGGCTGAGGTGTGCAGATCAACTGGAGTCAGGAATTCAAGACTAGACTGGCCAATATGGCAAAACCGTGTCTCTCATAAAAGTGCAAAAATTAACCAGGCATGGTGTGTGTGTGTGTGTGTGTGGGTTGGGGTGGTGCCTGTAATCCCACCTACTCAGGAGGCTGACACAGAAGAATCAATTGAACCCAGGAGGCAGAGGTTGCAATGAGCTGAGATTGTGCCACTGCACTCCAGCCTTTGCAACAGAACAAGGCTCCGTCTCAAAAAAACAAAACAAAACAAAAAGAATGGAGGTTTAACAAAGATTAAGTGCCAGAGACTGTGCTAGAAGCCGTCCGTGAGTTGCTTAATTTTACTGTCCCAGTACCCCTGGGAGGTCTGTTTCCCCTGTCCCCTTTCACAGCTGTGAAAACTGCAGCCATGGAGATGAAGTCCTTTGTCTAGGGGCTCTGTCTAGCCACAGAGCCAGGTTATGAACCAGTAGGTGCCCCTCATTATTAAGGACACTTGTGGGTGGTCAGGAGCAGGCCCTTCCCTACAGCAGCTCTTCTGCAGGGCAGCTCTGGGAGCTGAAGGTCTCTGCATGGGCACTGGCACCCTCTGCTGGTCTGTGCTCAGGAAATGGGATGACAACCAGTCCGGTCACCAGAAGACAAAGGCACAGAATGAAGCAAAGGAACAAAATGGGGCCATGAGAAGCTTCACTTCTGTTTACCCGGGAGTTCTGCCCATTGTAGCCAGGCCGAGGTGGGGGTCGGGGGCGGCTGGATTTGTCAACCAGAAGGGTTCCGAAGGGCTTGCAGTGGGGCCAGCCTCACTGTTCATTCATTGGATAACATTGGGTGGTTTATTTCACTGCCCTTACTTCTGATATCCATAGAAATGGGATGACAGGGGGTCAGAGAGGTTAAATAATTCACCCACATGGCTGCTAGCTGGAATCCAGTGCTTAAAGGTTCACTTTAGTGGCTCACACCTGTAATCCCAGCACTTTGGGAGGCTGAGGTGGGTGGATCATCTGAGGTCAGGAGTTCGAGACCAGCCTGGCTAAAATGGTGAAACCCCATGTCTATTAAAAATACGAAAAAATTATCCAGGTGTGGTGGCACATGCTACTGGAGAGGCTTAGGAGAATTGCCTGAATCTAGGAGGCAGAGGTTGCAGTGAGCCAAGACTGCACCATTGCACTACAGCTTGGGCCACAAGAGCAAAACTCCATGTCAGAAACAAAAAGAAACCACAAAAGTTCACTTTGTTTGGGCTTTCTGTGGCCAAACACCTGCTTGGTTCCAGGCTCTGGGGATACACGAGGTGAACAAAACTTATGGTTGCTCCCTGTGTGGCGTGGTGACTTCTCGGACTTCCCATTCCTCCTTATCATTCCTGTTTAAGCCCAAGAAAGTCCTGTGCTTTTAAGAACATATGTAGTTAGATTGGGCTCACCTGGGTATCCAGGCCAATCTCCTCATCTCAAACCCATTGCTAATTTCACGTGCAAAATCCCTTTGGCTACATAAGGTGACATATTCAGAGGTTCTTGGGGATTAGGGCATGGACATGATTGTGTGGGGAGAGACAGTCTGCCTATCTAGTCAGCTCTCTAGACCCCAAAGATGTATGTTCAGTCCAAATACAAAATACATTCATTCACCCTCCCCCAAGGCCTCATCCCATTATAACATCAACTCAGGAGTCCAAAATCTGCTCTAAATCTGGTCACCTGAATCACCTCAATCTGGCATGGGGGAGGCTCTGGGAATAACCTATCCTGAGCAGTTCCTCTCCCTCTGTGAACCTGGAACTCCCTAAACCAGTTACCTGGCCCTAAAGTGTAGTGAGCGGCCACCCAGAGGGGATACAATCTAGTTCTGTCCCTGATCCAAGGGACCTGATATGTGATATGGGCAAGAAAGATAAGGAAGAAACAAGGAGGCTGCACACCCAGAAATACCAGACCACTAAGCCTCCTTTCCTCCTGGTCACAGAGGACAGGGAAAGGAGTTTCTCTGAAGGGTCTGTCGGCACCTCATTCCATGTCCTGTGAGCTTGGGAGAAGGCTGAGCTAGACACTCCTTCTGCGGGTACTGCTCATTTTAGAAAGTGAGTCAAGCTGGGTGCGGTGGCTCACATCTGTTACCCCAACACTTTGGGTGGCCAAGGCGGGCAGATATGTTGAAGCCAGGAGTTCATGACCAGCCTGCCCAACATGGCAAAACCCTGTCTCTACTACAAATGCAAAAATTAGCCAGGTGTGGTGGTACACGCCTGTGGCTCCAGCTATTCAGGAGGCTGAAGCAGGAGAATCACTTGAACCCAGGAAGCGGAGGCTGCAGTGAGCTGAGATTGTCAACCTGCACTCCAGCTTAGGCCACAGAGTGAGATTCTGTCTCAAGAAAAAAGAAAGAGAGGGACCGGGCACGGTGGCTCAAGCCTGTAATCCCAGCACTTTGGGAGGCCGAGGCGGGTGGATCACAAGGTCAAGAGATCGAGACCATCCTGGTCAACATGGTGAAACCCCGTCTCTACTAAAAATACAAAAAATTAGCTGGGCATGGTGGCGCGTGCCTGTAATCCCAGCTACTTAGGAGGCTGAGGCAGGAGAATTGCCTGAGCCCAGGAGGCGGAGGTTGCGGTGAGCCGAGATCGCGCCATTGCACTCCAGCCTGGGTAACAAGAGCAAAAACTCCGTCTCAAAAAAAAAAAAAAAGAAAAGAAAAGAAAAAAAAGAAAGAAAAAAGAGAGTTGTAGTCAGGGCCTGCCCTGGGGTCTTCCATCAGACAGCTGTGTATTACTTGCAGGTGAAAATTTTGCCAGAGCACAGCTAAGCCTGGTTGTCCTGCTGGTAGGACTCCGGCAGATAGCTAATTATCAGCTTCACCTGGGCTGTCTTTACCTGGTCCCTATCCATACCTTCAGTTAGGATCCACGTGCTGGGCGCTCAAGAAAGTCTAAGCTTTTAGAAACCTCTCCGGTGAGTCTCATCATCAACCAGGTTTGGCAGACATGGATCTACAGCTTTCTGGCCCAGAGACACCTGGGGCGCAGGAGGGGTCAGAGCTGCCCGTGATGCTGGTTGTGAACTGGTGAAGGCTCCCTCGAGTGGGGACCCTGGAGCTCAGGGGACCAGAACCAGGGGGTCCCTGCCTGCCCCAGGCTTCTGAGGAGGAGAGAAAAGGAAGGCTGGAAAAGCCCATGTGGAGGAATAGAGCTTCTCTACCTCCTGGATGTCCAGGGCCATCCTTGATACTGGGCCGTTGCAAGGTAGTGATATCAAGTTCCATTTTGAAAAAGCTCTGTGACTGGGTGCAGTGGCTCACACTTGTGATCTCAGCACTTTGGGAGGCCAAAGCGGGCAGATCACCTGAGGTCAGGTGTTCGAGACCAGCCTGGCCAACATGGTGAAACCCTGTCTCTACTAAAAATAGAAAAATTAGCTGGATGTGGTGGTGTGTGCCTATATTCCCGGCTACTTGGGAGGCGGAGGCAGAAGAGTCGCTTGAACCCAGAAGGCATAGGTTGCAGTGAGCTGAGATCACTCCATTGCATTCCAGCCTGAGTGTCACAGTGAGATTCCGTCTCAAAAAAAAGTGAGCCCTTTTACAGAAAACTATCAAGTAAACAATAGTACAGTGGTACCTGAGAGACTGATGTGTGGCTACTTGCGTTCCCTTGATGTTCTAGAGTAGAGCTGCACTGTCTAATGTGATTGTCAGCAGCTTCATGGATATATGGAGTACTTGGAATGTGCTGGTGTGACAGGCAGAGTTGCCAAACTCAGTAAATAAAAATTGAGGGTGTCTCCTCCATCAGTGTGGGCTGTGCACAGTGACTTTCTTCCAGAACGGAAAGGGGGATAAAAGGGTAACTTTACAGTGGCAAAACCTGACAGACTGCCCCAGCCAGCCAGCCAAGGTTAATGTCAAGTGATACACCACGTTAACAGCACACCTGGGTAAGACACCTGAGGCCCTGGGGGGCCAGGACTTGGAAGCTTCAAATTCGACAGCCACTCCTCTCCTCACTGCTCTCACGTGGCTCCTGCAGAGAGTAGTGACAGTGCCCTAAGGGGCCTTTAGGAGGATAATGGGACCAAAGGAAGTCTCTTGGAGGCCTGGAGAGGCATATGAGGACTTGGCATTTTCAACAGGTAGGACCGCTGGGGTTGGTGCTTGAGACCTCTGGTCAGAGCTGGTAATGCTTCCTAATGAATTGCCACAAACTTAGGAGCTTAAAAACACAAATGTATTGGCCGGGTGCAGTGGCTCACAACTGTAATCCCAGCACTTTGGGAGGCCAAGGCAGGCGTATCACCTGAGGTCGGGAGTTCAAGACTAGCCTGACCAACATGGAGAAATCTTGTCTCTACTAAAAATACAAAAACTTAGCCAGGCATGGTGGTGCATGCCTGTAATCCCAGCAATTTAGGAGGCTGAGCAAGGAGAATCGCTTGAACCTAGGAGGCAGAAGTTGCAGTAAGCCAATATTGCACTACTGCCCTTCAGCCTGGGTGACAAAGCAAGACTCCATCACAAAAAAAGAACAGCTTTGTTAAATTCCTCCCATGTGTGGATGTACTTGCTGTAATATTTATTCCTGCTATTATGAGTCATGTGCTCCCAGGGCGGCCCTGACCATTGCGAGACCTCTTCCGTCTTCTTAAGTGTGAGACAGTGTTTTCCGTGACTTTACCACATCGTCCGCGTCTCTGGCTGGTGTCACATCCCTTTAAGGAGAATGAGCACATTGGCTCTGGGATCTTGGTCTCCCCAGTTTGCCAGCAGGCCCCGACTTGGCATGAGAAATAAATGTCAGTGGAAAAAAATCTATTTTTTGAGATGAAGTCTTCCTCTGTTGCCAGGCTGGAGTGCAATGACACAATCCCGGCTCACTGCAACTTCTGCCTTCCAGGTTGAAGTGATTCTCCTGCCTCTGCTTCCTGAGTAGCTGGGACTACAGGCACGTGCCACCACACCCAGCTAATTTTTGTATTTTTTAGTAGAGATGGGCTTTCACCATGTTGGCCAGGATGGTATTGATCTCTCGAGCTTGTGATCTGCCCACCTCAGCCCCCCAAAGTGCTGGGATTGCAGGTGTGAGCCACCGGGTCCGGCTAGAAAAGTCTTTTTAAAGATGCACGTATATAGTAAAATGCATATCCCAAGACAAAAGGTGTTGCACCTGTTGATGTGTGTCTTAAGAAGCCTGAGGAGCCGGGCCCGGTGGCTCAAGCCTGTAATCCCAGCAGTTTGGGAGGCCGAGGCG
This sequence comes from Saimiri boliviensis, assembly GCF_048565385.1. Lineage (NCBI taxonomy): Eukaryota > Metazoa > Chordata > Mammalia > Primates > Cebidae > Saimiri > Saimiri boliviensis. The sequence goes on along the minus strand of NC_133450.1, from coordinate 122,487,957 downwards.
GGTGGATCACGGGGTCAAGAGATCGAGACCATCCTGGTCAACATGGTGAAATCCCATCTCTACTAAAAATACAAAACATTAGCTGGGCATGGTGGTGGGTGCCTGTAATCCCAGCTTCTAAGGAGGCTGAGGCAGGAGGATTGCTTGAACCCGGAAGGTGGAGGTTACAGTGAGCCGAGATCACGCCATTGCACTCTAGCCTAGGTGACAGTGAGAAACTATGTCTCAAAAGAAAGAAAGAAAGAAAGAAAAAAGATTAAAGCAGCAGAGCATTCAAGCAAGCGTTAGGGACCCTTTTGAGCACAGGGCCCTGGCTGTGTACTTTGTACACTGGCCCAGGTCTGGAGACAGTGCAAGGCAGGCAGCTGGCCTGCACCATGTGGGTGAACTGAGTCACCCTGCCCTTTGTGGGGGCTGATGGGGATCTTTTCTAGGCCATTGGCCTAGGCAAGGCTGATGATATGAGTGGGGCTTACCCTGGTCTGGGCTGAATATGATACACTGGGACAAGTTGAAGGGAGGGGGATTGGAACGGGGTGCTCCAGAGAGCATCATCTGTGTACAACGGGAAGCCCCTGAGCTTGGACACATGACTTAATCATCTATCACAAAGTTCAGAGCAAAACCCAGAAGACCAGGCAATGATGCATTGAAACTGTCACTACCCAAGTGAGCATTTTCCTGTATCATTAAAAAAATGTTTTATAGACAAGAGGTCTCACTGTGTTGACCAGGATGGTCTCAAACCCTTGGTCTCAAGTGATCCTCCTGCCTTGGCTTCCCAAGGTGTTGGGATTATACTCATGAGCCACTGCCCCTGGCCTCCAACACTGTTTTAAAGTTTTTGATATATCTGTGATTTTTTGGTCATACCTATTTTTTTACTTCCATTAGAGAAAATTGACCTGGCCAGGTGAGGTGGCTCACACCTGTAATCCCAGTATTTTGGGAGGTTGAGGTGGGCAGATGACATGATGTTTCTCCTGTGAGCGTTTGAGACCAGTTTGGACAACATGGTGAAACTCTGCCTGTACTAAAAACACACAAATTAGCCAGGCATGGTGATGGGTGTTTGTAATCCCAGCTCCTCAGGAGGCTGAAGCAGGAGAATCTCTTGAACCCATGAGATGGAGATTGCAGTGAGCTGAGATTGTGCCACTGCCCTTCTGCCTGGGCTACAGAACAAGACTGTCTCCTAAAAATAAAAATAAAAAAACTGCAAAAGCAGATTTTTGTCACTGCACTAATCACTAACCATGGGCATATAAGGACAAATGAAATAAGAGCAAAATAATTTATGCCTTGTTTTCTTTGCCTTTGACCTTCAGCCCCATGCATTCCCGCAAATGCTTTGCCCACAGCAAACCTTTGAAAACCTTAACTTTTCTGTTTTAAGTGAGATTTCCAAGTGAATTGATGTTGTCTGGAAAGACAATCCCTTTACTGGAGAGCAATTGGTATTTGAAGAGAATGAGATCGGGTTGCTAAGGACACCCTTGTTTGCAATTTGGTTTATATAAATTATTGGTGAGTAAGAAAAATAAGTTTATTCTTTCTTTCAGATGGTAAACCAGAGCAGAGGCATGTTATGGGGTAAAGTGAGTCATGGGGCGTGGGAGGCTCAGATGGAACAGGGTTCTGGAACGCCTCTCTTTCTTGACTTGGGACTTCTAATTTACCTAGCAGGCCTCAAATTAAAGGACAAACAAAGGCTTCTAATCTGGTTGGGTGGGAACAGATAAAAGTTCCTCTGGGTGGATGGATAGGGGAGGGAAGGAGAAAGTTTGCAGAAACTGAAAGGGGACATTTTGGGGGGAGAAAGGAAGAAACCTGTTGTTTAATTATGAAACCAGAATATAATTTTCAGTGCCTTCCTTCTCCTACCAGTCGTTTAAGAAATTGACATGTAATTCACATACCACAAAATGCAGAAGTTTAAAGTGTACCATTCTCTGATATTTGTTTTTGAGATGGCGTCTTGCTCTGTCACCCAGGCTGGAGTATGTGGTATAATCTTGGTTCACTGCAACTTGTGCCTCCCAGATTCAAGCCATTCCCCCATGGCAGGCTCTCAAGTATCTGGGGTTAAAGACACCTGCCATCGTGCCTGGCTAATTTCTGTACTTTATAGTAGAGACAAGGTTTCACCATGCTGGCCGGGCTGGTCTTGAACTCCTGACCTCAGGTGATCTGCCCACCTTAGCCTCCCAAAGTGCTGGGATTACAGGCCTGAGCCACTGCACCAACCTCATATTCTGTTTTTAATTGTTCCGTGAAAGAAGTAGGAAGCCCACATATTACTTATCTATTTATCTAATATTAATAGAGCTTTCTTATAACTAATGTTTACATAGATATCCTTTTTCATCCTGTTTGCATCTTAACTGTGTTTTTTTTTTTTCTTTTTCTTTTTCTTTTTTTTTTTTTTTTTTTTTTTGAGACGGAGTTTCGCTCTTGTTACCCAGGCTGGAGTGCAATGGCGCGATCTCGGCTCACCGCAACCTCCGCCTCCTGGGTTGAAGTAATTCTCCTGCCCCAGCCTCCTGAGTAGCTGGGATTACAGGCACGCACCACCATGCCCAGCTAATGTTTTGTATTTTTAGTAGAGACGGGGTTTCACCATGTTGACCAGGATGGTCTCGATCTTTTGACCTCGTGATCTACCCGCCTCGGCCTCCCAAAGTGCTGGGATTATAGGCTTGAGCCACCACGCCCGGCTAGCTGTGTGTTTGTATTTAAAGGGTGCCTCTTCTACACATTTGATAGATGTTTTTGTTTGTGTTTCTTAAAATTCAATCTCACTATCTCACTTTAGTTTGGAGTGTTTAGTTCACTTACAGTTCAATAAAATTTCTAACTTACACCATTTTTGTTCTTTTTTTTTTCCTTTTGAGGCAGTCTTGCTCTGTTGCCCAGGCTGGAGCACAGTGAAGTGATCTCAGCTGAGTGCAATCTTTGCCTCCCAGATTCAGGCAATTCTCTTGCCTCAGCCTCCCAAGTAGCTGGGATTACAGGTGTGCGCCACTGTGCCTGGCTAATTTTTTATTTTTTATTTTTTTTTATTTTTTATTTTTATTTTATTTATTTATTTTTTTTGAGACGGAGTTTTGCTCTTGTTGCCCAGGCTGGAGTGCAATGGCGCGATCTCGGCTCACCGCAACCTCCGCCTCCTGGGTTCAGGCAATTCTCCTGCCTCAGCCTCCTGAGTAGCTGGGATTACAGGCACGTGCCGCCATGCCCAGCTCATTTTTAGTATTTTTAGTAGAGACGGGGTTTCACCATGTTGACCAGAATGGTCTCGATCTCTTGACCTTGTGATCCACCCGCCTCGGTCTCCCAAAGTGCTGGGATTACAGGCTTGAGCCACCGCGCCCGGCCCTATTTTTTATTTTTTTATTTTTTGTATTTTTAGTAGTGAGCCAGTGTGCCTGGCCTATTTCTCTTTTGTTTTTTGTTCCACCTTTCCTCACACAAGCCACCCCCATTTTCAGCATGATTACAGATGCTCCTTGACTCATGACGGGGTCATATCCCCATAAATCTATCATAAATTGGTAATAGCAGCCAAGTGGAGTATCTCAGGTCCATAATCCCAATACTTTGGGAGGTCAAGGTGGGAAGATTGCTTGATCCCAGGAGTTCAAGACCAGTTTGGGCAACACAGCAAGATCCTGTGTCTCCAAAAAAAAAAAAAAAAAAAAAAGTTGAAAATATACTAAGTTGAAAATGCATTTATTATTTTTTGAGACAGTCTCACAGTGTCATCCAGGTTGGAGTGCGGTGGGGCAATCTTGGCTCACTGCAACCTCTGCCTATCATGTTCCAGTGATTCTCCTGCCTCAGCCTCCCGAGTAGCTGGGATTACAGGCGTGAGCACTGGCTAAATTTTGTATTTTTAGTAGAAACAGGGTTTCACCATGTTGGTCATGCTGGTCTTGAACTCCTGACCTTGTCATGATCCACCCATCTCAGCCTCCCAAAGTTCTGGGATTACAGGTGTAAGCCACTACATCTGGCCAAAATTTTTTCGTTTTTGAGAGATGAGGTCCTGCTCTGTTACCCAGGCTGGAGTGCAGTGGCATGATTATAGTTCACTGCAGCTTCAGCCTCCTGGGCTTAAGTGATCCCTCCTGCCTCAGCCTCCCAAGTAGATGGGATTACAAGTGCACACGACTGCACGTGGCTAATTTTTATCTTCTTTATAGAGACAGTGTCTCACTATGTTTCCCAGGCTGGTCTCTAACTCCTGGGTTCAAGTGATCCTCTCACCTGAGCCTCCTGAAGTACTGGGATTAAAGGCATGAGCCACTGCACCTGGCCATCATGCAATTTATTGAATATTATACTAACAGTAAAAATGGAAAGGTTGTATTAGTACTGGAAGCACAGTTTCTACTGAATGTGATCATTTTTGTGCCATTGTAAAGTCAAAAAATTGTGTAACCATCTGTACTTGCGACTAATGCCAGGCTTAGACGCTTGGATTTTAGAACTGGAAACGTCCAAACACTTCCTACTGCATGGAGGAAGGTCATAGGGGTCAGAGCTCTTAGCTGCTAGCAAGAAAAGCCCACTTAAGCTGAGTTTAAAATCTGAGGCTGGGCACTATGGTTTATACCTGTAATCCCAGCACTTTGGGAGGTCGAAGTGGGGTGGATCACTTGAGATCAGGACTTCTAGACCAGGCTGACCAACATGGTGAAACCCTATCTTACTAAAAATACAAAAATTAGCCAGGTGTGGTGGTACATGTCTGTAATTCCAGCTAGTTGGGAGGCTGAGGCAAGAGAACTGCTTGCACCTGGGAGGTGGAGGTTGCAGTGAGCTGAGATCACACTATTGAACTACAGTCTGATTGACAGAGTGACTGTCTCAAAAAAAAAAAAAAAGAAAAAGACACATAGAGACAATTTCTACGCAGAATTGTGAGTGAGCGTCTCTCCTTTTGGGGGGGATGCCAGGGGATTTCCAGGATCTGGGAGTGGACACCGAGCATGTGGCTGAGAATCCTGGACAGCAGAAACATCCAGATATACTTAGCAGAGGAATCAGGGATGCGCCTGGCTGGGGTATCAACAAAGCCGTCAATTCCAGCTGGCTGTTCATGTTGATGCTATACATCCTGTATATGAATTCTCTCATCAGAAACTCGATCTAGTTAGGAAGGCAAAGGAGAAAGAAAATCATGCTCTCCTTCCCCAAAGGAGAGGGCAAGGAGGCGGGAAGGTGGAAGGGAACTTCCTGGTGCTGCGGCCTGAATCTCCACTTGTGCTGCGGTCTTCCCCACTAGACTCTGTACTTCCAGAAAGGGCTGGAGACGGGCACAATGCCAGCCCCTCTCTTCTCTCCAGAAGTATTCCCCAACCCTGACATTCACAGTAATTGCTTCTTTCTGTTCTTTTCTCTTTTTTTGAGGCAGGTTCTTTCTCAGTCACTCAGGCTGGAGAGCAGTGGTGCAATCACGGCTCACTGTAGCCTTGACTTCTTGAGTTCAAGTGATCTCCCCTCAGCCTGCTGAGTAGGCAGGACAATAGGTGTGCACCACCATTCACAACTAATTAAAAAAAAAAAAAAACTCCCCCCCCACCCCACCCCCCCGAGACAGGGTCTTACTATGTTGCCTGGCTGGTCTCAAACTCCTGGGCACAAGCAGTCTCCCTTCTCAGCCTCCCAAAGTGTTGGGTCTTAGAGGTGTGAGCCACCACACCTGGCCTCTTTCTGTTTCTTTAGAGTAGAGCTGCCCTAGTATGCATCTCTAACGTATAACTGTTACCCAGCATTGTTTTGTCTTTTAAGCCTCTTTCAATCTCCAAGTTTGTTGGCTGGGTGAGTGCTCACTCCTGTAATCCTGATGTGAGAGGATCATTTAAGTTCAGAGGTTTTAGACCAACCTGGACAACACAGGAGACTCTTGTCTCTATAAAAACTAATTTTTTTTTTTTTTACTCCACTCAGGCTGCAATGCAGTGGTGCGATCTCGGCTCACTGCAACCTTCGCCTCCTGGGTTCAAGCCATTCTTCTGCCTCATCCTCCCAAGTAGCTGGGATTACAGGCACATGGGACGATGCCCAGCTAATTTTTGTAATTTTAGTAGAGCCGGGGTTTTGCCATGTTGGCCAGGCTGGTCTCAGACTCCTCACTTCAGGTGATCTGCCCACGTCGGTCTCCCAAAGTGCAAATACTGGGATCACAGGTGTGAACAACTGTGCCCGGCCAAAAACTAAAATCTTAAAAAAGACACAATCTACAAGTTTCTCCTCTATCCCTTTTCCTTTTTATTTATTTGTTTGTTTGTTTATTTATTTATTTATTTAGAGACAGTCTTGCTCTGTCACCCAGGCTGGAGTGCAATGTCACAATCTCAGCCCACTGCAACCTCTGTCTCCCAGGTTCAAGTGATTCTCTTGTTTTAGCCTCCTGAGTAGCTGGAATTACAGGCACGTGCTACCACACCTGGCTGATTTTTGTATTTTTGGTAGAGACGGGATTTCTCCATGTTGGTCAGGTTGATCTCAAACTTCTGACCTCGTGATCCACCCTCCTTAGCCTCCCAATGTGTTGGGATTACAGGCGTGAGCCTCCTTGCCTGGCCTATCCCTTTTCCTTTCTATGGATTTTGGAAGACTCCACACTGTTGGGCCTCTAGCATTTCTTTATTTATTTTTTTTTTTTTGAGACGGAGTTTCACTCTTGTTACCCAGGCTGGAGTGCAATGGCGCAATCTCGGCTCACTGCAACCTCCGCCTCCTGGGTTCAAGCAATTCTCCTGCTTCAGCCTCCTGAGTAGCTGGGATTACAGGCACGCGACAACATGCCCAGCTAATTTTTTGTATTTTTAGTAGAGACGGTTTCACCATGTTGACCAGGATGGTCTCAATCTCTCGACCTCGTGATCCACCCGCCTCGGCCTCCCAAAGTGCTGGGATTACAGGCTTGAGCCACCGCGCCCGGCCTCTAGCATTTCTTAAATTCTGGATTTCCCTGGTGCAGGTGAAGCCATTCTCTGTCTTTTGTATTTGTGGCATTTTTGCAGCTGGATTAATGCTCACTCCATCAGATTAGAGTTTGAGCATGTTGGCAAGATTCAGTGGGTGATGTGATTGATCTCTTATTGGTGATGGATACTATCCTATTGTCTCTCTTATTTTGTTAATTTTTAAAATTCGTTTTTTAGAAATAGGGGTCTCATTTTGTCACCCAGGCTGGAGTGCAGTGACTCCATCATAGCTCCCTAAAGCCTCAAACTCCTGGGCTCTTCAGCCTCCTGAGTAGCTAAGACCATACACCACCACACCGAACTTTTTTTTTCTTTTTTGAGATGAAGTCTCACTCTGTCACCCAGGCTGGAGTGCCTTGGCATGATCTCAGCTCCTTGCAATCTCCGCCTCCCAGGTTAATGCAATTCTCTTGCCTCAGCACTCCAAGTAGGTGGAATTATAGGCACCCGCCACCACACCCAGCTAATTTTCATATTTTTAGTAGAAATGGGCTTTCACCATGTTGGTTAGGCTGGTCTGAAACTCCTGACCTCTAGTAATCTGCCTGCCATAGCCTCCCCAAGTGCTGGGATTACAATTGTGAGCCATGGCACCACACCTGGCCAATGCTAGCATTTTTTTTTTTTTTTAGACTAACTTGTTTTGTCACCCAGGCTAGAGTGCAGTGGTGTGATCTGCAACCGCTACGTCCTGAGTTCAAGTGATTCTGCTGCCTCAGCCTCCTGAGTAGCTGGAATTACAAGCACCCGCCAACATGCCTGGCTAATTTTTGTATTTTTTTTTTTTTTTTTTTTTGAGACGGAGTTTCGCTCTTGTTACCCAGGCTGGAGTGCAATGGCGCGACCTCGGCTCACTGCAACCTCCGCCTCCTGGGCTCAGGCAATTCTCCTGTCTCAGCCTCCTGAGTAGCTGGGATTACAGGCACGCGCCACCATGCCCAGCTAGTTTTTCGTATTTTTAGTAGAGACGGGGTTTCACCATGTTGACCAGGATGGTCTCGATCTCTCGACCTCGTGATCCACCCGCCTTAGCCTCCCAAAGTGCTGGGATTACAGGCTTGAGCCACCGCGCCCGGCCTAATTTTTTATTTTTTTTAGTAGAGACGGGGTTTCACCATGTTGACCAGGCTAGACTTGAATTCCTCACCTCAGGTGATTTGCCCACCTCAGCCTCACAAAGTACTGGGATTGCAGGCATGAGCCACCGCAGCCAGCCAGTCAGCATTTTTTTTTTTTTTTAATTTTAGAAATGGGTCTATGTTGCCAGGCTGGTCTCGAACTCTTGGCCTCAAGCAACCCTCTAGCCTTAGCCTCCTGAGAGAGAAGCCTTAGCCTCCTGAGGGTGGTACCATGCCCAGCTTGAATTTGTCTTTTTTAAAAAAGAGTGCATTGAACATTGGTGTAAACAGTTAGGATCACATACATTGCACCTCCCAATGTGGAATTCAGGATGCATGAGAAGTGCCTGGATATTCACAAGGCACTTCTGGAATCAAAAGCTGAAAGGCTGCTCCCTGCAATGGGTATTTCCACAATCCCGGGCTCCTGAGCATCAGGGCCACCTCCCACCACATGGGTTGGTCTGCAAACTAACTGATTTCTGAGATCCAGTCATTCTAATTGTTTTTTTGGAGATTTAAATTTTATTTCATGATGCAGACTTAAAGGTAGAGAGAAGAAAGAAAGAAAGAGAAAGGGCCAGGTGCCTGCCTCACGCCTGTAATCTCAACACTTTGGGAGGCCAAGGTGGGTGAAATCATGAGGCCAGGAGTTTGAGACCAGCCTGGTCAACATGGTAAAACCTTATCTCTATTAAAAATAGGAAAGTTAGCTGCATGTAGTGGTGGGTGCCTGTAATCCCAGCTACTCAGGAGGCTGAGGCAGGAGAACCTGGGAGGTGAAGGTTGCAGTGAGCCAAGATTGTGCCACTGCACTCCAGCCTGGGTGACAGAGCAAGACTTCAACTTGGGGTGGGGGGGAGGAAGGGATTAAGGGAAGGAGAGAGGGCTGGGGGAAGGAGGAAACACAGTCATAAGGACAACAACTTGTGATCTAACTACTCTTCAGCTTCATTCATCCTTTGGTAATTATTATTATTTTCTGTTTTTGAGATGGAGTCTCTGTGGCCCAGGCTGGAGTGTAGTGTCTCAATCTCAGCACACTGCAACCTCTGCCTCCCAGGTTCAAGCCATTCTCCTGCCTCACAAGTAGCTGCGATTACAGGTGCACACCACCATGCCCAGCTAATTTTCACATTTTTAGTAGAGCTGGGGTCTTATTATGTTGCCCAGGCTGGTGATAGTCTCCTGGAACCAAAGTGCTGGGATTTGCAGGAAGGAGCCACTGTGCCTGGCCAAAATAATTCTTTTTTTTTTTTTTTTGAGACGGAGTTTCGCTCTTGTTACCCAGGCTGGAGTGCAATGGCGCGATCTCGGCTCACCGCAACCTCCGCCTCCTGGGTTCAGGAAATTCTCCTGCCTTAGCCTCCGGAGTAGCTGGGATTACAGGCACGCGCCACCATGCCCAGCTAATTTTTTGCACCTTTAGTAGAGACGGGGTTTCACCATGTTGACCAGGATGGTCTCGATCTCTTGACCTCGTGATCCACCCGCCTCGGCCTCCCAAAGTGCTGGGATTACAGGCTTGAGCCACCGCGCCCGGCCAAAATAATTCTTTTATTAACATTTTTGTTAGTTTTTAAAATTATGATTATTTTAAGAAACAGAGTTTCATGCTGTCACCCAGGCTGGAGCACAGTGCTGCAACCATAGCTCATTGAAACCTCAACCTCTGGGGCTCAAGTGATCCTCCTGCCTCAGCCTCTCAAGTAGGTGGAACTACAGGTATGCACCACTGCACCCAGCTAATTGTTTTGTTGTTGTTGTTGTTGTTGTTGTTGTTGTTTTAGACAGAGTCTTGCTCTGATGTCCAGGCTGGAGTGCAGTGGCTCAATCTGGGCTCATTGCAACCTCTGCCTCCTGGGCTCAAGCAATTCTTCTGCCTCAGCCTCCCAAGTAGATGGGATTACAGAAGCCCACCACCATGTCTGGCTAATCTTTATATTTTAGTAAAAATGGGGTTTCACCATGTTGGTCAGGCTAGTCTTAAAATCCTGACCTCAGGTGATTGGCCTGCCTTGGCCTTCCAAAGTGCTGGGATTATAGGCATGAGCCACTGTGCCCAGTCAAAATTTTAAATTATTTTTCTAGAGACTCGGTCTCCCTGTCTTACCCAGTCTGGTCTTGAACTCCTGGCCTCAAATAGTCCTCCTGCCTTGGCCTCCCAAAGCTCTGGGATCACAGGCAGGTGCCACTACATGTAGCCTAATTTTTTTTTTTTTTTTTTTTTTTTTGAGACCAAATCTTGCTCTGTCACCCAGGCTAGAGTGCAGTGGCATGATCTCAGCTCACTGCAACCTCTGCCTCCCGGGTTCAAGGGATTCTCCTACCTCAGCCTCCCAAGTATCTGGGATTACAGGCACCTGCCACCACACCCAGCTAATTTTTGTATTTTTAGTAGAGATGGGGTTTCTTTTTTTTCTTTTTTCTTTTTTTTTTTGAGACGGAGTTTCTCTCTTGTTACCCAGGCTGGAGTGCAATGGCACGATCTCGGCTCACCACAACCTCTGCCTCCTGGGTTCAGGCAATTCTGCCTCAGCCTCTTGAGTAGCTGGGATTACAGGCACACGCCACCATGCCCAGCTAATGTTTTGTATTTTTAGTAGAGATGGGGTTTCACCATGTTGACTAGGATGGTCTCGATCTCTTGACTTTGTGATCCACCCACCTCGGCCTCCCAAAGTGCTGGGATTACAGGCTTGAGCCACCGCGCCCAGCCCAGAGATGGGGTTTCACCATGTTGGCCAGGCTGGTCTTGAACTGACCTGGTGATCCACCCACCTTGGCCTCTGATAGTGCTGGGATTACAGGCATGAGCCCCCATGCCTTGTACCTAATTCCTATTCACTGGTTGTGAATGGGAGCTATGGAATCTCTTCCTAGAAAACATCCTAGCCCCATCAGAACGTCAGGGTTAAGGTTTCTAAGAGATGGTTCTTTGTTTGTGCTCCATACCCAAATAATCCGTCTTAGTTCACTGACAGATAACTTCCAGGTATTACAGTGGCTGTAGTCTAGCTGGAAAAACGCTGAAGTAGACTCCCGGGACTCTCTTGACTCAGCCACTAACAACTTAGTGTGGCCTTGGGAAAGAAAGAAGCTGGAGCAACCACGCCTGCAATCCCAGCACTTTGGGAGGTCGAGGTGGGAGGATTGCTTGAGCCCAGGAGTTTGAGAGTAGCCTGGGCAACATAGCAAGACCGCATCTACAAAAAAATCAAAAAATTCTCCAGGTGTGGTGGTGTCATCCTGTAGTCCCAGCTATTCAGGAGGCTGAAGTGGGAGGATCACTTGAGTCCCAGAGGTCAAGACTGCAGTGAGCCAAGATCATGTCACTGCCCTCAAGCTTGGGCTTCAAAGTGAGATACTGTCTCAGGAAAAAAAAAAAAAAAGTTGGAGCTTTTGTTTTCTCATTTGTAAAAGGTGGATGATATTATCTCCTTCATGGAGTTACTGTGAGGATGGAAATACAATTTTTTCCCTCTCTCCTTTTAGAAATACTATTAGATAGGCATAGTGGCCAGGTGAGGTGGCTCATGCCTGTAATCCCAGCACTTTGGGAGCCTGAGGCAGGTGGATTACCTGAGGTCAGGAGTTCAAGACCATCCCGGCCACCATGGTGAAACCCTGACTCCACTAAAACTGCAACAATTAGCCTAGCATGGTGGCACATGCCTACAATTGCAGCTACTCAGGAAGCTGAGGCAGGAGAATTGCTTGAACCTGGGAGGTGGAGGTTGTAGTGAGCAGAGATCATCCCACGGCACTCCAGTCTGGACGACAGAGCGAGACTCCATCTCAAAAAAAAAAATGCCAGATGTGGTGGCTCACGCCTGTAAACCCAGCACTTTGGGAGGCCAAGGAAGGTGGATCACCTGAGGTCAGGAGTTCAAGACCAGCCTGACCAACATGCAGAAACCCCGTCTCTAATAAAAATATAAAATTAGCCAAGCATGGTGGCACATGTCTGTAATCCCAGCTACTTGGGAGGCTGAGGCAGGAGAATCACTTGAACCTGGGAAGCAGAGGTTGCAGTGAGCCAAGATTGCACTCCAGCATGGACAATAAGAAGGAAACTCTGGGGCCGGGCGTGGTGGCTCAAGCCTGTAATCCCAGCACTTTGGGAGGCCGAGGCGGGTGGATCATGAGGTCGAGGGATCGAGACCATCCTGGTCAACATGGTGAAACCCCGTTTCTACTAAAAATACAAAAAACTAGCTGGGCGTGGTGGCGCGTACCTGTAATCCCAGCTACTCAGGAGGCTGAGGCAGGAGAATTGCCTGAACCCAGGAGGCGGAGGTTGTGGTGAGCTGAGTTCGCGCCATTGCACTCCAGCCTGGGTAACAAGAGCGAAACCCCGTCTCAAAAAAAAAAAAAAAAAAAGAAGGGAACTCTGTCTCAAAAACAGTAATTAGATAGGCATAGTGCACAAGATAATGTCAGGTGACACCTGCGCTACCACTTAGTACCACTTTGAGTCCGGACAGATGACGTAGGTCTCCGTGCCTCAGTTTTTCCACCTGTCAAATAGGAACCATATGAGGATGTGCTCGTAAGATGATGCTCAAGGCTAAATAATGTAACCCATGAATGTGCCTAGACCAGCACCTCCTGCATTTTAAATACTCTTCCCTTTTGGCTGCTGTTGCTACTATTTTACTAATGAGTGATTTCTAGCCTGCAAAAAAAGGATCATAAGTTTGTGAACAAGACCATTATTCCTTACCAACTGATTCATAATCCCAATTTTTCTTTTTCTTTCTTTTTCTTTTTGTTTTATTTTATTTTTTTTTGAAACAGAGTCTCACTCCCACTCCCAGGCTCAAGTGATTCTCCTGCTCAGTCTCATGAGTAACTGGGATTACAGGTACCCACAACTAGGCCCAGCTAATTTTTGTATTTTTAGTAGAGATGGGGTTTCACCATATTGGCCAGGCTGATCTCAAACTCCTGACCTCACATAATCCCAAAGTGCTGGGATTATAGGCGTGTGCCACCCCACCAGCCCATAACCCCAGTTTCTTTTTAGCAACTTGGATTATGGAACTTGGCACGATGCCCAGATTCCCATAATGCAAATTGTCCTCCCCAATTATAACTGCCAGTTTTTTTACATCTAAGAAAATCAAAACAAGACAAAACAAAAATTGAAATGCTGGTCATTTCTGTGGACAAAAAGATAAGTATAGCCAGGTATAGTGGCTCATACCTGTAATTCCAGCACTTTGAGAGGCTGAGGCAGGAAGATCACTTGAGGCCAGGAGTTCGAGACCAGCCTGACCAACATGGTGAATCCCCCTGTCTACTAAAACTACAAAAATGAGCCAGGCGGGCTGGCGTGTGCCTGCAGTCCCAGCTACTCAGGAGGCTGAGGCAGGAGAATTGTTTAACCCAGGAGGCAGAGGTTGCAGTGAGCAGAGATCATGCCACTGCACTCCAGCTTAGGCAACAAGATCAGAACTCCATCTCAAAAAATAAAAAAAAAGTAATGTGACTGCTATTTTCTGGTTATAATCACAGAGTTCATGTAGAAAAGCTAAGCAATATGAAAAAATACAGAGTTAAAGTTTTTAAAAATTATCCCAAATTGGATCAGCAAAGTTTTTTTTTTTTTTTTTTTTTTCCCTCTTGAGACAGACTAGGTCTTCCTGTTGCCCAAGCTGGTGTGCAGTGACACAATCACAGATGACTGCAGCCTCGACCTCCTGGACTGGCTCTGTGCTCCTGCCTCCCAAGGAGCTGGGACTACAGGTGCATATTCCTACACCCAGCTAATTTTTTTTGTTTGTTTTTGTAGAGGTGAAGTCTCACTATGTTGCCCAGGCTGGTCTCAAACTCTGGCCTCAAGTAATCCTCCCACTTCAGCCTTCCAAAGTGCTGGGATTACAGGCATGACCTTATTTGGAGACTGGGTCATTACAGAGGTCGTCAAGTTAAAATGGGTCATGAAGGTGAGGCCCTGATACTGTATAACTGCTGTCCTTACTAAAAGGAAAATTTGTTGCCTGTAAAAGAAAAAGAATAAAATATTTTTTCCTTGAGACAGGGTCTTGTTCTGTCACCCAGGCTGGAGTGCAGTGGTGTGATAGCTCACTGCAGCCTCATCCTCCCTGACTCAAGCAATCCTCCCACCTCAGCCTCCTGAGTAGCTTGGGAATACAGGTACATGTAACCATACCTGGCTTTTTTTTTTTTCTTTCTGAGATGGATTCTTGCTCTTTCCTCCAGTCTGGAGTGCGGTGGTGCAATCTCAGCTCACTGCAACCTCCACCTCTGGGTTCAAGCAGTTCTCCTGCCTCAGCCTCCTGAGTAGCTAGGATTACAGGTGTATGCCACCACAGCCAGCTAATTTTTATATTTTGAGTAGAGATGGGGTTTCACCGTGTTGGCTATGCTGGTCTCAAACTCCTGACCTCTTGATCTGCCTACCTCAGCCTCCCAAAGTGCTAGGATTACACGTGTGAGCCGCCACTCCCGGCTGTATTTTTTTTTAGTAGAGGTGGGGTTTCATCCTTTTGGCCTGGCTGGTATTGAACTCCTGACCTGAAGTTATCCTCTCACTCATGCTCCCAAAGTACAGGGATTACAGACATGAGCCACGGCATCTGGCCTGAGACAACAAATTTGTCTTATTCTAAGCCACTTAGTTTGTGGCACTTCGTTACAGCATCCCCAGCAAAGTTATATCCAAGGAATAATCCATTTCATTGTTGTTGTTGTTGTTTTTAAGAAAGAAAGAAAAAGAAAAAATAATAATAATAAAAAAAGAATGAAGGAGAGGAAGAAAGAGGAAGAGGAAGAGAGAGAGAGAAGGGGAGTGTTGCTTTATTGCCCAGGCTAGAATGCAGTCTAAAAACAGGTATTGAAAACCTCTTTTATGCCAGTAATTGTGCTTAATAATGGAGACAGGAAAAAAATGAGGAAAGAAAATAACAAGCAGCCAACCAACATTTCATTTAAACCTGTACGTAGGTATGATGTGGTCCTGATAAGAGTGTATATTTTGTGTATTTAAAATGGAGAGTTCTATAAATATTTATTAAGTTTACTTGTTCCGGATCTGAGTTCAAGTCCTGGATATCCTTGTTAATTTTCTGTCTCGTTGATCTGTCTAATATTGATGTTGAAGTCTCCCCCTACTCTTGTGTGGGAGTCTTTAAGTCTCTTAATAAGTCTTGTGTAATCTGGGTGTTCCTCTATTGGGTGCGTATATATTTAGGATCGTTAGCTCTTCTTGTTGCATTCATCTTTTTACCATTATGTAATGTCCTTCTTTGCCTCTTTTGATCTTTGTTGCTTTAAAGTCTATTTTATCAGAGGCGAGAATTGCAACTCCTGCTTTTTATTAATTAATTAATTTTTGCTCTCAATTTGGTTGGTAAATCTTTCTCCATCCCTTTATTTTGAGTCTTTGTGTATCCTTGCATGTGAGATGGGTCTGGATGCAGCATACCGATGGGTTTTGCATTTCATTGTTAAAGGACACAGAAGCTCAGCTCTCTGTCATTCACGAATGCGTAATTAGGTTTTGGCCAGGAGCAGAGGCTCATACCTGTAATCCCAGCACTTTGGAAGGCTGAGATGGGAGGATCACTTGAAGCTCAGAGTTCGAGGCCAGCCTGGCCAACATGGTGAGACCCCATCTCCACACACACACAAATATTAGTTGGGCATGGTAGCATGCACCTGTAATCCCAGCTACTCAGGAGGCCGAGGTGGCAGGACTGCTTGAGCCTGGGAGTAAGAGGCTGCAGTGAGCTATGATTATACTCCTGCACTGTAGCCTGAACAACTCAGGAAGTCCCTATCTATCTCTTAAAAAAAAACAAAAACAAAAACAAAAAAAGGGCTGGAGTTTGATTTTGTGTTTTTGTTGTTGTTACTGTTTTTTTTTTTTTTTTGAGGCGGAGTTTCGCTCTTGTTACCCAGGCTGGAGTACAATGGCACGATCTCGGCTCACTGCAACCTCTGCCTCCTGGGTTCAGGCAATTCTCCTGCCTCAGCCTCCTGAGTAGCTGGGATTACAGGCACGTGCCACCAGGCCCAGCTAATTTTTTGTAATTTTAAGTAGAGACGGGGTTTCACCATGTTGACCAGGATGGTCTCAGTCTCTTGACCTCGTGATCCACCCGCCTTGGCCTCCCAAAGTGCTGGGATTACAGGCGTGAGCCACCACGCCCAGCCTCATTACTGTTGTTTTTTGAGATGGAGTCTCATGCTCTGCCCAGGCTGGAGTGCAGTGGTTCAATCTCAGCTCACTGCAACCTCTACCTCCTGTGTTCAAGTGATTCTCCCACCTCAGCCTCCCAAGTAGCTGGGATTACAGGTGTGTACCACCACACCCGGCTCATTTTTATATTTTTGGTAGAGATGGGGTTTCACCATGTTGTCCAGGCTGGTCTCAAACTCCTGACCTCAGGAGATCCACCCGCCTCGGCCTCCCAAAGTGATGGGATTACAGGTGTGGGTCACTGCGTTCGGTCAATTTCATGTTTTGGCTGGGTTGGGTCTGGCAGGTGTATGGTTAATAAACCAGGTCTAAATATTTCCAGGCTACTGGTGGGTCAGGCACTCACTGACAGCAATGTTGTGGATGGTGATACTGGCTTTGAACATGGAAGAAAACAAGGTCTGGTCTCCTTTTTTCATCCAGACGGTGTCGACGAGCTGACCTAGGAGATAACAGGACAGGTACATGAGGCCCCGTGTACATCCTGGGAAAGGGGGTGCCAACTGCTGGGACCCCAGCCCCCTCACCCGCCACCACCCAGCCCACCTGGCCAGTGGCTCTTCCATGTTCCTTACAGCTTTTGAGAGGTTCACTATTCAAAGGAGGATGAATCAAGGAAAGTACAGGGCTGGGGCACAATTTTGTTAAACATGACAAGGAATATGCTTTAGTTCAAGAAAACCCATGGCTAAGCATGGTGGCGTACGCCTGTAATCCCAGCACTTTAGGAGGCCGAGGTGGGAAGATCACCAGAGGTCAGGAGTTTGAGGCCATCACGGCCAACATAGTGAAACCCCATCTCTACTAAAAATACAAAAATTAGCCAGGTGTGGTGGCACATGCCTGTAGGCCCAGCTACTCAAGAGGCTGAGGCCAGAGAATCCCGGGAGGTGGAGGTTGCAGTGAGCCGAGACCACACCATTGTATTCCAGCCTGGGTGATAGAGTGAGACTCCATCTAAAAAATAAAATGAGAAAATCTGATCCTTCTGCCAGGCATGAGGGTGCATGCCTGTAATCCCAGCACTTTGGGAGGCTGAGGTGGGCAGATCACTTGAGGTCAGGAGTTCAAGATCAGCCTGGCTAACATGGCAAAACCTTGGCTCTACTAAAAATACAAAAATGAACCAGGCATGGCTGCATGTGCCTGTAATCCCAGCTACTTGGGAGACCGAGGCAGGAGAATCACTTGAACCCCAAAGGTGGAGGTAGCAGTGAGCTTAGATCACGCCACTGCACTTAAGCCTGGGGGACAGAGCAAGACTCCATCTCAAAAGAAAAAAGAAAAGGCAATGCAACCCCTACTAGTCTTCTCTGTAAGCAGGCTCAGAGTGATGGCTGTGGAGTTTTTGGTCAGCCAGGGGCTTGAACACAAAAGAATGTCTTCTAATACAGGTAACTACTATAAGCAATAAAACAGGTTGGGTTTGGCAGCTCTCATCTGTAATCCCAGCACTTAGGGAGGCTGAGGCTGGAGGATCACTTGAGCCCAGCTGTTTGAGATCAGCCCAGGCAGCAGGGTGAAAGCCCATCTCTACAAAAAATAAGTTAGTCTTGCATGGTGGTGCACCTGTGGTCCCAGCTTCTGGGAGGCTGAAGCAGGACGACTGCTTGAGCCTGAGAGGTGGAGGCTGCAGTGAGCCACAATTGCACCTGGATGCAGTGAGCCTGGATGACAGACTGAGACCCTGTCTTCAAAAAAGAAAAAAAAAATCCATTTGTAAGGATAAAACAGACTGGGTACAGTGGCTCACAGCTGTAATATTCGGACTTCCGGACTTTGGGAGGCTAAGGCAGGGGGACTGCTTGAAGCCAGGTGCTTGAGACCAGCGTGCATAACATAGAGGGACCCAGTCTCTACAAAAAACACAAAAAAATTAGCCAGGCACGGTGGCATGTTCTTGTAGCCAGCTACTCGGGAGGCTGAGGGGGGAGGACTGTTTGAATCCAGGGAAGGCGGAGGCTGCAGTGAGCCATGATGTCACCTTTGCACTCCAGCCTGGGTGCAGTAGTACAGTCAGAACTCAGCACAGCCTGCACCTCCACAGAGTGAGACCCTCTATAAAAAAAAAAAAAAAAAAGGCTGCGGCTCATGCCTGTAATCCCATCACTTTGGGAGGCTGAGGTGGGCGGATCATGAGGTCAGGAGATAGAGACCATCCTTGCCAACATGGTGAAACTCCATCTCTACTAAAAATGCAAAAAAAAAAAAAAAAAAAAAAAAAAAAAAGTGGGCATGGTGGTACACGCCTGTAGTCCTAGCTACTTGGGAGGCTGAGGCAGGAGAACTACTTGAACCCAGGAGGCAGAGATTGCAGTGAGCCAAGATTGAACCACTGCACTATAGCCTGAGATTACAGGTATGTGCCACCAGGCCTGGCTAATTTTTGTATTTTAGTAGAGATGGGGTTTCACCATGTTAGCCAGGCTGGTCTCCAACTCCTAATCTCAGGTGATCCTCCCACTTCGGCCTCCCTAAGTGCTGGGATTGCAGGTGTGAGCCACTGTGCCCAGTCTGATTTTTTTCAAGTATTTAAAAATGTAAAACCAATAAACATTCTTGGGCAGCTCATGAGCTGTATAAAAACAGATGGTGGGATCTCTATGTCTCCTGTGTAGATACTATATGCCATGGTTTCCAGAGCCCTGGCTAGATGTTTGTTTGTTTGAGACAGAGTCTCCCTCTGTTGGCCAGGCTGATACAATGGTGTGATCTCAGCTCACTGCAACCTCCACCCAGCATGTTCAAGCAATTCTTGTGCCTCAGCCTCCCTAGTAGCTGGGATTACAGGCACTACCACACCCAGATAATTTTTTTGTATTTTTAGTAGAGATGTGGTTTCAGTACATTGGGCAGGTGCTTTCAAGCTCCTGGCCTCAAGTGATCAGCCTACCTTGGCTTCCCAAAGTACTGGGATCACAGGTAGAGGTGATCCTGGCTAAGTACATTTAAATACTAAGTACATTTAAGTACTAAGCCCTGGCTAGGTACATTTAAGGTATAATGGCATATGGAGGCTGAGGTGGGAGGATCACTGGAGGCCAGGAAATCAAGGCTAGTCTGAGTAACATACCAACCAGAGAGATCCTATCTTTACAAAAAAAATTTTTTTATATTAACTGGGCATGTTGGTAGTGTGCACCTATAGTACTAAGTACTTGGGAGGCTGAGGCAGGAGGATCCCTTGAGCCCAGGAGTTCAAGGTTTCAGTGAGCTGTGATCACGCCACTGAATTCCAGCTCTGAGACAGAGCAAGACACTCTTTCTAAAAATAGTAAAAAGTGTTTTATTTTCTTGAGACAGAGTCTTGCTACATCACCCAGGCTGGAGTGCAGTGGTACAATCTCAGTTCACTGCAACCTCTGCCTCCTGGGTTCAAACAGTTCTCCAGTCTCAGCCTCCTGAGGAGCTGGGATTATAGGCGTGTGCCACTGGGTTTGGCTCATTTTTGTATTTTTAGTAGACACTGGGTTTCACCATGTTGGCCAGACTGGCCTCCAACTCCTGACGTCAAATGATACACCCATCTTGGCCTCTCAAAGTGCTGAGATTACAGGTGTGAGCCACTGTGCCTGGCCTTGTGAAAATGTTAGTGGCATTTTGATTATAATTGAATACTTGAAAAAAAATCAAATGCACATACATATGATTGTTTTTGCCAGGACTAGGGGCCAGGACTTTTTTCTAATTCCTTCACCTTGTATTCTAGGGCCTTGCAAACAATAGGTGCTTAGCAAATGCAATAGAAGGCACCCAGACAGTGCTTGATGTGCAGTGCATACATGTCATCATTAGGAAGAAAGAAACAGAGAGGAAGAACAAGGGAAATTTCAGGGCAATTGATCAGGTTGACACTATCATTGCTAAAATCAGAGGAGACCAGGCTGTGTGTGGTGGCTCATGCCTGTAATTTCAGCACTTTAGGAGGCTGAGGCAGGTGGATCACTTGAGGTCAGGAGTTCAAGACCAGCCTGGACAACATGGCAAAACCTCATCTCTACTGAAAATACAAAAATTAGCCAGGCATGGTGTGGTAGGTCCCTGTAATCACAGCTACTAAGGAGGCTGAGGCAGGAGAATCACTTGAACCCGGGAGGTGTAAGTTGCAGTTAGATGAGATTACACCACTGCACTCCAGCTTGAGGGACATTGCAAGACTCCACCTCAAACAAAACAAAACAAAACAAAACAAACAAAAAACAGAGAAGACCAGGGTATCCGCAGATAATGCACTGTGTCACTTTCCCTGTGCATTTTTCCTGCCTCTTGGTAGACAGCCCCTAACATCACCATGAGATCCTGGTGAAGGAGGTGTGGATACTGGGGTTGCTACAGTTTATTGAACCATTTTTTTCTCCCAGAGAGAGATGCTAATCTTGTGTCAGATTCCTTTGAGTGTTTTTCTGATCCCTGCTGTGGTTGGTTTACTCTCAGAGCACTTCTCCATGTAGCCACCAGGTGGCGCCATTGCTGCATAAGTGAAACAGACTGACTCAAGATTAGAAAATAGTGTTCTATTTTCTTTGAGCTGGGTCGGGTGGGTCAAACCTGTAATCCCAGTACTTAGGGAGGCTGAGATGGGTAGTTCACTTGAGGCCAGTAGTTTGAGACCAGCCTGGCAACATGGTGAAACCCTAATTTTTGTACTAAAAATACAAAAATTAGCCAGGCATGATGATGCACGCCTATAATCCCAGCTACTCGGGAGGCTGATACAGAATTGGTTGGGAAGCAGAGGTTGCAGTGAGCCAAGATCGTGACACTGCCCTCCAGCCTGGGTAACAAAGCGAGACTCCATTTTTTTAAAAAATAGTATTCCTAAGGACTGAGAGGGGAAACTGAGGCATGCAGACTGGAGTTGGGGTGGGGCTTGGGCTTGGCAAGAGAATGGGTTCAAGTAACCTGTGAAGGACTCTCAGAAAGTCACAGCAACTTAAAAATCATTTATTCTACCTCCCACTTCCACATTTTCCAGATAATAGAAACCAAAGCTGAGAGGGGGAGATAACTATCCCCAAAGCACCACGTCGGTGGGGAGCAGGGTTGCCAGAGAAAACACAGGACATCCAGTGAAGGGTGAGTTTTGGACTCTTAGTGTATGTCTCAAATAATGCACGAGACTTAAACTAAAACCTTATTCACTCTGTCTTCAAAGCTAACTGTGCATCTGTATGATGCTTTGCTAAGTCTGACAGCCCTCATGAGGGTAAAATGAAGATGAGGGAAATAATTAAATGTAATAAGCAAACATGCAAAATAAAGACAACTCTGTTCCCATTGTGCAGACAAGAGAATTGCACATTAGGGAGGTGGCTTGCCCCAAGGCCACACTCACAAGCGTAGAGTCAGGATTTGAACCCGGTCCTGATTCCAGAGGTCTCAATTTCACTGTTGTGGCCAGGAACATCTCATAGTCCGCCATGTGCGTGCATGTTCTGTCTTGAATATAACCCTCTCCCCATCGTGTAAGTGGACCATTCCCCTCCCTGACACTGAAGGACCCCGTATTCAGCAGGCGCCTCCTGACCCAGCAGACCCCCATGAGTCCAGATCCCTGAGACCTGGTGGCTGCCCTTATGACATTCCCCGACTGCATCTTAGGACCCAAGTCTGACCCCCTGCAGGATCTGCAGCTGTGTTACAGGAAAGGGGACCCGATCCGGACCCCAAGGGAGGGTTCTTGGATCTCGTGCAAGAAACAACTCGGGGTGAGTACGTAAAGTGAAAACACATTTTTTTTGTTTGGTTTTTTTTTTTTTTTTTTTGAGATGGAGTCTCACTCTCTGTTGCCCAGGCTAGATAGAGGGCAGTGGTGTGATCTTGGCTCACTACGACCTACACCTCTGGGGTGCAAGTGATTTTTCTGCTTCAGTCTCCTAAGTAGCTGGGATCACAGGTGCTTGCCACCACACCTGGCTAATTTTTATATTTTTAGTAGAGATGGGGTTTCACCATGTTGGCCAGGCTGCTCTCAAACTCTTGACCTCAGGTGATCCGCGTCCCTCAGCCTCCCAAAGTGCTGGGGTTACAGGTGTGAGCCACAGAGCAAGTTTATGCTTTCCTAGACAAGCAAGTTTTTTAGGAAAGTAAAGATAGAATGGTTACTCCATAGAGCAGCCCAGAGGGCACTGGTGCCCATCTTTAGGGTTATTTCTTCATGACATGCTGAATGGGGGGGGTAGATTATTCATGACTCCCCTTTTTTAGATCATAAAGGGCAACTTTCTGATGTTGCCGTGGCATTTGTAAACTGTCATGGCACTGCTGGCAATGTGGCAGTGAGGACGACCAGAGGTCACTCTCCTGGCCATCTTGGTTTTGATGGGTTTTGAATTG
This sequence comes from Saimiri boliviensis, assembly GCF_048565385.1. Lineage (NCBI taxonomy): Eukaryota > Metazoa > Chordata > Mammalia > Primates > Cebidae > Saimiri > Saimiri boliviensis. The sequence continues at coordinate 122,465,275 of NC_133450.1, read as the reverse complement.
GTTTCTTTACTGCAGCCTGTTTTACTGGCAAGGTCTCTGTGACCTGTATCCTGTGCTGACCTCCTGTGTCATCCTGTGACTTAGAATGCCTTCACCGCCTGGAAATGCAGCCCAGTAGGTCTCAGCCTCCTTTTACCCAGCTCCTATTCAAGATGGAGTTGCTGTGGTTCACACACCTCTGGCAGCTGGGCTCCTTGGGGTCTCCTGACATTCTGTGCCCTCTGTCCCCTCCTCCCTCACTGCTATCGCTGTCTTCCTGAGCCACCTCCTCCTGAATTTCTTCATCACCAAGAAGAGGAATCACTGTTAGGTTTGGCTTTTGGGAAACGGATGGACCAGGCAGGCAGTAGGGAGGGAGACACAGGCCCTGGCATGGGCGATGGGGAGGGGAGAGCTGAGTGGGAGCCGGTGGGTCTGGTTTTGTTCTTGTCTCTGTGAGTTGCCCATTGTGCAGATCTGCCCCGCTCCTTCCCCATCGCAATGGATGGGGACTCCTCCCTCTAGTGTTCAGGCCGCAGGACCTGGGTCAGATCAATGCCTTTTTCTCCTGCACCCCATTAGTCAGCAGATTTGCTTGGCATCACCTTGAAAATGCATCCAGCAGCAAGGCCCTGGCACACTCCCTACTTCTGTCCCAGCCTCTCTGCACTTCCAGCCACAGGAGACCTGTGTGAGCTGAATCCATTGCACCCTCCTCTGCTCAGACCCACAGCGGCCCCACAGTGGCCCACCAGGCTTGCCCTGGGCTGCCTCATTGCCTCCAGCCTCACCTTCCACCAGTCTCCCTCCCTTTCCCACGTACCACACTTCCCCATCCTCACATCTGCCTGATGTTCACACATCTCTGCAGCCATCTGCCTGGACCACCCTCCTTCCAGAAGACCCTTGTCCCCCCCAGCACCCCCTGCAGTCAGGGCCGCCTCCCTCACCACCGTCCAGCAAGGACACAGCCCGCCCATCCTTCTCCTCCCAGGAACTCTCTTCCTTGGTCTGTCCTGGGTTAGGTTTTGCTTTTCCCCAGCACTTCCCACTTCCTCAAGGGCCCTGCAGGAGGCTCCTGGCAGGGGCCCATGGCCTCGCTCTCCTTAGACCGGAAGCCCCACAGCAGCACGGGCCACTCCCTGTGGCAAACTCAGTATCTAGTTAGTGCTCCGCATGCAGAAGGTGCTGGATCAGTGTTTGAGAACCACAGAAGGAAGGAGGGAGGGGAGAAGGGGCGGGGGAGGAGTGAAGAGGAAGGAGGCAAGGACACATAGGAAAGGGGAGGACAGATGGAGGGAAGGAAAGAGTTGAAAGAGGAAGAGAAGGAATGAGGGAGGGAAGGGGGGAGGGAGGAAAGGAAAAAAGGGAAGAAAGAAAGGGTGCGAGAGCAGAAGAAAGGATTAGGGAAGAAAGGAAAGAAAGGCGGGGTCACTTGGACTGTTTCTCCAACCTCCTGAGTGGCCTCCTTCAGGCATGGTGGCTCACACCTGTAATCCCAGCACTTTGGGAGGTGGAGGCAGGCGGATCACCTGAGATCAGGAGTTCAAAAGCAGCCTGGCCAACATGGCAAAATGCTATTTCTATTAAAAACTACAGCCAGAGGCCGGGCGCGGTGGCTCAAGCCTGTAATCCCAGCACTTTGGGAGGCCGAGGCGGGTGGATCACGAGGTCAAGAGATCGAGACCATCCTGGTCAACATGGTGAAACCCCGTCTCTACTAAAAATACAAAAAATTAGCTGGGCATGGTGGCGCGTGCCTGTAATCCCAGCTACTCAGGAGGCTGAGGCAGGAGAATTGCCTGAGCCCAGGAGGCGGAGGTTGCGGTGAGCCGAGATCGTGCCATTGCACTCCAGCCTGGGTAACAAGGGCGAAACTCCGTCTCAAAAAAAAAAAAAAAAGAAAAAGAAAAACTACAAAGATTAGCTGAGCATGGTGGCAGGCACCGATAATCCCAGCTACTCCAGAATCTCAGGCAGGAGAACCACTTGAACACAGGAGGCGGAGGTTGCAGTGAGCCGAGATTGCATCACTACACTCCAGCCTGGTAAGAGCAAGACTCCATCTCAAAAAATAAAAAAACCTTCTCCAGGTAGCTGCTTTCTGATGATGCCCCCCTCACCCAGTGAAACACAGGAGACCCCAAATTCCTGCCTGACCCTAAAGTGCCAAGTGACCCTGCCCACGAACTCCTCTGGCCGCACTGTGTCCTCTGAGTCATGCTGTTCCCTGTCTCAAAGCCTCCCCTCCTTCTTCCCAGCCCCATCCTCTGCCTGCCCGGCACCCACCTCCTGGTCATTTAATGTGTAGCTCAGGCTGTAATCCCAGCACTTTAGGAGGCCTAGGGCAGAGGATCACTTAAGCTCAAGAGCTTGAGGCCAGCCGGGGAAACATAGTGAGACCCCCACAAACCCCACCAAAAATGTGAAAGGAAGAAAAAAAGATGTAGCTCAGGCATTACTCACCTCCAGGTAGCTTTTTTTTTTTTTTTTGGAGACGGAGTTTTGCTCTTGTTACCCAGGCTGGAGTGCGATGGCGCGATCTCGGCTCACCGCAACCTCCGCCTCCTGGGTTCAGGCAATTCTCCTGCCTCAGCCTCCTGAGTAGCTGGGATTACAGGCATGCGCCACCACGCCCAGCTAGTTTTTTGTATTTTTAGTAGAGACGGGGTTTCACTATGTTGACCAGGATGGTCTCGATCTCTCGACCTCGTGATCCACCCGCCTTGGCCTCCCAAAGTGCTAGGATTACAGGCTTGAGCCACCGCGCCCGGCCCAGGTAGCCTTTCTGATAGTGCCATCCACAGGTGGGCTCAGGGGGAGCCTCTGTTCTCTGGGCATCAGAAGCTGCCTCCCCGGGGAAATGCTCCTGGGTCAGCTCCTGCAGGAGTCCAGACACAGGATGATGGTGGATGGATCAGGACTGAGGGTCAGAGATGCGGAGAGGCAGGCAGCTTTGGGACACACTTGGTGAGATCAGTGGGATTTGCTGCAGGGTGACTGTCAGGGTGCAGGGGAGAATTCTGGACCAGCTGTGTCTTCATCTCTCTCTTCCCTCTAATCCCAGGAGAGCAAATGAGGCAGAAGGACTTGAGGGCCTGGCTCACCAGCTCCATCCTCAGGAACTTGAGGACTATCAAGTTCCATGGCTGGTGAGGTCTGCTGTTCTGAGAGTTCCAGGCTTTTACTGATGTGGGGAGGAGGGTTCAGGTGCAGGTGGGCTGCAGAGGTAGAATCCAGGGTCTGAATGGCTTTCCTGCTGCTGGCCAGCAGTTGTCCACAGCCACCCTGTCACTGACGTGATCCTTGTCCTGCCATTCTGTCATTTATTTCCGATGGCTGTCAGAACACTCTTCCTAAAGCACAACTTTCAGAAGAATTTGAACATGTTGATGCATAGGCCAGGTGCAGTGACTCATGACTGCCATCCCAGCTATTTGGGAGGCTGAGGTGGCTTGAACCTGGGTGGTGGAGATCGCAGTGAGCCGAGATTGTGCCACTTCACTCCAGCCTGGGTGACACAGCAAGACTTTGTCTCAAAAACAAAACAAAACTAAACAAAAGGACCATAAATGGGACCAACACATAGAGCCCTCCCTTGCTGCTCTCCCCAGGAGTCCCAGGCTCAGCCCTCATGTCTATCACCGTCACAGAGAGGCCTTTCCTGACCACCTTCTCCACCGTCACAGTACCCCTGTTTGTGCTAGTGCACTCTACACCTGCACCTGATTTCTCTTTACTTTTTTATTTTGGAAGACAGAGTCTTGTTCTGTTCCCCAGGCTGGAGTGCAGTGACGCAATGTCAGCTGACTGCAGCCTCCACCTCCCAAATTCAAGCAATCCTCTCACCTCAGCCTCCTGAGTAGTTAGGATTACAGGCAGGTACCACCACGCCTGGGTCATTTTTTTTTTTTTTTTTTTGTACTTTTAGTAGAGATGGCATTTCACCATGTTGGCCAGGCTGGTCTTGAACTCCTAACCTCAAGGGATCCATCCACCTCAGCCTCCCAAAGTGCTGGAATTACAGGTGTGAGCCACCGCACCTGGCTGCACCTGCTTTAGTATTTATTCTTTTTTTTTTTTTTTTTTTTTTTTGAGACGGAGTGTCGCTCTTGTTACCCAGGCTGGAGTGCAATGGCGCGATCTCGGCTCACCGCAACCTCCGCCTCCTGGGCTCAGGCAATTCTCCTGCCTCAGCCTCCTGAGTAGCTGGGATTACAGGCACGCGCCACCACGCCCAGCTAGTTTTTTGTATTTTTAGTAGAGACGGGGTTTCACCATGTTGACCAGGATGGTCTCGATCTCTCAACCTCGTGATCCACCCGCCTCGGCCTCCCAAAGTGCTGGTATTACAGGCTTGAGCCACCGTGCCCGGCTAGTATTTATTCTTCATAGTACTCTCCACTTGATGTGCTGTTGGTGCTAATGGTTTGTTTATGGATCGCCTGTCTCTTTCCCCCTCATTAGAATGATGGACCCATTAAGAGAGCAGGAACTTTGTTTTTCTCATTACTGTTTCCCCAGAGCCTGGAACCCTGCCGGGTATATGACAACCATGCAGTAGTTATTCATAGAATAAATGAATGTTTAATAAATGGCCAGGTGCTGTGGCTCATCTCAACACTTTGGGAGGCCGAGGTGGGCTGATTGCTTTAGGTCAGGAGTTCGAGACCTGCCTGTACAACATGGTGAAACTGCATCTCTAGTAAACATAAAAAAGTTAGCTAGGAATGGTGATGCATGCCTGTAATCCCAGCTACTTGGGAGGCTGAGGCAGGAGAATTGCCTGCACCCGGGAGGTGGAGGTTGCAGTGAGTCAAGATCATGTCACTGCACTGCAGCCTGGCAGAAAGAGAGAGACTATCACAGAAATAAATAAAAATAATTTTTTTTTTTGAGACGGAGTTTTGCTCTTGTTACCGCTAGTTTTTTGTATTTTTAGTAGAGACGGGGTTTCACTATGTTGACCAGGATGGTCTCGATCTCTCGACCTCGTGATCCACCCGCCTCGGCCTCCCAAAGTGCTGGGATTACAGGCTTGAGCCACCGCGCCCGGCCAAATAAAAATAATTTTAAAAAAGAATGAATGTAAGACAAGAAGGCCTAGATAGAAGGAATAAGTTACAGTAATCGATAGTGCACAAGGGAAATTACAGTGAATGAGAATTTATTTGAATATTTCAAGATAGCTTGAAGAGAAGAATTTTTGTGTTCCCAAACACTAGATAAACATTTGAGGTGATGACTGCATCAGTTACCCTGATTTCATCATCATATATTGTGTACAGCTGGAGTCCCCAACCCTCCTGGCCACAGATCAGTACCAGTCTGTAGCCTGTTTTTGTTTTTGTTTTGGTTCGTGTTTCTGTTTTTGAGACAGAGACTCACTGTGTGCAGCGGTGTGATCTCAGGTAAATCTAGCCTCCACCTCTGAGGTTCAAGCAATTCTCCTGCCTCAGCCTCCTGAGTAGCTGGGATTACAGACATGTACCACCACACCTGGCTAATTTTTGTATTTTTAGTAGAGACAGGGTTTCACCATGTTGGCCAGGCTGGTCCCAAACTCCTTACTTCAGGTGATTTGCCCTCCTGATTCTCCCAAAGTGCTGGGATTACAAGTGTGAGCCTTTGTACCTGGCCTTTTTTTTTCTTTTTTGATACGGAGTTTTGCTCTTGTTGCCCAGGCTGGAATGCAATGGCGTGATCTTGGCTCTCTGAAACCTCTGTCTCCCAGATTCAAGCGACTTTCCTTCCTCAGACTCCCAAGTAGCTGGGGTTACAGGTATGAGCCACCATGCCAGGCTAATTTTTGTATTTCTAATAGGGACAGGGTATCTCTGTGTTGGTCAGGTTGGTCTCGAACTTCCGACCTCAGGTGATCCACCTGCCTCAGTCTCCCAAAGTTCTGGGATTACAGGCATGAGCCATTGTGCCCAGCCCACCTGTTAGGAACTGGGCAGGCAGCACAGCACGTGAGCAGTGGGTGGGTGAGGGAGGTTTCATCTGTGTTCACAGCACTCCTTATGCTGGCATCACCACTTGAGCTCCACCTCCAGTCAGATCGGTGGCGTTGTTAGAGTCTCATAAGAGCGCAAACCCTACTGTAAACAGCACATTAGAAGGAGCTGGACTGCGTGCTCCTTATGAGAATCCAATGCCTGTTGATCTGTCACTGTCTCCCATCACCCCCAGAAGGGACCATCTAGTTTCAGAAAAACAAACTCAGGGCTCCCACTGATTCTACGTTACGGTGAGTTGTGTATTTCATTATATATTACAATGTAATAATAATAGAAGTAGGCCGGGCACAGTGGCTCATGCCTGTTATCCTAGCACTTTGAGAGGCTGAGGCAGGTGGATCACCTGAGGTCGGGAGTGCAAGACCAGCCTGGCCAACACGGTGAAACACTGTCTCTACTAAAGGTACAAAAACTGGCCGGACATGGTGGCAGGACATGTAATCCCAGCTACTTGGGAGGCTGAGGCAGGAGAATTGCTTGAACCCAGGAGCCAGAGGTTGTAGTGAGCCACGATCGTAGCATTTTGGGAGGCTGAAGTGGGCGAATCACCTGAAGTCAGCAGTTCAAGACCAGCCTGGCCCACTGGTGTAACCCCACCTGTAATATAAATACAAACAGCTGGGTGTGGTGGTAGGAGACTATAAGCTGAGCTACTCGGGAGGCTGAGGCAAAAGAATTACTTGAACCCAGGAGGTGGAGGTTGCAGTGAGCTGAGATCATGTCCCTGCACTCCAGCCTGGGCAATAGAGCAAGATTCTGTCTTTAAAAAAAAAAAAAAAAAGGCCGGGCGTGGTGGCTCAAGCCTGTAATCCCAGCACTTTGGGAGGCCGAGGCGGGTGGATCACGAGGTCAAGAGATCGAGACCATCCTGGTCAACATGGTGAAACCCCGTCTCTACTAAAAATACAAAAAATTAGCTGGGCATGGTGGCGGGTGCCTGTAATCCCAGCTACTCAGGAGGCTGAGGCAGGAGAATTGCCTGAACCCAGGAGGCGGAGGTTGCGGTGAGCCGAGATTGCGCCATTGCACTCCAGCCTGGGTAACAAGAGCAAAACTCCGTCTCAAAAAAAAAAAAAAAAAAAAAAAAAGCAAGCCAGTTACAATGGCTTATACCTATAATCCCAGAACTTTGGGAGGCCAAGGGGAGGCCAAGGTGGAAAGATCACTCGAGGCTACGAGTTCCAGGTGTAAACCTGGGCAACATAGCAAGACCCCATCTCTACAAAACATTTTTTTTTTTTTTTTTTTTTTTTTTTTTTTTTTTTTTGAGACGGAGTTTCGCTCTTGTTACCCAGGCTGGAGTGCAATGGCACGATCTCGGCTCACCGCAGCCTCCGCCTCCTGGGTTCAGGCAATTCTCCTGCCTCAGCCTCCTGAGTAGCTGGGATTACAGGCACGCGCCACCATGCCCAGCTAATTTTTTGTATTTTTAGTAGAGACGGGGTTTCACCATGTTGACCAGGATGGTCTCGATCTCTTGACCTCGTGATCCACCCGCCTCAGCCTCCCAAAGTGCTGGGATTACAGGCTTGAGCCACCGCGCCCGGCTACAAAACATTTTTTAAAAATTAGGCACGGTGGCATGTGCCTGTAGTCTCAGCTACACAGGAGGCTGAGGCAAGAGGATTGCTGGAGCCCAAAAGGTGGAGCCTGCAGTGAGCCATGCTTGTGCCACTGCACTCCAGCCTGGGTGACAGAGTGAGACCCTGTCTCTCAAAAAAAAAGAATTCAGAGTAGAGAAAGGTATGAATTGTAAGTTCAAGCATGCCATGTCCCAAATTTCCTTCACAAGTGTTGATGCACGCCCCAAGAAATCTGTATTCATTTTCCAGTGCTGCCTTAACAAAGTACCCTAAACTGTGTGGCTTCAACCACAGAGGTTTATTCTCACAGTTCTGCAGGCCAGGAGTCTGAAATCAAGGGATTTTTATTGTTTGTTTTTCCTGTGAAGGCTGTGAGGGAGGGTCTGTCCCAGGTCTCGCTCCTGGATTCTCAGAGCTTCCAGAGTTCCTTGGCTTGTAGGTGGTCTTCTGTCTCTGTCTTGACATTGTCTTCCCTTGGTAGGTGTCTTTGTCCACACATCCCCTTTTTATAAGGACACCAGGCACACGGGATTAGGATTTACCCTCATTACCTCAGCTTAGCTTGATCACATGTGAAGAGCCTACTTCCAAATAAGGTCGCATCTACAGACCCTGCGGTGCAGGGCTTCAGCGTCTTTCGGGGAGACACAGGACAATGCATAACGCTATAGATTTGCAGATATTTTTAGTTTGAGTTTCTGGGTTTTATTTTTCATTTTTCGCATCAGATGGGTGATATGATGATACCATAACAAGTTTTGAGGAGGGCGCATATCATAAAATAGCATGAAAACCCAATGGTCATACTTAGGTGTTGATTTTTTAATTTTACTTTTAGTTTTTCTTGAGGCATGGTCTTGCTCCATTACTCCGGCTGGAGGGCAATGGTGCAAACATGGCTCTGCATCCTCAACCTCCTGGGCTCCAGCCATCTTCCCACCTCAGCCTCCCAAAGTGCTAGGATTATTGGAATGAGACACTACCCTCAGCTGTTCTCTATTTTTTGTTTGTACGTTGTTCTTTTTACTCAAAAATACACCTTTGCAGCTGGGCATGCTGGCTCATTCCTGTACTCCTCAGCACTTTGGGAGGCCGAGGCAGGTGGATCACTTGAGGTCAGGAGTTCAAGACCAGCCTGGCCAACATGGTGTAATGCCTTCTCTACTAAAAATCAAAAATCAGCTGGATGTGGTGGTACGTGCCTGTAATCCCAGTGACTCGGGAAGCTTAGGCAGGAGAACCACTTGAACCTTGGAGGCGGAGGTTGCAGTGAGCCAAGTTCATAATACTGCACTCTAGACTGGGTGTCCGAGCGAGACTCTGACTCAAAAAAAAAAAAAAAAGAAAATACACATACATATATGTACACATACACACTTAATACACACACACACATACACCTCGGCAATCTTTTTATATATCAGCATTTGCTGGAACAATTTAAATTCTATAGTAGATTTCATTTAGATTAATACAATCTAAATACTATGCTATTAAGTTCTACAACTAAAGAAAATAGGCAATGCATTTAAAAGATTCAAAGTTCGAAACCTATGAAAGAGTATAGAACTGAGTCTCCCATATGGCAGCAGTGGTATCTGTGTTTCTTGAAATTAAAGTGAGGGCAGATATGGTGGCTCATGCCTGTAATCCCAGCACTTTGGGAGGCAGTCAGGTGGCTCTCCTGAGGTCAGGAGTTTGAGAGCAGCCTGACCAACATGGTGAAACCCCATCTCTACTAAAAACACAAAAAGAAGCCAGATGTGGTGGTGAGCCCCTGTAACCCTATCTACTTGGGAAGCTGAGGCAGGAGACCTGCTTGAACCTGGGGGCAGAGGTTGCAGTTAGCCAAGATCATGCAGCCTCACTCCAGCCTGGGCAACAGAGCTAGACTCCATCTCAAAAAAGAAAAAAAATATATAAATGAATTAACATTAAAGAAAATGAAGGATTTGGGTCTTTGGCTGCGTGGGCCACATTTCAGGTGTTCCACAGCTGCAGATGGTCCTCAAACATGGTCCTCATTGCAAAAAGTTCTATTGGTTGGTGCTGGTGCCGCCTTAAAGCTGCTCTCCCTCCTCTCCTGAGAGCCAACCGCTGTTAGGGTTTTTTTGGTGATTCCTTTCCGAGATGATCTATGCACACAATCAGCACGTGGAGTTAATATATCTACCTAAAAAAAAAAATCGGTGTACCCCGTGTAGTGCAAATGACCATGTAAAATTCCATGGAATGGAATGTATTCAGCTAGTTTCATAATGAAGTGCTCTTGAGTTTTTACCAGATTTCCTCTCTTAGAATTATTCTGTGGTGAACACCATTCTCTCTGCAGAGTACATTCTTAACAGTGGAATTCCCTGGCCACAAGGTTTATATGTTTTTCTCTTTTCTTTTCTTTACTTTCTCTCCCTCCATCTATTCCCTTTTTTTCTTTCCCTATCTCTTTTCTTCCCTTTCCCCATCTCTTTTCTTCCCTTTCCCCTCTCTCTTCCCCCCCTTTTTTTCTCACCCACTTTCTTTTCTTTCACAAGTTCTTCTATGCAATTGGATGATTCTAGATGACTGCAGCCTTGAACCCCTGAGCCCAAGTGATCCTCTTGCTTCAGCCTCCCAAGTAGCTGGGGCTAAGGCCTGTGCCATCATGCCCTTCCATGTTTTTCTTTTATTTTTGTGGAGATGCATCTTACTGTGTTGTGCAGGCTCATTTTCATCTTAGTACGTGCTTTTCAAGGGTTCTTACCCAAGGGTACCTGGATAGGACTTAGTCACTTGAAGCCCTTGTCGTTGTGTTAAAGTTTTGTGTCTGTTTCCTCCATCCTGGGGAGAAGATTTAAAACTTCTATCCCCTTTTCAAGCAGAACAGTGACTTCAAAAAGTGAACAAATGTTGGGAGGTGAGGTGGGAGGATCACATGAAGTCAGGAACTTGGGAGCAGGCTGGCCAAGAAGGTGTAACCCTGTCTCTACCAAAAATACAAAACTTAGCTGGGCGTGGTTGTGCACGTCTGTGGGCCCAGCTTCTCAGGAGGCTGAGGCAGGCGGATTGCTTGAATCTGGAAGGTACAGGTTGCAGTGAGTCAAGATCGCAGCACTGCACTCCGGCCAGTGTACAAATAGCACCTTTAGCCTTGATCCCGCTAGGCATGACCACTGGGCACGTTCAGCAGTGGTTCACCCGATTCTGCCTCAATTTGCAGTGTCTTCTCAGAAGGCTGGAGTGGAGCATCTGAAGCCAGGGCTGGATATCTTGCTTCATAAATACTCTCTCCATTTCCGCCTGGGTGGGGAGAAGATCTGTGTCAGGGGAGAGCTCGGGTTCAACTTAAAATCCCTGGGCCCAGGGGTTTGAGGCTTGGGTTCAGCCTTAAAGTTTGAGGGATTTATGGTTGATGTGGGAAGTGTTCTGTTTGGCACTTCCTACCCCGGTGTGTGGGGGTTGGTCCTGGGTTGCCTGGAGAGCCCCAGTTTTCACCCACTGACCTGACGCATTTGTGACTAGTGTTCTCTTTAACTGCAAAGTGTGGTTTGGGAGGGAAATTCTGTGCTCACCCTGTTCACCTGCACCCTGAGGAAGCTCTGAGAGCACCACACAGCCTCTGATACACACCGGAGAAAGCCGGCACTACGATGTGCCTGCCAGCAAGAAGAGCTGCGAGCATCTACATCCACATGTAGACATATTTGTACACATACATTCAGATACACACATCCATATATATACACGTCTTTACACACAGCTGCACACACGTCTGTATACACACATACACATGCCTACATATAGACACATCCATGTACGTCACTGTACACACATCCATATCCACACATTCATACACACATATCTGTATTTCCATATATCTGTATACATAAAAATCTACACACATTCATGTACAGATACATCTGTATACAGATGCATACACATTCATACACACATCTGCACACGTCAGTGGGGATCAGGGAAACATAGTATTAAGTAGTGACGGTCTGGCAATAGCGAGTATTGTTTTGACATCTTTTGGGTGAACTGACCAGCTAGTGGCTATCAGAGGGGTGTGTATGCAGGTTGGTGGGGTCATCAAACATGGTATTTATAGTTGCTCATGGCTTTTCTAGAGGATCTCCCATGTGGGGCCTTGGAGTGTAGTGAGCTGTCCCCGTGGCCCACCTGCCAGTGTCTGCACCAGTGACCAACAAAGTTCTGGCTTCACAGGCCTCAAGGACTTTGGATTGTACTGTAAGAAATGCTAGTGTGCCATCATTGGATGTGTCTGGTCACCATGTGGAGATCCGTTGCCAGCGGCAGGTTGGGAGCGGGGAGAGCCGGCAGGATGTTGCAGTCAGACAGCCTCGATGACCAGGGCTGGAGCTGGTGCGCAGCAGAGATGGCAGATGGGGTTGACTAAACACACTCCATAGTGATGGTCGACAGAGTTCCTGATAGATCCAACGAGGGGGTTGTCAATGAGAGGAGAGGAGTCCTTTGTGTTTATGTCTGAGTTTATAACACAGGTTTCTAATTTTGAGAAATCCAGAGTTTACAAAATTGGGGAAGGGCTGGGCATAGTGGTTCACCCCTGTAATCTCAGCACTTTGGGAGGCCAAGGCGGGCGGATCACTTGGGCTCAGGAGTTTGAGACCAGCCTCGCCAACAAGGTGAAATCCTGTCTCTACTAAAAATACAAAAATTAGCTGGGCACTGTGGTGTGCATCTGTCATCCCAGCTACTTGGGAGGCTGAGGCAGGAGAATCACTTGAACCCAGGAGACGAAGGTTGCATTGAACCAGGATCTCTCCACTGCACTCCAGCCTGGGTGACAGAGTGAGACTCTATCTCAAGAAAAATAAAAAACCGGGGAAGGATCGGCATACAAAGCCATTAGTTGGGCTGTCTCCTGCCCTCTCTCCAGTCCCAGCTTGTGTGATCGTGGCTGGGCTTGCTGGCCAAGCCTGTCATTCCAGGTGACACCAAGGCCTTTACAGGACTAGAGACCTGCAGCCACCCATGGTCGGCAAGGCTGAGTGTTTCCAGGACCAGCTGGAGATGAAACTGGTCATGGGGTCAGCCCTGTCATCTTTACAGGGAAACTCACGCAGCAGGTGGGCAGCAAGCTGGCCTCTCTGCATCGCTAAGCCATCTGCTGAGTGACCAAGCCCATCTGACAGGTAGGCTATGAAACCCCTTGTGCCCCATCTCCCCTGTGGCCAGGCTAGGGTGTGGGCCAAATGCCTCCTGATGGTCCTCATCAGCCCAGCCTCTCAGTATCAACAACCCATCTAAGGACAGATGTAGGCTCAGTGTGAGCCCCCAGAACCTCCCCAACCTCCAACTGCCCCCACAAACCTTAAAATAGCAGTTTTAGGGAAGTTTTTATTCTCACTCACGGTCAGAAACACATGTAACATTTTGACCTAAAATACACAGGGCATTTAAAACACACACCCAGGCTGAGCAGGTGCTGGCCCTGTGCCAGCGCCAGGGTGGTGGTGCCTGGGTGTGCCGCTTATGTGTTCTGAAAGATTCCAAGGTAAGGACAGGAGCTGAGGCTGGGGGCACTTGGAGCAGTGGCTGTTGACCACCTCATGTGGGTGTTTGGGAGTCATAACAGCTGGCCCATTTCCACCTGTGTGGTCTGGATGACCTTTAGTGTTGCAGAAGCAGAAGCTTCAGAAGGTGAAATTTACCCAACAACCCATGATGTGTGGTTAATTCTTTTGTCATCTGTCCTATTTGATTTTGTTTCATTCTCTTTTTTTTGAGACAGTCTCACAGTGTTGCTGGGACTGGATGCAATGGTGCAATCTTGGCTCACCACAGCCTCTGTCTCCTGGGTTCAAGTGATTTTCCTGCCTCAGCCTCCTGAGTAGCTGAGATTACAGGTGCCCACCACCACACCTGGTTATTTATTTTGTATTTTTGTAGAGACAGGCTTTCACTGTGTGGCCAGGCTGGTTTCGAACTTCTGACCTCAGGAAATCTGCCTGCCTTGGCAACCCAAAGTGCTGGGATTACAGGCATGAGCCACTCTGCCCAGCCTCATTCTACTTTATTCTTGGGCCAAGCACAGTGTCCCACGTCTATAATCCCAGAACTTTGGGAAGCCAAGGCAGGAGGATTACTCGAGTCCAGGAGTTCAAGACCAGCCTGGACAACATAGTGAGACCCGTTTCTAAAATATATGTACACACACGCACATTAGTCAAGGTGGTGGCACAAGTCTGTAGTTCCAGCTACTTGGGAGGCTGAGGTGGGAGGATCAACTGAGCCTCGGAGGTCAAGGCTGCAGTGAGCCTTAATCAGGTCTGTCTGTGGGCTGTTGTGCAGGGCACAGGTGTTGACTCTAAAATGAGCCCCCCAACCCCAAGGCCCCTGGTGTATCCCAAGTCCCCTCTTTGCCTGGGGCTGGGGGTGTTCGTCCCTGGGGGCTGACCCTTTCTCCTGCCTGCTCTCTGTCTCAGCAGCCCTGCTGGAAAGGAAGGAGGATGGACGCTGGGCGGCCACACTGGGTGCCAAGCTCTTCGTTCCAGGACTGACGGGGCTGTGTCCCTTAGCCTGCTGCAGCAGCGAGGCCGGCTCTGGACCAACTCCCTGAGGATCCAGTGCAGCCTCCTGGGTAAGGCACTGCATGCCTGGCTGTGGGGCAGGTGGAGGTGGCAGGGCCTGCCCTGTTTCTTGAGGCTGTGGCTCTGCAGGCTAAGATATGCTGTCACCACAGGATTTTCCATTAGTCATTCTGTGAGCTCTGAGTAGGACTTAGTACCTGCTCATTTAAAAAAAAAAGGTGTGTCTGCTGAGGGGACATTCATCCATCTCTTAAGACCTCCCCAAGAACAGGTTCTAATGGAGTGACAGGTGAAGCAGACCACAGGGCTGGGAGGACACGGCTGAGTCCAGGCTGGACTGGGCCCTCCTCCTCTTGGAGCCCTGGTGGAGGGCTGCCTGGCAGAGGAGGGCAGGGGTCCGTTGATCGATCTTCACAGCTCAGGCAAAGCAGCCAGCACACCAGTGCAGCACCGGTCAGAGGCTGCCGACAGACAGTGGCTTAGATGGCGCCTACCAGCTGGAGCTGGGCCACAAGCTCCACAGCACACAGATCCCGGCCTTCAGCCACAAGGTGGGTGCCCAGGCCAGGTGGGACATCCAGAGAGAGCGCCAGAGTCTGGCAAGGTGATCTGAGTACCCTGAGCTCATTCCTAAAGCGATGAACTTGCTCCCAATAGCATAGCCACATAGGAGTGGATCCAGGGCTGGCACTTCAGCCTCAGTCTTATGTCTATTCATCCAGGGTTGCTTCAGCTCAGGAGGCAGAGGTTGCAATGAGCCAAGTTGGTGCCACTGTACTCTAGCCTGGGCAACAGAGTGAGATCTTATCTCTAAAAAAAAAAAAGGCCAGGCGCAGTGGCTCATGCTTGTTGTTACAGCACTTTGGGATGCTGAGGTGGATAGATCATGAGGTCAGGAGTTCAAGGCCAGCCTGGCCAAGATGGTGAAACCCTATCTGTCTCTACTAAAAATACAAAAATTAGCCAGGCATAGTGGCGGGCATCTGTAATCCCACTTCTCCGGAGGCTGAGGCAGGAGAATCGCTTGAACTGGAGGTGAGTTATGGGAAGCACTGGGATGAGAGCAGCAACAAGAGGCATCTCTGTGTCAGCCAGACCTTCAAGAATGACTCGGGACCCACCCTGAGCAATTACTTCATGGAGGTAAGCCCGGCCACTGCAGCAGAGCCGTGCCGTGTGATTCCAGCGTGGACGGCGGGATCTAAGGGACCCCTCATGGCCCTCTGGCCCTGGCTGCAAGGATGCAGGCAGGTAGAACTCAGCCTTGGTGACTTTCCCTTTTGCATCTCCAACCCCACGTCCCCAGAAGTAAGAAACGCTTGTCACAGTGCCAAGGACTGGAAGGAGGGCTTGGGAAAGATTTTCAACTGTAAAAATGCATTTTGGAAACAGCAGTTCACTTAATTTTTCCCAGAGCAGGGGTTCTTTTGCTGAGTTAGGAATCACGGTGTGCTCAGCAGCTGAACAGGTGGTAGTTCTTCTATAGCACACATTTAACCTTATACATACTTTTTTTTCTTTTCACATCCAGTCCTGCAAATGGTGGTGGCTTTTTTTTTTTTTTTTTTTTTCTCTCGCTGTGTCACCAGGCTGGAGTGCAGTGGCATGATCTCAGCTCACTGCAACCTCTGCCTCCCGTATTCAAGTGATTCTCCTGCCTCAGCCTCCCAAGTAGCTGGGACCACAGGCATGCACCACAATGCTTGGCTCATTTTTGTATTTTAGAAGAGATAGGGTTTCACCATTTTGGCCAGATGGTCTTGATCTCTTGACCTTGTGATCCACTGGCCTCAGCCTCCAAAAGTGCTGGGATTATAAGTGTGAGCCACGGTGCCTGACCTAACCTTTTTTTCATGGGCTTCTGTCTTATTCTTACAAGGTCTCCAAGCTAATATTCCTTATGCTTGCTGCCTCAGTTTCTTAAGTCTTCTGCCTGCTTTCTTTTAGTGTACAGCCTTGTTTCTGTGACGCTTACTGCCACAGGGTCTCTTTCTGGTTCCACGATGAGCTCTTTGTGGCCATGTGGTCATTAAATGCTCACAACGGCTGCCTCGACTGTCCTCCTGGCAGGACTAGGAACTTCTGGCCTCTCCACCATCTGGGGCTAAGACCTTGCCCCATGCCAGGGTAGGTGTCCCTCTGACTGGCTATTGAATGTCACCTCTATATCCTCTCTGCTGTGCCAGAGTCCCATGGCCACCCACAGGGCAGTGAATTTGAAGGGGAGTGCTCCATGACTCGGCCCACTGTGCTGTTCACAGCTGTCATTGACTCCAGTGAGAGAAAGCAGGAGTGTCGGCACAGGGAAGGAGGCCAGGGCGGAGTCCAGGGGGAACCAGGGCCAGCACCCAGTGTCCTCTCCCAGTCCAGCGCCTTCACATGGGAGGCACTTGGCTGTCCCAGCACTATGTCACCCAGGGTGTTTAGTGGGGCTGCCTAATTGGCAGGTGCCGCTTGGCTCAGAGCACACTGTCAGACTCCCAGGAGGCAAGCAGGGGTTCAGCATAAACCCCGTTTGTGCAAACAGTTCAGGTACAGAGAGCCTCGTATCACTTCTAGGAGTGGTGGAAACCCTCCCCCAATCCAAGTTCCCAGACAACTTATGAGCAGGCCATGCAGAGGCGGCCTGGGTTTGCTCTAACAACTCGCCTGCAATCTTCAGTGTTTTCTACTCTATTTCTTTTCCCCCACTTCCCCCACCAATTTAATCCCAGGAATAGGCCCTATCTCCTCAAGGCCTGGGCTGGGCCTCTGAGCTCCCCAGCGGCCTCATGTTGGGTGGTGGCTGCCTGTTGCAGGGCCCCTGGCCACAATGAAGAACGCCTTCCTGAAAGTGATGCTGCGGCCCCTGGAGGAGGTGTGGCGGGAGTAGGCAGAGGAGGCCATGTGGTGGCTACAGGCCTGGGTGTCTGGGATGCCAGGCAACTGGGGTCCCAGGCCCGTTAGGGTGGCCCAGGGGGCCGTGAAAGGCACCCTGGAGCTGGAAAGTGAGGGCAAGGATGGGGCGTGGCTGGCAGTTGAGACAGCTCTCTGTCCCCTCCCTCTCCAGGTGGCTCACCAGATGCTGTCCAGGGCTGAGGCCACATTCTCATGGGCACTGAAGAGGCTCTGAAAACCCCTGCTGGACCTATATGACCTCGTAACCAGGTAATGCAGGGTTGGGAGTGGCGCATCCGGCATTCCTGCCACATATCAGGCACAATGCTGAATGCTTCGACACGCTCTGACTCACTGACTCCTCTGACCGCCCTGCACAGAGGCTGCTTCACTCCCCATTTCACAGGAGAGAAAGCTGGGGTTTCTTCCTTACTCCACAGAGACCTCATGAGCATGGTCCCAGTGCAGGCAGGACTTTAGGAGCTGCTGCAGAGGGCCACAGTGGGCCAGGCTGACCCCTGCCTTCAGGAAGCTCAGTTTTACTCAGAGACAGACACGAAGCATGAAAAATCTACAGCAGGGTGTGCACCGCTCCCTGCAGAGAGCCTGAGAGTCACCTCTTAAGCAGGCCATTCTTCTGTCATATTTCCTTTTGTTTTGTAATCTTTTTTTTTTTTTTTTTTTTTTAGATGGAGTCTCACTCTGTCTCAGTGGTGTGATCTCAGCTCCATTGCAGCCTCTGCCTCCATGTTCAACTGATTCTCCTGCCTCAACCCTGTGAGTTGCTGGGATTACAGGTGTGTGCACTACTATACCTGGCTAATTTTTTGCATTTTTAGTAGAGACAGGGTTTTGCCACTCCAGGCTGGTGTCAAACTCCTGACCTTTAGTGATGCAACTCCTTTGGTATTCCAAAGTGTTGGGACTATACGCATGAGCCACCACTCCTGGCCTGTTTTGTAATCTTTTAAACACATAAAAGCCCTTCTTTCTTGCAGGCTGTGCAGAAGAGGACCACAGGCTGGGTGTGGCCCACTGCCCATCATTTAACACTACTGAGCCATACATTAGGTGGCAAATGCTAGAGAAGGAACATTGTTGAGATGGTGGGCAGAGGAACTTATGGTGTGGCCATGCCAGCATTGAGAAGGTACAGGTTAAGCAAGAGCCATGGGGCCAGTGTGGGAACAGAGCTGCAGGTGGGGGCACCACTGCACAGAGGCCTGGGAGAGAGATGTGCCTGGCCTGTTTTTGAGAGGGAGTCTCGTGCTCCGTCACCATGACTGGAGTGCTGGGGTGTGATCTCAGCTCACTGCAACCTCTGTCAAATTCAAGTGATTCTCCTGCCTCAGTCTCCCAAGTAGCTGGGATTACAAGCATTCATCACCATACCTGGCTAATTTTTGTGTTTTTAGTAGAGACGGGGTTTCATTATATTTGCCAGGCTGGTCTCAGAATCCTGGGCTCCAGAGACTCGGTGCTGGGATTACAGGCATGAGCCACCTTGCCTGGCCTGTATGAATAGCAAGGTGGTGGGGCTGATGTAACTGGGAGGGACTGGGAGGTCCCAAGGCTGGGGTGGTGAAGGGAGGACTCTGGCTTCTGCTCTGACCTAGGAAGGATGTGATCACCCTTTCACTTCAAAAGTCCCCTTTGGTCCCTGTTTTGAGAACAGTGGGGTGGTGGATAGAAGTGGGAACCCAGTCTAGAGCAGGAGCCTGGGGACCAAACATGCTTTTCCCTCACAGCCATGAGGCCCACCGGGAACCAGGCTCCAGGCAAGGGGGCCACCCCTTCTTCCATGCTGGTGGCCTTGCAGAGGATCTGGACTCCAGCTCTGCCTCTTACTGGGATTCCTCTGCATCAGCTCTGTGTGCCTCAGTTTCCCCAGCTGCAGAATAGGGGCCAAATCCGCATCATGGGGAAAAGGCTCCATGTAACACAAATTTCTGCTCCTGCCATCTTGCAGTCAGAATGTAGGCTGAGGAGGGGAAGAGCTCCCAGGGCGGGGCTTTGGCTTGGTTGAAGAATCACCTGTCTGGTTATTCGCCTACCTGGTGAGAGGGATCTGGTGGGAATGCCAAAAAAAAAAAAAAAAATGGATTCAACTGGCAGTGAGGGTGTTGAAGCTGCTTCATGCCCCCAGCTGCAGGGCCTCTGAGCTCCCTAAAAGTTAAGTGAGGCTACCTGTCCCTCCCTCTCACTGGCCCATCAACAACAGAGTGTGCAATGTTCCTCTTCCCACTCCGCCCCCACCTGAGCCAAGATCTTCCTAATGATTCGGATCTCACAGGCTTGACCCTACTCTACATATTGAGAAAGTTCCAGTCCTCCCCTCAACTGTAGAAACTTCCTAGACTTGGTTGGGCACACTGGCTCATGCCTGTAATCTCAGCACTTGGGGCAGATCACTTGAGGTTGGGAGTTCGAGCCAGCCTGGCCAACATGGTGAAACCCTGACTCTACTAAAAATTCAAAAATTAGCCAGGCATGGCAGTGAGTGCACATAGTTCCAGCTACTCTGGAGGCTGAGACAGGGGAATCACTTAAACCCAGGGGGCAGAGGTCGCAGGTAGTGGAGATCGTACCACTATACCCGAGTTTGGGAAACAGAATGAGATTCTGTCTCAAAAACCAAAGCAATTTCCTACACCTTCCAGCTCCTGTCCTTGGCATCCCCACACACAGGCCCTATGCTGCCCAAGACCCGGGGGGCAGATCAGACATGACATCAGACATCTGTGTCCTCAAAATAGGGCAGCTTGTTTCTGTCCAAGCCTCAGCCATCACCTCTACTGTCATTCGAGCCTCTGTCATTCATTTTCCTAGAACAAGGACAGCCCCTCCCCGCGAGGCAACCCAATGCTCTCTATGGTAGGCCTCTTCCTGTGGACCTGTGAGCTCCCCCTCTGCAGCCAAAAGCAGCAAGGCTCGGCTAGGCATAGCGACTTGTCGTGTGTGTTCCCTCTAGGAACTACTTAGTGGTGGTGACACTGCCACTGCTGCCTCGGGGGGATGAGCCCCTGGACATGGCCTGGGTGACCAGCTACCTGGTGGTGTAGAAGCTGCTGCGGCCACTCTCAGAGGTGTCCAAGTCCAACATGCTCTCGTGTTCTACCAGCTCAGATGCCGCCTGCTGCATGGTCTCTGAGAGTTTGAGTCCTGCCCCAAGCTGTGCCACCCTCCTCCCTGGGAGCCCCCTGCTCCATGGGCACAGCAGCAGACCATGCAGGGGCAGGTACTGTGGGAGCACATGGAAGCCTAGAGGCTTGTGGCATCACAGTGCCAGGCCCAGAGCTTATTGGACTTCCCAAGGTCTTATGGGACTAGAGCTGAGGCTTTACATCCTGCTTTTCTCCAGATTATGAGGCCTGGCCCAGCAGTGCAGCCAAGGGTGGTGCTGGGATGACCGGCTCTGGGCTCCTGGGGAGCTTGCATGTGGCTCAGGTGAGTCTGCTAACCTCTGTGAACTCGGCTTCCTCCGCTGTGAAATGCAGGTAATCACGTGGCTCACTCACATGGGTAATGGGCATGTACAGTTCTTAATGCACGAGGGAGCCCCTCATGTCCATGGGGAGCCACGGTACCCAAGCTTGGCAAGGAGCAGTTTATCTGTGTGGGACTCACAGGGAGGCCTACGGCTCCCTAGAAGCAGGGGTGTAGTCAGGTCTAAGCAGCACGCTGATCTTTTAGAAAACAGCCTGGTCTTCAAGTTCTGTGTGTGTCACCATGGGCTGCTCTGTGACCTCAGTTCTGACAGCTGACCACGGTGCTGGTAGTGCCTCCCTTGGCATGCTGTCACTGGCCAACAGGTGTCTGGCTGTGCACGATGGATGGTGCTTTCCCGCCATGGTCACGAGCACCCCCAAGGCACCGCTCAGGGGCCGCGCTGGCTGGACTGGTCACACTTGCTCTCTTCCCTACCCTGAAGAGGGCAGGTCTGCAGGACACCACTGTCATGTTTGAGGGAGCCATGGGCCATCCACTTAAACAGTCAATGCTTTTTTCTCCGCTGCCCAGTAGCTTCCTTGAGATTAAATGGATGACTGGTATGATTTTTGAGACTAGATCTCACTCTGTTGTCATGGTTGGAGTGCAGTGGTTCGATCTCGGCTCCCTGCACCCTTGACCACCTGGGTTCAAGTAATCCTCCTGCGTCAGCCCCGCCAAGTGTTGGGATGGCTTAGCGCCACCATGCCTGGCCGATGTGTGAAATTTAAGTGCTCCATTCAGTGGCTTCTAGTTTATTCAGAGCGGTGCATGCCTCACCACAATCGATTTTATAATGTTTTTATCATCCTCAGCTGAAACCCTGCAGCTGCCAGCCTGCCTGCTGTGTCCAAGGCTGTGCCTGCTGTGGACATCTGATGTAAACAGAGGTATGACTGTGGCCTCTGAGCCAGGCTTTGTTACTTAGCACAGCAGTTTTGTAGCGGTTCTGGGGACTCCATTCCTTGTTAGGGCTGAATTGGTCCATAGCCCTTCAGCTCATGTCATCCTGAAGCAGGTGAGGGATCGCTAGGCCGCTGGCTGCTGGCCTCAGGGCAGGTTAAGCCGGGGCTCTAGGCATTGGGGTGCCCAGCAGGCATTGGGCTCCCACTGTGGTGGGTGGAGCTGGCTCCACTCACCCTGCCTTTGTGGCTGCTTCTCCCCAGACCATGCCCTGGTTGCCCGGGCCCAGCATATGGTGACTTTCGACAGCCAGGTGTGGGACCTCAGCACCCAGTGTGGCAGCATCCTGCTGGTCCAAGACTTTGCTCACAACACATTCTCCCTGCTGCTGAGTTGGACGGATTCGGGGCTCACGGCCCTGATTGTGGAGCTGAACCACGTGACCGTCATCTTCTACCCCAGCTTGCAGGTGAGGAGGAGAGACCCGAGCTTCCCCCAGAGACCTGTGCCTGTGGCAGGTTGCCTGGGGAGATGGCCCTTTCAAACTTGTCCCCTGGCTGTGGGTCAGCCCTCCTGCCTACCCCATCTGGTCCGCAGGCCTACAGCCTGTACAACTCTTCCCTGCCAGGGGAGAGCTGTCCAGACCTCCAGCTGCTTCTTGCCATGAAAAGGAGGGACGTCCCCAGGATTGAGCTGGCCAGTGAGGATGGGTTCTCCATCTCCTGTGACATGCCCACTGGCCTCTGCAGCCTGACTCTAGGCCTCTGGCACCACGGTGAGTCTGGGCCCTGGCAGAGTTGGCCCCACCACCAAGATCGTTTTCGGGATGCACCATTCTCAGCTTCCAGTGTGACAGGTCCCTGGGCTGTGGTTGAGATGATGGCACTGAGGTCCAGGGCTTTCTGCCCCCATCCCTGGGATATGTGGCTCCAAGGTGGATTGGCCTTTCTGTGGTCCCTCTGCCAAGGAACATAAAGGGTGGGCCTGGATTCTGGCCACACAAGCTGGGGACGGGGTGGGGGGGACACATGCTGTCCTTAGACCCTGTGCTTTCTCTCCCGCCTTTGATGAGTGTATGGAGCAGAGCCCATACAGGTGGCAGGATTCTACCGCTTCTAATGTGCCTCAGGTTTGTCTCTCATACAGGTCCCCAGGCTCTCAGGACCTTCTCAGCTTCCCTCCTCCCCACAGGCATATCCACTGGCCTTCTGGGCACCAAAGACTATAAAGCAGGCAATGAGCTGATGTTGCCAGATGGCTCTGTGGCCTGCAGCCTGGAGGAGCTCAGCCTGGCAGGTGAGCAGGTGCACCTGCCCTTCCTCTCTCTGGGTGAGGCTCTTGAGGGCTGCTGGCTCTGCAGAGGTCTTTACAGACCCAGGGTTGGGGGAGTCTACTGCTGAGGCCTAAGTCTTGTGTCTGTCCTACCAGGTGGATGGTGACTATAGGGCCACTGAGAAGACTCAGCAGACCTGCCCAGCCTTCTTCCAGGACCCGGGCTCCAGCTTGGGGAACTGCTTCTGGGTGGCAAGTATGAGCCTGGGCCCTGGGACACAGAAAGCCCCTTCCCCAGTCTACCCTGGGGAGTGGGATGCAGGAGGGGCCTAAGCTAGAGAGAGTGGGTGGCCCTGATTTCAGGTGGACCCTGCACCATTCCTCAGCCTTTGTTTGCCAGACCCCTGTGGCACTGGAGAGCTCCAGCTTGCCTGCACTCTGGCGGCTGCCTACATTCACCTGTGTGCCCACGGCTTCATGTCCCTGGCCCCTCCTCCACAGGGCTGTAGGCTGCCCAGCTGGCTGGCACTCTGCCCCCTGTCTGGTATCTGCCTTCCAGCCGGAGGGAAAACCCATCTCTCTCTCTTGCCAGGGAGGACAAATAATTGGCATTCAAGGAGCTAAGAGTCAAAACAAAACATTACAGTCCCCTCCAAATCTCCTGTTTGTTAGAGGGAATATCTCCCTCATGGATGGCTTAGCACCCTCTGTTTGGTGAAGCATGACTTCTTGCTCTATTAGTTCACATAAGAGCAGTTTATTTATAAAGAGCCTGGCCCCTCCTCTCTCTCTTTGCACCCCCTACTATTTCTGCCATGATCGTAAGCTTCCCGAGGTATCACCAGAAGCTTTGCTTCTACAGCCTGTGGAACGGTGAGTTAATTATATCTTTTATTTATGAACTGTCCAGGCTGGAGTGTAGAGGCACAATTTTGCCTCATTTCAACTTCCACCTCCCAGGTTCAAGCAATACTCCTACATCAGCCTCCCAAAAATACAGTCAGGTATTTTTGTAGAGATGGTGTTTTGCCATGTTGGCCAGGCTGGTCATGAATTCCTGACCTCTGGTGATCCACCTGCCTCGGCCTCCCAAAGTGCTGGGATGACAGGCATGAGCCACCATGCTCAGCCTCACTAGGGATTTGGATGTACACTCCCATTTAGAGAAAATGCTCAGCCCCTGTTTTTCCTCTGCTCTCATAGTGCAAAAATCATCTGCCTTCTGTGAGCAAATGTGTGGGGGTTTGTCCCCACTACCAGTGTGGACCTCTATTTCAGTTCTAACAGTAGCTACCTTGAGATTCTTTAGCCCATGCTGCATATGATTGCTACAGCCAAAGCCCCACTAAAAGGGCATACAGGTCAGTATCAACAACAGGAGTGGACTTCCAAGAGCTACAGATGCCAGAATTCATGGCTGCCATTCATAGACATTTAAAACTTAATCAGTTGGAAAATATGACAAAGGGAGGATCCAACATGTCTCAAAGAAATTCCAGGCTAACTGTGGTGGCTCATCCCTGTAATCCTAGCACTTGGGAGGCCAAGATGAGTGGATCACCTAAGGTCAGGAGTTTGAGACCAATCTGGCCAACGTGGTGAAAACCCATCTCTACTAAAAATACAAAAATTAGCCAGGAATGGTGATATGTGCCTTTAATTCCAGCTACTTGGGAGGCTGAGGCAGGAGAAATGCTTGAAACCAGAAGGTAGAGGTGGCTGTGAGCCAAGATCTTGCCACTGCACTCCAGGCTGGTGACAGAATGAGAGTCTCAATAAAAATTCCAGAATAAAAATAGAGACAGCACCCAGGACCCTTTAGAGTCAGGAGGCACACTCCCCAATACAATAAATCCATCCAAACACAATTGCAAAAAAGACAAAGAACAGGTCCTAAAAGCTACTGAGAAGGGTGGAAAGAAGGAAGAACATGTTGACAATTGCTTTCCCACCCGCAGCAACAGAAGACAGTGGAGTAAGAGAAAGTAAGCATGAGGTTACAGATGATCACCAGCTCAACTATTACTGAATGAAATAACCTCTCAGCACCGATCTGTCTAGAGATGTCTTTACCACAAATGGACACTTACTGTCTGTGTCTGCTCTCCTGCTACAGTGGCAGAGTATCTGCAAGGGAGACCACATATTTGCTCTCCGAAAGACTCAACTGAGCTCAAAAGTAGGCCAGGTACAGTGGCTTACGCTTGTATTTCTAGCACTCTTGGAGGCTGAGGTGAGATGGCTTGAACCCGGGAGGTCAAGGCTACAGTGAGCCATGATCACACTCCTGGCTGCATGACAGAGTGAGGCCTTGTCTCACAAAACAAAACCTCCAAAGTAAAAAATGGGAAATAATGCATGAACAATGTTTTCACTCCCAATCATAGAGAAACAAGGTAGTGCTACACACCTGAGCTCCGGTGAGTTCCGGCACGGGTTGGTGAGTTGCAAGGATTCCGCAGCATAAAGCATTAGTTGAACATCCAAATGGCCAGGTTGTAATTTCAGCATCCACTGATGAGTGCATTATAAAAAGCACTGTCCTAGTGCCAAAAAGGTGGTGGCTGATGAGAAAAAAGTGAGGCTCAGGGGCAGGAATCAAGGTCACGGCCTACCAACCAGATCCTCTTGGGAAGCAGCATTCGACTCATAAAGTGCCAAGACAGGAGATGGTGTCGCTCCGGTGGAAGCTTGGACAATCTGGAATCAAGCAGAAGCACTCATTGTTCTGACCGTGTAAATACAAAACCGTCAGCTACTACAGCGATTAACAGAACATCTGGGATGACAGGCAACTCAGAAGATTTACAGCCACAGGGTAACTCTGTTTTTTGAGACAGAGTCTTGCTCTCTCACTCAGGCTGAAGTGCAGTGGAGCAATCTCAGCTCACTGCAACCTTCTCCTCCCGGGTTCCAGCAATTCTCCTACCTCAGCCTCCTGAGGAGCTGGGATTACAGCCATGTGCCACCACGTCCCGCTAATTTTTTTGTGTTTTTAGTGGAGACGGGGTTGCACCATGTTGGCCAGGATGGTCTCAAACGTCGGACCTCATGATCCATCTGCCTTGGCCTCCCAATGTGCTGGGATTACAGGTGGGAGCCACCGTGTCTGGCCAGCTTTACCTGTTTTAAATCAAGGGCTAAATTCTTCCCCTCTCTTGGATACCAGTGAAGTATTTAAGAAAAGCACTCACCAATTACAGTTAACATTTGAAGGACAAATTTAAAGGTGGTTATAAGTTACAAAATAAAGGCGTCTTATGAACTCTCATAAGAAAAAAAGAATATTAAGACACTTTTTGCTATCTTTGCTTATCTTGCTCCATCCTCCAGGCTGGAGTACAGTGTTGCAGCCTCCCAAGTAGTTGGGATTACAGGCGTCCACCACCATGTTTTTGTCTTTTTAGTAGAGACGGGCTTTCACCATGTTGGCCAGGCTGGTCTCAAACTTCTGAGCTCATGTGATCCTTCCACCTATCACCTGACCAGAGAAATTAAGACATTCTCAGATAAACAAAAGCTGAGACAGTTCATTACATTGGGACCTGTCGTGCAAGAAATGCTAAAGGGAGTTCTTCAAGTCAAACAAAAAGATGCTAGGTGGACATTTGAAGCCACATATAAAGACCTGTATTATTGAAATTTTGATTCACATCTCTGATTTTAATTATTTTACTGGATTTAAAAGAGGCGTAACCATAAGCCTATGTTAAATATGTAATTTATTTTAAAAAATTAGGCATGGTGGCGTGCACCTGTAGTCTCGGCTATGGAGGATCACTTCAGTCCAGGGGCTTCAGGTTACAATGAGCTATGACAGTGATACTGCACTCCAGCCTGGGTGACAGAGTGAGACCCTCTCTCTAAAATATAGATATACTTTGTAATGAAAACATAGGACGGGGTAGAGGTGTCGAGGAGTTGAATATTTGGTATGTGATTGAACTTACTAGTTTAAAATCAATTGCCATATCTTCAGGATGTATTACGTAATCCTCATGGTAATTACAAAGAAAATATCTATAGAATGTACACAAAAGGAAGTAAGAAGGGATTCTAAGTGTATCACGCAAAAAAAAAAAATATATATATATATATATATATATATATATATATATTAAACACAAAGGCAGGCAGAAGGAAGGAAATGAGAAAGAAAATAAACCATAAGCCATGCAGAAAACAATCCACAGAGTGGCACCTAAAAGCCCCGTAAATGGTGTCCTGGAGTCCTCCCAGAACAACTGCTCACCTTAGTCCCTGGCTGTGGGCCTCATGGCACAGTCACCCACCAGGCTATTGAGTTTCATCAGATGATAATCTTTAAAAGTGCAAATTATTTCCACAATCTAAAGACAGTAAGAGACTTACACATAGGATGACAAAAAAGATACTCCAAGGAAATGGTAACTGAGAAAAGGAGGGAGGAGCTAGATTAATCTCAGACTAAGTAGACTTAAGGTCAGAAGCTGTTGTGAGAGATAACAACAGTCCATTCACCAAAAAGATGCAACAGTTATAAAGGTATGTGCAACGCACCTCAGAGCTCCTAAATATACGACTCAAACGCTGACAGAATGAAAGAAGAAACAGTTCTATGAAACTTGTAGGAAACTTCAACATCTCGCTTCCCCCCCCACCCCCAGACAGAATCTTGATTTCCCAGGCTAGAGTGCAGCTGCAACCTCCTGAATTCAAGTGATTCTCGTGCCTCAGCCTCAGAGTAGCTGGGATTACAGGTGTATGCTACCATGCCCAGCTATTTTTAGTAGAGACAGGGATTCACCACATTGGCCAGGCTGATCTTGAACTCCTGACCTCAAGCGATCCACCCACCTTGGCCTCCCAAAGTGCTGGGATTACAGGCATGAGCCTCTGTGCCTGGCCCAATAATTGACTTTCAATAATGGATACAACACCCAGACAGACGATAAAGAAGGAAACAGAGAGCTTGAATGATACTACAGACAAATTGGACCTACCAGACACACACAGATGAGTTCACCCAAGAGCAGAATACACATTCTTCAAAGTACGTGTGGAACGTTCTCTGGGAAAGGTCATACATTAGGCCTGAAAGCAAGATTTAATACATTTTAAAGGACTGAATTCATAACGGCAGAATGAAAACTGGAATATTCACAAATCTATGGGAACTCGACAACAACTATGAATCAAAGAAAAATAAGGAAAATTATAAAGTATTTTGAGACAAAATAATGTATCAAATCTGTGGGATGCAGCAAAAGCAGTGCTATGAGGGAAATTTATAGCTGTACATGCTTACATTAAAAAAAAAAAAAAAAACTGGCTCTAGGTAGTGGCTCACATCTGTAATCCCAGCACTCTGGGAGGCCGAGACAGTCAGATAACCTGATGTCAGGAGTTCAAGACCAGCCTGGCTAACATGGGCACCCCATCTTTACTAAAATCATAAAATTAGCCAGGGGTGGTGGCAAGCACCTGTAATCTCAGCTACTTGGGAGGCTGAGGCAGGAGAATCATTTGAACCCATGAGGAGGAGGTTGCAGTGAGCCAAGATTGTACCACTACACTCCGGCTTGGGAGAAACAGCTAGACTCCATTTCCCCCCACCCCCCCACACACAAAAGCAGCAGTAGCCAGGCATAGTGACACTGTTCTATAATCCCATCTACTTGGAAGGCTGAGGCCAGGAGATTGCTTGAACCCAGGAGTTTGAGACTAACTCAGCAAGTAGCAAGACCCTCTCTCAAATAAAAGAAAAAGGAAAAAGCTCTCAAACCGCAATCCTAACTTTGTACCTTAAGTTTTTAGGAAGAGAAGAACAGCCTAAACCCAAAGTAGGACAAGGAAGGCAATACTTAAGGTTATAACAGAAATAAATGAAATAGAAGATGAATCAGTGACCAAAAACTTGACAAGAAAGTACAAGAACAGATGGCTTCATGGGTGACTTGTACCAAACATTTACAGAATCAATACCAATCCTACTCATCTTCTTCCAAATTACGGAGGCAAGAATACCTCCAAACTCATTCTGTGAGGCCAGCATTACTGATACCAAAGACAGACAAAGCAGAAGAAGAAAACACACCACAATTCCTGATCAATACAGATGCAAAAGTGCTCAAGAAATTACTAATGAGAATTCAACAGCATCATAGAAAGATTACATAACATGATCAAATAAGAATGTATTCCTGGAATGGAAAGGTGGTTACCATGTAAACATTAGGGTAAGATACCACATTAACAGAATGAAGGAAAGAAAACACATGATAATTTGTTTCAATTAGTACAGGAAAAGCGGTTAATGAAGTTGAATATCCTTTCATGATTAAAAACATACTGACTAGAAATTAAAACAACCTCAACCTAATAAAAGTCATATGAACAACCTCCAGCTAGTATCATTCTCAATGATGAGACACAAAGTTTTCCAAGAGGAGGAATAAAAATAGTGATGCCTGCTTTCATAATACTGGAAATCCTAGCCAGAGCTACTAAGAAAGAAAGAAAAAAGAAAAGGCATCAAAACTGGAAAGGAAGAAGTGAAATTTTCTCTGTTAACAAATGACATGAACTTCTTTGTAGAAAATCCTGAAGGCTGCACAAAATAAACTGTTAGAACTAATAATTTGTTCAAGATTCAGAATTATGAAATCAACACACAGGAGTCAGTTGCATTTCTACACACTAACAGTCGATGATCCAAGAAGGAAATTAAGAAAACAGTTCCTGCTGGCTTGGTTGTGGAAGCCTAGTCCCAGCTACTTGGGAGGCTGAGGTAGGAAAATCCCTTGAGCCTGGGAGGTCAATTCTGTCAGTTTTTATAACGATTATGCCTGTGAATAGCCAACGTACCCTAGCCTGGGCAATATAGTGAGATACTATCTTAAAAAAAAAAAAAAAAAAAAAAGTCAGTTTACAATAGCATCAAAAAGAATAAAACAGGAATAAACTCAAGCAGGAGGCAAAGACTTTGGAAGGATTTTGAGTTCCAGAGACTGGTTGTGTAACAAATGCAAAGGCATCTCGTACTTATGTATTATAAGGCTTAGTTTCCTTAAGATGTCAATATGACTCAAAGTGATCTACAGGTTTAGTTTAATTGCTCTCAATATCTCAGTGACTTTTTTTCTTCAATTATAGAAAAATCCATCCTTATAAATTGTGTGAAGTTTATATACAATTTCAAGAGATCCCAAATGGCCAAAGCAATCTTGAAAAAGTAACAAAGTTGGAAGTCTTTTATTTCTCAATTTCAAAATGTATTATTAAAAGCTACAGTGGGCTGGGCATGGTGGCTCAAGCCTGTAATCCCAGCACTTTGGGAGGCCAAGGTGGGCAGATCACAAGATCAAGCGATCAAGACCATCCTGGCCAAGATGATGAAA
The DNA here is from genome assembly GCF_048565385.1 of Saimiri boliviensis. Lineage (NCBI taxonomy): Eukaryota > Metazoa > Chordata > Mammalia > Primates > Cebidae > Saimiri > Saimiri boliviensis. The sequence continues at coordinate 122,435,216 of NC_133450.1, read as the reverse complement.
CCTCATCTCTACTAAAAATACAAAAATTAGCCAGGTGTGGTGGCACACGCCTGTGGTCCCAGCTACTCAGGAGGCTGAGGCAGAAGAATCCCTTGAACCCAGGAGGCAGAGGTTGCAGTGAGCCGAGATTGCGCCACTGCACTCCAGCCTGGTGACAGAGCAAGACTCTCTCTCAGAAAAAGAAAAAAAAAAGAAAGCAAGTTACAGTGGTCAAAAGTGTGGTATGACGGTAAAGACAGAGAGAGAGACCGGTGGAATGGAATACAGAGTGCAAAAGAAAACCCTTACACATATGGTCAAATGAGTTCAATAAAGATGCCAAGATTTTTCAATCAGGGAAGGAATAGTCTTTCAACAAATGGTGTGGGAAAACTAGATATCCACATGCAAAAGAATGAAGTTAAAGCCTTACCTTATATCATGTTAAAAACAAACAAACAAACAAAAAACACCTCAATAATGAATCAAAGACCCAAGTGTAAGATCTGAAGCTGTACAATTCTTGCTTTTTTGAGACAGAGTCTCACTCTGACACTGAGGCTGGAGTGCAGTGGCGTGATCTTGGCTAACTGCAACCTCCGGCTCCCGGGTTCAAGCAGTTCTCTGCCTCAGCCTGCCAAGTAGCTGGGATTACAGGTGCCCATCACCACACCTAGATAATTTTTGTATTTTTAGTAGAGACAGGGCATCTTGGTCAGGCTGGTCTTGAACACCTGACCTCATGATTCACCCCCTTTGGCCTCCCAATGTGCTGGGATTATAGGTGGGAGCCACTGTTCCCAGCTGATGACTCTTAAAACATAGAAGGAGAGCTTCCTTTGGCAATGATTTCTTGCATATGACACCAAAGGCCCAAACAACAAAAGGAAAAGTAGACAAATTGGATTGCTTCAAAGAATACTATTAACAGAGTAAAAAGGCAACCTGCAGAATGATAGGACAGAGGTGCAAATTACGTGTGACTGAGTTCCCATCTAGAATAGATAAATCACTCTCACAATGCAACAACAAAACCCAACTAAGGCAGTTCAAAGATGCGCAAAGGATGTGAATAGACAGTCCACCAAATAAGAGATGCAAATGGCCGTTCGGCACATAAAAAGATGCTCACCATTACTATTAGGGAAACAAACCAAAACCATGGGGAGAGGCTGGGCATGGTGGCTCACGCCTGTAATCCCAGCACTCTGAAAGGCTGAGGTGGGCAGATCACTTGAGGTCAGGAGTTTGAGACAAGCCTGGCAGACATAGTAACACCATGTCTCTACTAAAAATAGAAAAATTAGCTGGGTGTGGTGCTATGTGCCTGAAGTCCCAGATGCTCAGGAGGCTGAGGCAGGAGAATTTCTTGAACCTGGGAGGTGGAGGTTGCAGTGAGCCAAGATTGCACCACTGCACTGCAGCCTGGGTGACAGAGCGAGACTCCACCTCAAAAAAAGAAACATAAGAAGACCTACATGGAGAGGCCACCTCAGACTCATTAAGATTACCGTAATCCATACAGAAAATAAAGTGTTATCGAGGATGCTGAGTGGTTGGCAGCCTTGCGTACTCTTACTGGGAGTTTAAAATGGAGCTGTAGCTATGGAAAAGTGTTTAAACTTTTCATCAAAAAGTTAAAAACAGGCCAGGCGTGGTGGCACACACTTGTAATCCCAGCACGTTGCGAGGCCGGGGCAGGAGGCTAGGAGTTGAGGCCAGGAGCCCAAGACCAGTCTGGCCAACATGGTGAAACGCATCTCTACTAAAAACACGAAAACTCACCAGGCGTGGTGGTGTAGGCCTGTAATCCCAGCTACTCGGGAGGCTGAGGGGTAAGAATCACTTGAACCCAGGAGGCAGAGGTTGCAGAGAGCCAAGATTGCACCACTGCATTCCACCCTGGGTGACAGAGTGAGAGACTGTCTCAAAACAGAGGATTACCATGTAATCCAGCATTTCCACTTCTGGGTATGTACCCCCTGCAATTCAAAGGGCTGCACACATTTATACACTGATGTTCATAGCAGCGTTGTTGAGAGCAAATTCTGACATGTGTGAGAAATCATATTGTTTGCTGAGAAATCCTATTGAGGTCAGCAGCAAGAAATATCAAGTCAGCCCCCCAAAGCGGAAAACTGCCCCCAAAGCAGCAAACTGCTCAAAGCATTATAAAACAGCATCCAATATAATTATGTCTCATGCCAGATGAATGAGTTCTTTGAACACAGGATGTGTGACCCTTTCCTTTGTTCCCTCGTAAAAAGCATTTTCTAGTTCATCTTTAACCTATAGTAAACACACACTAGCTGCCTGGTTAGTTTACCTTTAACCAGTGAAAGAACACAGAGCATCTGCTTGTAAAACTTGTCACTGGAAAGTCAAGAATAAATACATAGGTCAGAGTCTGGTCTGGACTCTCAGCTGGAAATGCTGTGAAACCCCTGGTGCTCCACTCTGAACCCACCTTTTGCTATCTCTGTGTCTGTTTCTTAATTCCTTCAGTGCCGCATGACTGGGGTTCTCCAAGGCTGAGCTGGCCTCAGCACAGCGTTATTCATAGGAGCTGCAAGATAGCAGCAACGCAAGTGCCCACCAATGGATAAACAAATGTGCTCTCTCCATACAGTCAAACATTATTCAGCCTTAAAAAGGAAGGAAATTCTGATGCATGCTAGCACACAGATGAACCTTGAGGATGTTATGCAAAGTGAAATAAGCCAGTCACAAAAAGAGAAATACTGTATGATTCCACTTATGGGAAGGATCTAGAGTAATCAGATTCACAGAGACAGAAAGTAGAGTGGTGGCAGCCAGAAGCTGGGAGAGCCAGTAATGGCTTATTGAATGGGGACAGAGTTTCAGTTCAGCAGGATTTAGTGAGTTTCAGAGTTTGGATGCACAAAAATATGAATGTACTTACACTGGTGTACTTTAAATGGTTGTGGTAGATTTTTTGTGTTTTACCACATTGAAAATTTTTGGCATTGGAAATGTGTGTTTATTGAGCACCTCCATGCTGGGCATGATGATAGGATTATGGACACTGTAGTTATAAAAAACACTCTTAGGGAGGTACAATTCTAAGTGTAAACACTAGCACAGACAGACAATAATAGATACAGACCTACAGGACTCAGATAGTAGACAGAGATCATAGATTTCAGCAGGGAACCAGAAATTATTAAAATTACTAATCACTAAATTTATAGTGTAGTAATTTAGGCAATCAGCTAATTTACTAATTACTGAAAATTACATACTGAAAAAGAACCAGAATGTAGTAGAAAGAGATGGCAGAAAAGGCCACCTAAAGCTCATCTTTTAGATATTGTTCTTAGCAAATGAGGGATAGAAGGGCACTTCCTGGCTAGGCATGGTGGCTCATGCCTGTAGTCTCAGCCACTTAGGAGGCTGAGGCAGGGAAGCCAGTTGAATCCAGCAGGCAGAGGTTGCAGGGAGCTGATACTGTGCCACTGCACTCCAGCCTGGGCAACAGAGCAAGACTCCATCTCAAAAAAAAAAAAAAATAGCAGGATGCGATGGCTCACACCCATAATCTCAGCACTTTGGGAAGCCAAGGCGGGTGGATCACTAGAGGACAAGAGTTGGAAACCAGCCTGGCCATACCCTGTCTCTAATAAAGATAGAAAAATTAGCTGGGTGTGGTGGCAGGCATCTGTAATCTCAGCTGCTCAGGAGGCTGAGGCAGAATTGCCTGATCCTGGAGACAGAGGTTGCAGTGAGCCACTGCACTCCAGCCTGGGTGACAGGGTGAGACTCCATCTCAAAAAAATTAAATTAATCCCATCTTTTAAACAGTTCTCCTAGCAGATGAGGGATACAAGAGCGCTTCCTTACCGTGGTAGCTCTGAGTGTCCAGTCTGTGCCCTTGACCACCACACCTAATGGGGAAACCGTAGAGCAGCCTCCACTGCAAGCTGTACTGAAGATCTCACCCACACAGTGAGAGTTCCCTTTAGCCTGCACTTTGGGTTGCACGCATCCCGAGCTCTCAATGCATCATGTGCTAAGCTTCCACCCTCCCCTGGGCTGGGAAGTATGTCTTGGTCTTCTTTCTCCAGGGTGCTGGTGGCAGAGGCTGACATGGAGTGAGTGCTCCATAGACGCTTGTTCAGTTTCCTAGGAACTCAGCAAGCTGGGCCTAACACCACTGCCTGCAAAGGCCTGGCAGGTGTAGGGACTCATCGACCCCTGCCTGCTGCTCTTACAGAAAGAGGAGAGAAAAATGGGTGGGAGTGGATGGAGAGTTGTCCTTTTAGTAATGAGGGCCAGGAGCTGTAACAGGGGCCCCAACATAATTGATCTCAGGAAACAGCAGGGGCCCCTCTCCTCTGGGGCCCATCACCTGGCCTTACTTCTCTTCTCACTTCTTTTCAGATTGAGATTTCATCTAAGCCAGCACTAGGCTGCCAAAGACTTCAAACTCCTTCACCTTCTACTCTAATTCCAGCTCCTTGACAAGGGCAAGATTCTTGCCTGGGACAGAATAACCAGCATGGAATGCCAGGAAACTCAAAATCACACATTCCTCAAATGCGGGGAAGAAGGGCTGTTTGCCATTGTGCTCAAAATACTTCTGAGGACATGAAACTCTCCCACCGGCCTGGGTAATTCTCCCCTTTCCACTGTAATCCAAGAGACAGCATGGCCAGCGAGTCTCAGCGCTGCAGAGAGAGCTCTACCGGCTCCTGTTCATGCCCAAGGTATTTATTAACTTATTCAACAGCCATGTGGGAAGCACTGCTTCAGAACGCTGACTGTGCTCAGGGGGACACAAAGTCAGGTTCTCAGCTGCCTGGTCCTGGCTTTCCCTGCCTGACCCAGGGGTCTCCTGAGGCAGGAGCTTTTATGAGGGGAACTGATAGCTCTTCAGAAGCCTGATAGAGAACTGCAATCTGGGGTAGACACACAAGGACTGAAGGCTTTCAAGGGCCTCTGTTTCGGTAGGGGCACCTGTGAACTAAGGCTCCCATGCTAGAGCATTCAAAGTTTTTCTACTTTCTTTTGGAACATAACTTTTCCTTTGAGTTTTCAACTGAAGAATAAACCTACCAGAATCCAAGAATGTGTATCTGGATTGCTGGGGCTGATCAACTCAGGAGATGGGGAGATGTGGGCATTTATGTAATCTTCTCACCGATAGGGGGAGCCCTCTTTAGGCTGAGCATTTGGTAGTAGATTGCAGGGTCCAGATTCCAGAGCAAAGGGCCAGGTGTCAGCCACAGGGACTGAGGCAAGCTGAAGGCCAGATGCCACACTTGGCTGTCCCTGGCCTCCACACCCATGAATCCCTGGTGCACAGCAGGTGCTAGATGAAGTTCAGAAGAAAGAACTCCAGGGTAAATGGGAATGAGCAGGTTGGTCCTTCACATTCCCATTCTGGAGGAAAGAGAAGGGAGGGTGGCTGGGATCTGAGTGTTTGCTATGGTTACAGCCTGAAGACCCCGGAGCCCAGGCACTGCTCCAAGTGCCTGGAAAGATGTTTGATCTTAAGCCTTACAATAGTCCAAGGAGGAATGGATGATCTCCTTAATGAGGGAAGAAACAAAGGCTCAGAGAGTTGAGGGGAATCCCCAAAGTTAATATAACCTACAAATGGCCAGGACGGTGCTGATGCAGGCCTGTCTGCCTCCCAATGCTGTCCAAGCTCAATCACACCCCCACCACTTCTATGCCACATATTCTACCAGTTACTTTATGAAAGAAAGTCAAGTAAACTTTAGCCATATCCCAAGCCATAATAGGTAGCTCCTGTTCAAAATACCCTGTAAATTAGGTCATGCAAGATCAGAAATGCATTCACAACTGTCACAGGTGCTGTGCTGGCCACTGTTTTGGGGAACTCAGCCTAGGAATATGAGTGAAGAGATAACTCAAAAAGAAAAGCAAATCACTGGCGTGCAGGGGGCCCTGAGCAATTCAGAGTCAGATACAACTAGGGTGTGCAGCCACCTGACCTGCTGGTTTCCCAATATGCTTAGTGGATCCATGATGTGAGGTCCACAAAGGAAATGCAGAAGCCTTCCCTTCCTGCCTCCCACACTCTGTGGGTCAAGTATTTACCAAAAACACAGCAGTGGACTGGACACCAGCAGAGATACAAAGAGGGAAAAGCAGTTTTCCCTTCACAAGGCAGGTTGGACAACATCAATATTTTGCAGTTAGGAGGTACGGGCGGAGTGTGTGTGCATGCCCAGAATTTAAAGACAAACAGATGGGAGAGGGAATGATTCCAGCAGAAAGACAAATAAATATTCATATCGACAATGTACACTGAATTGCAGCCTAGACAACATAGCAAGTCTCTGTCTCTACAAAAATATTTAAAAATTAGCCAGGCATGGTGGGACATGCCTGTAGAGTCAGCTACCCAGGAGGCTGAGGTGGGAGGATCACTTCAGCCCAGGAGTTTAAAATTACAATAATGTGTGGTCACATCGCTGCACCAGCTGGGGCATCAGAGCAAGGCCGTATCTCTAAAACAAAACAAGACAAGACATTTACATAAAAATCAATGTATGAAAATCCCAAATAATATATTAGCAAATAAACCCCATTGGGGCTTTTTAAAAAACTTAAATAAAACAAGAGAAACTTGTACAGTGTGAAAAGGATGGCTCAAAATTAAAACATCTTCCCATTTCATTTATATTAGTATGTTGAAAATCATAATCACCATAGATGTTCAAAAGGCATTTGACTACAAAATTTATAAAAGAAACTTATCAGATTAGAAAGAAGGATACTTCCTTAAATTACACACAATAAAAAAAATTACACCCAGATACACACCCATCGAGGCAAAGCCCAGCATCATTTGTAAGGGATGGAAGCAATAGAAGCTTCCATCAACCTTTGGAACGAAGGAATGTTCTCTGTTACCACTATTATTTTGGAGGCCCGAGCTGATGCAACCAGGCAAGGAGCAAAGTAAGACATTAAAGAAAAAAGCAGAAGGTGAAATAGTTATATTTACTCTGAAAAGTAAATATAACTACTTAAGAAAATAAGAGAGGACAGAAACAGATATAAAAACATTTCATGCTCATGGTCAGGAGGAATCGATATTGTGAAAATGGCCATACTGCCCAAAATAATTTACATAGTCAATGCTATCCCCATAAGCTACCAATGACTTTCTTCACAGAATTGGAAAATAAACACCTTAAGCTTTATACGGAACCAAAAGAGAACCTACATAGCCAAGACAATCCTAAGCACACAATTATGGAGACATCATACTACCTGACTTCAAACTGTACTACAAGACCACAGTAATAAAAACACCGCGGTACTGGTACCAAAACAGATATGTAGACCAACGGGACAGAACAGAGGCCTCGAAAGTAACACCACACAGCTACAACTGTCTGATCTTTGACAAACCTGACAAAAACAAGCCATGGGGAAAGGATACCCTAGGTAACAAATGGTGTTGGAAAACTGGCTAGCCACATGCAGAAAGCTGAAACTGGATCCCTTCCTTGCACCTTATAAAAATCAACTCCTCAATTCCGGATGGATTCAAGATTTAAACATAAGACCTAACACAGTAAAAAACCTAGGCAGTACCATTCTGGACATAAGCATAGGCAAGGACTTCATGACTAAAACAGCAAAAGCAATGGCAACAGAAGCCAAAACAGACAAATGAGATCTAAACTTAAGAACTTCTGCACAGCAAAAGAAATTAGCATTCGCCGGGCGCGGTGGCTCAAGCCTGTAATCCCAGCACTTTGGGAGGCCGAGGCAGGTGGATCACGAGGTCGAGAGATCGAGACCATCCTGGTCAACATGGTGAAACCCCGTCTCTACTAAAAGTGCAAAAAATTAGCTGGGCATGGTGGCACGTGCCTGTAATCCCAGCTACTCAGGAGGCTGAGGCAGGAGAATTGCCTGAGCCCAGGAGGCGGAGGTTGCAGTGAGCCGAGATCGTGCCATTGCACTCCAGCCTGGGTAACAAGGGCGAAACTCCGTCTCAAAAAAAAAAAGAAATTAGCATTAGAGTGAACTGGCAACCAAAAGAATGGGCAAAAAATTTTGTGACAGAGATGAAGAGACACTTTTCAAAAGAAGACATTCATGCAGCCAACAAACATGAAAAAAAAGCTCATCTTCACTGATAACTAGAGAAATGCATATCAAAACCACTTTGAGGTACCATCTCATGCCAATTAGAATGGCAATCATTAAAAAATCTGGAGACAACAGATGCTGGAGACAATGTGGAGAAACAGGAATGCTTTTACACTGCTGTTGAGAGTGTAAATTGTTCAACCATTGTGGAAGACAGTGTGGTGATTCCTTCAGGATCTAGAAATAGAAATATTGTTGGACCCAGGAATCCCATTATTAGATATGTACCCAAAGGATTATAACACTTTCAATTATAAAGACACGTGTACACTATGTTTATTGTGGCACTGTTTACCATAGCAAAGACTTTGAACTAACCCAAATGCCCATCATAGATAGACTGAACAAGGAAAATATGTCACATATACACCATGGAATACTGTGCAGCCATAAAAAATAACTTCATGTCCTTTACTGGAACATGGATGAAGCTGAAAACCATCATTCTCAGCAAACTGACACAAGAACAGAAAACCCAACATTGCATGTTCTCACTCATAAGTGGGTGCTGAATAATGAGAACACACAGACACAGGTGGGGGAACATCACACACTGGGGCCCAGGGGCTGAGGGGCTAGGGGAGGAATAGCAGGGTGTGGGCGAATTGGGGAGGGATAGCATTAGGAGAAACACCTAATGTAGATGACGGGGCAATGGATGAAGTAACAACCACCATGGCATGTGTATACCTATTGAACAAGCCTACATGATCTCCACATGTATTGCAGAACTTAAAACAATATTTTTTTCTAAAATATAAGTGGATGGTGAACAATGAGACCACATGGACACAGGGAGGGGAACATCACACACTGGGGCTTGTGGGTGGTGGGGGAGGGGTGGGGAGGAACAGGCAGGGGTGGGGGGATTGGGAAGGGATAACACGAGAAATACCTAGTGTAGTTGATAGAAGGATCAGATGCAGCAAAGCACCAAGACGTGTGGATACCTATGTAACAAAAATGCACGTTCTGCACATGTACCCCGGAAATTAAAGTGTAATAATAGTATTTCTTTCTCTTCTACCTTCGTGGAGAAGTTTTCTTGGTTGGGGGGAGATTTCGTTTTCAATTATGTGTCTCTAACACCTCCCAGTCTCAGTGAGAATGTTAAACATATATACATATATACATATATATGCATATGTATATGTATATCTATATATTTTTATATATATATGTATATAAACATCTTCTAAATTAATACTTTATCTCTTCATCTGTATTAGTCCAATTTGCATTGCTGTAATAAAGGGATACCTGAGGCTGGGTAATTTATAGGGAAATGAGGGTGATTAGACTCATGGTTGTGCAGACTGTCCAAGAAGCATGGCACCAGCATCTGCTTCTTGTGAGACCTCACGGAGCTTACAACCATGGCAGAAGGCAAAGGGGAGCTGGCACCTAACATAGTGAGAGAGGAAGCAAGAGAGACGGGGGCAGTATCACACTTTAACAACCAGATCTCAGTGAGTGAAGAGAGCAGGAATTCAGCCATTACTGTGAGGAGGGCACCAAGCCATTCATGAAGGATCTGCCCGATGAGCCAACACCTCCCTCCCAGCAGGCCCTACCTCCAACACTGGGGATCACATTTCAACATGAGACTTGAAGGGCCCAAACATTCAAACGATGGTGTCACCATCTCTGTTACTACTGTATCTACACAGATAATGAGGGGTTCTGTTAGACTTCATTACATCTTAATTCTGCTGCCCATATCAGATAAACAATGGTAGGCTGGTAATGAGGAATCAGAAGTATAGGCCAAAAGTGGTTTTACTCAGATGGCCATAGCATCATTTTAAATGTTTGGAAAAATTAGATTTCTTGGGTTAGTGCACTGATTAGTGGAAAATGCCCTGTGCTTGCAGTTGGAAGAATGTGGATCTGAACTCCGTTCCACCACTGACTCTCTCTGTGAGTCTTACCAGTCTCCTAATTTCACCCTGAAGCCCAATCTCCTCATCTGAAAACATCTCTTGTTTCTTCTAGGGTCACTGAGAGACCAGATGAAATATTACAGGTGTGCTTTGCGTGATGAACACTTGTACCCTAGTGTTTTCTTAGTATTCACTAACCTTGCCATCTAAAGGGACTGTGACATTTACCAGCTAGTTTCCAAAGGGGCTTCCTCCTAAAGCAAAGGAAAACTGATCTTTCCATTTCCAGTTCATCTGTCCATTCTTCTACTCCTTTAAACTTCTTCATAAAGACTTTCTTGTCTTTCAGCATTATATTCTATCTTTAATAACATAGGACATGGTGCTCACAGTTTTGCACATTTAATTTGTTCTGCATTGGGGGTTATGGTTCCTAAGGGGGATGCCCTATCAAGTTACCCTGTCTTTTCAGCTAAAGAATTCAAGGTGTTTATAAACTGAGGAAATACAATGACTTCAAGTGGAAAATAAAATGAGGAATAACTGCATACTACAAGATAGCAGTGCAATTTAGAGCTAGAACAGGCCTAGTGTGTTCTAAATCTAGCATAAACACATTTTATGTTATAAATATGGATTTTAAGTAAAAAACCAAGCTTTCTGTTGTGATTTATTTATTTAGGTTTCTCTCTAATTTGGTTGAGGTCTCTCTTTAAAGGAGGCCGGAAGCCAGCCCATCTCCAGGAGAGCCCTGGCCAGGAGGAAAGGCAGGCTCTGGGGTGTCAGTCAGGTAAGGCACAAGGAGGAGGCAACACCAAAACACAGGAACAGAAGAAATCTCTAACTTACACATCCTGGAGAAGGTCGGGGAGCGTCTGGAGCCCGAGGGGCAGTCTGAAGGCCGTGAGGAACCAGAGAGCAGAGGGAGGGCCTGAAGCTTTGTTCTCGGGCTTTCCCGTGAGGGTGTGGCTTTGCTGATTTAAGAGAACACGTGGAGCTGGGCTTATTTACAGGGCTCTGGTGTCGACCATTAGGTTTTATCATGACCAGCAGCTGTGTGATGGGTGGGTTCTGACTCAGCGGGATGAAGAACAAATGGGCCACATCACGATCGCTCAGGGAGGGGGAGGGTTACCCAGATCGGAGGGGATACAGTGAGACTGGGCTTCAGACAACTTAGGTCAGGTCTGAAAATGGATGCTGAGGCAGCAACTATTAAACACATTTATGGCAGCTTTCCCCCGAAACCTGGCTTTTAAATCATTTATATTACACATGAACAAAAACTAAACTGAAAATATTTGGAAATAACCCCTTTGGTTTGCACTAATAAGCAGGAATCAAGTCTCTAGGTTGTCCTATTTTAAGTCAAATGACAATGTTAGTTAAGTTCTCCTATTCGTAGGTTCTCCTATTATAAGTAAAATGACAATGTCATTTCATCTTAAAGCTAAGATATGAAAATAGAGAGGGAAATATGTAGCCCTCTACCTGAGGTGTCAAAGTGTTTCTGTTCATAAAGGCCGTTTTAAGTTTTAGTTTCAGATTTATCTTGTTACTTTAGTGCAGTCTAGGTGAAAATATTCTTTTGAGGCTGTAAGACACATGTTCCCATTTGGAAAAAAGATATTTCATTGACCATGTATGTTTCTACTATGATTGTCGAGTGTTTCTTTTATCTAGAGGTTTATATTGCTAAAGAAGTTGCCTATGGTTACAGTTTGCAGCCAACAAGTTACCCTGAATTAGCAAAGGTGGCTCTTGCTATAGGAATGCTGTGGCGTGAGGCTTAACCATAGTTCTCATATTGTGGTTCCCGAACCAGCAGCATCAGTTGTGTCTGAGAACTTATTAGAAATGCAAATTCTCAGAACCCACCCAGACCTACTGAATAAGAAACTCTGAGTGGAAACCAGCAATCTGTGGCCCAACAAGCCCTACAGGTGATTCTGGACTGCACTAGAGAGCCATCAATTTAATGTTACAGAAACCCCTTTAGGGTTTCTGTAGCACATTGCTTCAGTAATATAAATGTTGACTTTATTTTACTTAATGGCATATGTGATATAAATGGTATATTAATGTCATATAAATGACTATAAATGGCAGCACATTACTTAAATAATATAAATGGTCAACATTTTAAAATTCTTTTAGCTGGTACTGAAAACCACTATCCTGTTTAACAAGGGTTCAGCCTAACAACAGTGGTGGTCATCACAATTCACAGTTTTGGCCAGTTGGTCCTGTTCATAGGCACAGTCAGTGATTCACCCAGAGGACTCACAATGAGTTGCAAACACGTCCCTTCTGCAGAGCTCAGACCGGGATGCCTTTTGAGGTGCTAACTGGCAAAAAATTTGAAATGTCGTTGCGATTTACCCTGCCCTCATCTTCACCCTCATTCTGGGTCTTTGCTTTCCTTGAAACAGTCGCTTTCTCTCTGACCTTATTTATCCTCTCTCACTGTGTGCCCTTCCTCAAACTTGCAGAGAATCCACAAGATTCAGTAATCACCTTCTGAAGGTAGTTTCAGAACTGACTGCTCTCTTAACTATATCTCTATCTTAGTAAACACAGTCACTTAGATGTCCTCCTGTTAACATCAGCACAAATAAATAAAACTGAATGTGTGCCTCACATCAGCTTCCTATCTGAGCGTCCACATTTTTATCAGTGGGAGGTTGCACAGATCTACAAGTTACCCCGATTCCCCTTTCTCCTTTGCTGGCTTGACCCTGGAATGAGCTATAGATTTTCATAATATATATCATATTTATCCATTTCTCCATTACTGTATTTAGAATGTAAACACCGGAAATGGGAAACTGTTTTCCAAAAGGCCTTCTTCTGTCCCTTTCTTATTCCCTCCCTCTCTCTCTCCTTTCTTCCCTTTCTCTTAATTCCGTCCTTTTTTCCTTCTCTCCTCCTTTCTTTCCTCCCCTTCCTTCCACAAACAGACGGCAAAATAAACGATTTAGCTCCTCTCCTTCTAGGTGTCCCACTGACTAAGAGCAGCCTTTGCATTCTTGAGCCTCAAAGTTCTCCACGTTCTGCTGACAATCTACTTCTTTCATCTCCCCTCCATCCACTTCCTGTATTGACTCTTATTGGGTCTCAAACTCAGACACACCGAAAAGCCTGATTGAAAGAGATATTTGAGCCCAAATCCTAGGGTTTCTGACACAGTAGTTTCATGGTAAATCCCAAGATTTAACATTTCTGAAAAGTTTTCATGTGCTACAGATAGAATGTTGGTATCTCCCACAAATTCATATGTCCAAGTCCTAACCCCTAAATACAGTGTGTCTGTATTTAGAGATGGGGTCTCTAAGGAAGTCAGTCAAGTTAAATGAAGTCATTGGGTGGGGCCCTGACCCGATGAGATTAGTGTCCTTATAAAATAAGGTGTTCTTATAAAATAAAACACCAGAGAAAGGAAAGGAAAGGAAAGGAGAAAGAAAATGAAAGGAAAGGAAAGGAAAGCAAAATCAGATGTGGGTATAATGCACACTAGCATGAGCAGGGGTGCGGTGGTGGTGGCGGATAAGATAATCAGGGAAGCCTTCTCCGTGAATGTGATAGAAGTGAGGGATGAGCCCTGGGAACTAATTTGAAGTTTCTTCAAACGGTTGCAAGTAGATTTACCGTATGACTCAGTGATTCCATTCCTAGCTATATGCCCCAAAGACCAGAAAACAGGTGTTCAAACAAAAACTTGTATGCTCTTTAAATGTTTCAAGATCATAAATATGCAGGAAAGTCTTAGAAATAGTGTCAGGAAAACTGGATCAGAATGAAAAAACATATTATGCTCCCAAGCGGGGCAAGAGGTAAAAGTTAAATGAGTTTGTGAACTGAATTATCATGTAGGAACCATGCTGATTTCTTGATCTAGGGATTATGCGGTGGTAACCTAGGAGAGTTTCCACACTTTGGATAAAATATACCGGAGTATTTTGTGGGATATTGCAAATCTGGTACAGCAATAACTGGTGGGGACTCTAAGAAAAGAAACACGTTATATTTTGCACTGCTACTGGAAGTTTCCTAGAAGTATGACATTATTAAAAAGTAAATTACTTTTTAAAACAACCATATCAATACTATGCCAGAAAAGCAGAGACGTCACCAAAATCCACTATAGAGGCTACTCTTCATCCAAAGCTGTGAACCCTCATAAAAGCCTCAATGTCAACCAACTCCACTTAGTAGATATTATTATACTTATTAGTATTAGAGGCTGCTGTGTGGACACATTAGTTTTACTGCAAAGTGTGGGTATTAGTGTTAGGGCATGGTGTACATATTATATTGGTGTTGGAGAACAGTGCAGATATTACATTAACATCAGGGAACCATACGGATAGTATTACATTAGCATTAGAAGCAACAGTGTGGATATCAGATTAGCGTTAGAATATTATATTGGTGTGGATATTATGTTGGTGTTAGGGTACGGTATGGATATCATAGTAATGTTAGGGCACAGTGTGATTATTGTATTAGAGGCCACTGTGAGAACACATCTTAGCAGCCACTGTGTCTGGATATTGACAATGATATCAGGATGTAGTCGTAATGATGGGATTTGGGGATTTCATTTTTCTAGATGAATTTCTTCCTTTGCAGAGTACTCTAAAGACTCTCTTCTCTGCACTCAGGGCCATGGAAAGGAAGCTTTTTACTCACCAATGAACAAGACTTAGTTGACACCACCGTCGTCCTGCCCCGAGGAAGTCTTCGGGCACCTCAGAGGGAAGTTGGTCAGGGGTGGGTTCGTGCGCCCTCTGGTGGCGGCAGAGCTCAGCACAGATACTTTTGCTCAGTTTCTCAGCAGACGTGCACCCCCGCCTGGCTGTCCTGAAATACCTATAAAATTCAATATTGAGTTTACTCAATGTAATAATTTTAGAAATTCAAACCAAAATGAAGCCCACTGTAGCCATTCCTTCCCAAAGACAGTGATGGAAGACTTTGGAAGCCATATAGAATCAAATGAATATATACACAAATTAAGAAAAACAAAAACCTACTCAAAATAATCCAGAGACTGTAATTTTAAATGCAAAACTATAAAAAATCTAAAAGAAAATCTATATGACGTTGAGTTTGGTGTTGACTTGTAACACAAAACATCAAATGCCAATTCATGAAAATATTGATAACGGACTTCATAAAACTAAGTATTCTACTGTGCAAAACTGTATGCAGAGAACAAAAAGAGAGATGCGAGAAGATAATGACAAAACACATACGTGATTTTAAAACTGGGTAAATATCTGAACAGATACCTAACCGAAGCAAATATACTGATAGCAGGCAGGACATGGTGGCTCATGCCTGTCACCCCACATCTTTCGAAGGCTTAGACGGGTAAATATTCTGACGTCAGAGTTCCAGACCAGCCTGGCCAACATGGCGAAACCCGTCTCTACTAAAAATACAAAAAATTAGCCACGCGTGCTGGTGGGCACCTGTAATCCCAGCTGCTTGGGAGGCTGAAGCAGGAGAATCGCTTAAACATGGGAAGTAGAGGGTGCAATGAGCCAGTATCATGCCATTGCACTCCAACCTGGGTTACAGAGCAAGAAAGACTCCATCTCTCTCTCTCTCTCTCTCTCTCTCTCTCTCTCTCTCTCTATATATATATATATATATATATATATATATATATATATGTTGTTAACAAAATATCTCATACATGTTGATATGTTAATCTTCGGACCAGCAATTCCACAGGGTGCACCGCCTCCCCCAGGCTCAATGTGACACTTCAATGGCTTAACGAGAGCTTGACTGGATTGATGTCAACATGAAAAGACATTAGATTCCATCGGACCTGTCTTTGGCCCCTTGTCTAGTTTTCAAAGCACGGACAGTTTTAGCTGTGTATTTTCAAAAAGTTGTCTCTACGTGCCATAGCTCATGAAGTCAAAACGAGTGATCTGTGTCCCCTTGAGTTGAGCATTCTTTTAGTAAGAAAGGATTAAGTTCTATTTGAATTCTGGAAAACTGCTTCTCATCTTGTCAATCAACTGTCAATTTTGTGTGTTCATTTCTAGGAGAGGTAATAGAGTCAATCCAAAACCAAAGGTGTATTCAAGTCCAGATTGACAAGTAAAATCAAGAAAGCAGGCACTGAGCTGGCAGAGGGATCTTTTCCCAGTGGGCCTTATGGCCCACATAAATCCCTGTGAAGAAATCGGGAAACAGAGACAGAAAGGGACTCGCCTAAGGCTTGTCACTTGAAAGTGCCTGGCAGACTGACTGGCAGAGGGCTGGAAATGAAATCCAAATCTTCGGACCTGTAATTGCACAGGGTGCACCGCCTCCCCCAGGCCCAATGTGACACTTCAATGGCTTAACGAGAGCTTGACTGGATTGATGTCAATATGAAAAGACATTAGATTCCATCGGACCTGTCTTTGGCAGGTGGGGCCACCGCAAGCCCCTCTTGCAGTAAGAACCCCGCCCCAAGGTGTGTGCTGAGGAGGACGCAGTTCCACCCTCACAATGCCCCCCAGTTCTATAAGGAGGAGAATGCAACTCTGCAGACCGCTGTGACTCAATGCATGCTGGTGGTGTGACAGGATGCACACCGGTGGAGGAGCCTTAAGAATCTGAAAGGTGGGTGTGGGGGCCCCTACTCGGGGCCTGCACTGCAGGGCCCTCTTGCTCACGATGCTGTGCCCACGCCCCCTTCTGGCTAGGTCCACTGCAGGGCCCTCTGACAGTGTGGTGACCGGCATCACCTGCTGGCAGCTGGAGCACTGCAGGGCCCTCTTGCTCAGTGTAGTGGCAATATGCCCGCTGCTGGCAAACAGGGCGGTGCTACCTCCTCTTGCTCACAGTGTGGTGCCTGTGCTGCTGGGCACTCTTACTCTCGGTGTAGTGGGGTCACACCCCCTGCTGGCCGCTGGGGCACTGCAAGACCCTCTTGCCCATAGCGTCCTGGCAACACTCCCGTGATGGCAACTAGAGCACTGCAGGGTTCTCTTGCTCATGGTGTGGTATTCGCTGGGATTACAAGCGTGTGCCACCATGCCTGGCTAATTTTGTATTTTTAGTAGAGACAGGGTTTCTCCATGTTCACCAGGCTGGTCTCGAACTCCCAACCTCAGGTAATCTGCCCGCCTCAGCCTCCCAAAGTGCGGGGATTATAGCATGAGCCACCTAGCTCCGCCTAATTTTTTGATTTGTCATAGAGACGGGGTTTTGCCATGTTACCTATGTTGCGGGGTTTCCTTCTGATGAGATGAAAAGATTCTGGAATTAGGTAGAGGAAATGGCTGTACAGCATTGTGAATGTACTAAAAATGAACTGTACACGTTAAAATGGAAGAAATAGTGACTTATACAAATTTTATTTTGATTGATTGATTGATTGATTGATTTTGGTCTGACATTACCCTAGGCTTGTCAGTCAACATTTTGATTTTTTTAAAAAGGACAACGATGAGTTGAAACGTTTAAGGACCTATCAGTAGAAATGGTAAGAAGACAGCGCATGGCTGGGCGTGGTGGCTCACGCCTGTAATCCTAGCACTTTGGGAGGCCAAGGTGGGTGGATCACCTGTGGTCAGGAATTCAAGACCAGCCTGGCCACCATGGTGAAAACCCATCTTTATTAAAAAAAAAAAAAAAAAAAAGACGACGACGACGACAGCGCAGAAGAGGGCAGTGCTGAGACTCAACGGAGACAGCACGCTCCCCGCGGCCTCCCGCTGTCTGCGGGGCATCTGGAGCCCTGAGGCCCCACTCCTGCCTGACCCCCTGCCTGCTGGCTCCTAATCATCTGGCTTCTGCGGCTTCTTCAGTTCCCACTGCCCCCAGAGTGAAGGCTGCTCGTCCACACTCACCTGGCCTCGATGACGCCAGCAGCGTTTCCCCTGCACACGCTCTGCAGCTGCACGTAGACCGAGCAGTTGACCCAGCTCCACTCGGGGTCACAGATGGCCAGGAAGTTGGGGTGCAGGTGGCCGATCGTGTACTTGGCCAGGTACGTCAGAGACTGGCTCACAGCCGCCCCGAAGAGGAAGGTCCCCAGCACCTTGTACACGACAGCCATGTAATTATTGAAGTCAGAGCAGGAATAGATCCAGTCTGTGGGCACCAGGTAGGCTTCTCCCGCCGAGACCTGCGTGTGGGGCAGCCACGGTGACCAGAGGGGGTCCTGGTCAGCCCATGGGCCCTTAGTGGGCCTCAATCCTCCCCACGGGCCTCCCCAAGGCTGCTGTAGAGCTGGGGACTCTAAAGGTGTCCTAGCTGGGCTCGGTGGCTCACGTCTGCCAGCCCAGCACTGTGGGAGGCTGAGGCGGGAGTATCACCTGAGGTCGGGCGTTCAAGACCAGCCTGAGCAACAGGGAGAAACCTGTCTCTACTAAAAATACAAAAATTAGCACGCCTGTAGTCCCAGCTACTGGGAGACTGAGGCAAGAGAATCACTTGAATCCAGGAGGCGGAGGTTACAGTGAATGGAGATCCTGCCATTGCACTCCAAACTGGGCAACAAGAGCAAAACTCCATCTCAAAATACAAAACGGGGTTCCTATTACCCACAAGTACCACTCGGGGCAAGGCTGTGTCCCCCAGCTCCCCACAGACCTCCAGGCCACCCCCATCAGGAACCAGGGTTAGGCTGTGCCCCATCCTGCCCACTACCTGTCCCTCTGAACCCCTCCTGCCTTACAAGGACGACGGTGGCCGTGGTGGTGACCCCGGCCAGAACCCAAGGGTGATGGTGTCTGGACGATAGGGGTACCGGATGGAGTCATCCCCACAGTCAAATCCTCGGTTATACAGGGTGTTCACCAGCGACAGGACAGCAAAGGACAGGGAGGCTGGAGGGGGAGAAGGGCCTGGGAGCTGTGAGGTTCTCCAACCAGCTGGGCCATGGGGCCCCCACACCCGCCTTGGCCTCGAGGCCTCCCACCAACAAGGAAGAGCTTTTCTCACAGCCCGTGGGAGGCCCAAGTGACACTCCTTTCCCATCACCCTCAGATGAGCGGGAACTCTCCAGACCCTCTCCCCCTCACACCCTCCCTCTGCTCCTTGAAAAACTGGGCAAGGCCGGGCGCGGTGGCTCAAGCCTGTAATCCCAGCACTTTGGGAGGCCGAGGCGGGTGGATCACGAGGTCAAGAGATCGAGACCATCCTGGTCAACATGGTGAAACCCCATCTCTACTAAAAATACAAAAAAATCAGCTGGGCATGGTGGTGCGTGCCTGTAATCCCAGCTACTCAGCAGGCTGAGGCAGGAGAATTGCCTGAACCCAGGAGGTGGAGGTTACAGTGAGCGGAGACCCTGCCATTGCACTCCAGCCTGGGTACCAAGAGCAAAACTCCATCTCAAAAAAAAAAAAGAAAAAAAAAGAAAAAGAAAAAACCGGGCAAACACTCACCTCTGGGCCTTTGCACAGGTACTTCTCTCTGCCCAAAATATCTTATTTTTATTTTTAAAAGTAGAGACAGGGGTCTGATGCTGACCAGGCCAGTCACAAACTCCCAGGCTAGAGTGACCCCCCCAGCCTCAGCCTCCCAAAGTGCCGAGATTACAGGTGTGAGACAACGTGCCGGGCACCAAAGTGACTCTCACTTCTGCTCAGTTTCATCTCTCCTCCCGGCTGACCCCACCGGCGTCCGTCTCACAAAAGGAAAGGTCTGTTTAGCCGTGCGTGGTGGCGTGTGCCTGTAATCCAGCTACTTGGGAGGCTAAGGCAGAAAAACTGCTTGAAACCGGAAAATGGAAGTTGAAGTGAGCCGGGATCGTGCCACTACACTCCAGCCTGGCAACAGGGCGAGACTCTGTCTCAATTTATTAAAATAAATAAATAAATAAAAATAAAAGGGAAGGTCTGCTCTTTCTCCCCATTGCCCCATGTGGAATTATGCAGTCACCTGTGGGACACTGGACTTAATCTCCCCGCCTCCACCCGCCAGCACCAGCAGTCTATAGTGTTCAGGACAGAGACCCTGGAGGCTGCTCAGAGCCTGGCCAGCGCAGATGTTTAATAAACATCTGTTAAAACAGGCAGGACTTATTTCAACCTAAGAGCTGGCCAGAGAAGTCAGGAAAAGGCAAAAGCAGGGGCACAGCGGAGGTGCCTTCCTGCTCGCCCCTGCCCGCCACTGACCCTCGTGCCAGGGCACATGCCAGCCACACGGTAACTCAGGGACGAAAAGCACATTCTTGTCAATTCCACACTTGCGGAAGGTGTCACATAGCACTAGGGCTCCCGAGGCCCTGCTGGGCTCAGGGTGGCCAGGGAAGCCGGAGTCAGCTACAGAGGGCAGGGCCCGGGGCAGCTCCCTGTTCCACTCAGCAGGTGCACAACAAAAGCGCAGGGTGCCTACCCCAGAGAATAACGAAGGCAGGGCGTCTTTGGCCCAGCAGGGCAAGGACGAAAAAGCGTGGCTTTTCTGAATTCTGAGAGTCTGAGGAGGGACAGGGAGCCTCACACTCCTCCCTGCATGCCAGCTGCAAGGGTCCTAGGACACGGCACGCCTTCGATGCTGGCTGAGTCTGGGGAAATAAAGTGAACTGAGATTGTGCCATTGCACTCTGGCCTGGGTGACAGAGCAAGACTCTCCAAAAGAAAAAAAAAAAAAAAAATGGAAAAGGAATAGAGGAGAAACTTGTAGGTTTTGTCTTTTTTAAAATTTTAGTTTTTGGCCAAGCACGGTTGTTCACACCTGTGATCCCAATCTTTGCACTTTGAGAGACTGAGGTCGGCGGATCACCTGAGGTCGGGAGTTTGAGGACAGCCAGGCCAACATGGTGAAACCCCAACTCTATTAAAAGTACAAAAATTAGCTGGGCATGGTCCCATGTGCCTGTAATCTCAGCTACTTGGGAGGATGAAACAGAAGAATGACTTGAACCCAGGAGGCGAAGGTTGCGGTGAGATGAGATCACACCACTGCACTGCAGCCTGGGTAGAGTTTTAAAAAAAGAAAAAAATTGGGTTTTGTAGAGACAGAAGTCTCCCTGTGTTGTCCAGGTTGGTTTCAAACCTCTGAACTTAAATGATCCTCTCACATCAGGATTACAGGTGTGAGCATTCACCCAGCCAACAAACTTGGGAGATTGAAAGAGGCTTAAAAGACATAACAATGCTGGGGAACAGTTATGGGCTAGAGATGCATACTAGGATGGCTCTACTCTAAAGAAACACAAAGAGGCCAGGTGTAGTGGCTCACACCTGTAACACCAAACACTTTGGGAGGCCGAGAAGGGAGGATCGCTTGTGCCCAGGGGTTTGGGACCAGCCTGGCAACATAGTAAGACCCTGTCTCTACAGGAAAAAAAAAAAAAGTTTTTTAAAAATTAACCAGGAATGGTGGTGCACGCCTATAGTCCCGGCTACTCAGGAGGCTGAGGAGAGACAATCACTTGAGCCCAAGAGGTCAAGACTGCAGTGAGCCATGATCACACCACTGCACTCCATCCTGGGTTACTGAGCAAGAACCTGCCTCAAAAAGAAGATGAACAGAAAGAAGCAATCACTGTGAATGTCAGGGTTGCAGAACACTTCTGGAGAGAAGGGAGGGGCTGGCATTGTCCCAACTCCAGCCCCTTCTGTAAGTACAGAGTCTAGTGGGGAAGACAGCAGCACAAGTGGAGATTCAGGCCACAGCACCAGGAAGTTCCCTTCCACCTTCCCGCCTCCTTGCCCTTTCCTTTGGGGAACGGGACCATGATTTTCTTTCTTCTTTGCCTTTCTAACTAGATAGAGCTTCTGATGGGAGAATTCAGATACAGGATGTATAGCATCAACATCCACAGCCAGCTGGAATTGACAGCTTTTTTGATACCCCAGTCAGGCACATCCTGGATTCCTCTGCTAAGTACATCTGGATGCTGCAGCTGTCCAGGATTCTCAGCCACATGCTCAGTGCCCACTCCCAGATCCTGGAAATCCCCTGACATTGCCCCCAAAGGAGAGACACTCACTCACAATTCTGCATAGAAATTGTCTCTATGTGTTTTTTCTTTTTTTTCTTTTTTTGAGAAAGAGCCACTGTGTTGATCAGACTGTAGTCCAATGGTGTGATCTCAGCTCACTGCAACCTCCACCTCCCAGATTCAAGCAGTTCTCCTGCCTCAACCTCCCAAGTAGCTGAAGTTACAGGCACCTGCAACCATGCCTGGCTAATTTTGTGTATTTTTTGTTTGTTTGTTTGAGAGGGAGTTTCGCTCTTGTTACCCAGGCAATGGCACGATCTCGGCTCACAGCAACCTCCGCCTCCTGGGCTCAGGCAATTCTCCTGCCTCAGCCTCCTGAGTAGCTGGGATTGCAGGCACGCACAACCATGCCCAGCTAATTTTTTGTATTTTTAGTAGAGACGGGGTTTCACTCTGTTGACCAGAATGGTCTCGATCTCTTGATCTCGTGATCCACCCGCGTCGGCCTCCCAAAGTGCTGGGATTACAGGCTTGAGCCACCGCGCCCGGCCTCAATTTTGTGTTTTTCGTGGAAATGGTTTCACCATATTGGTCAGGCTGGTCTTGAACTCCTGGTCTCAAGTAATCTGCTCTCCTAGGTCTCCTAAAATGCTGGAATTACAGGCATGAGCCACCATGCCCGGCCATTTCTGTGTCACCCACCAAGGCCAGCCTCTGTATGTTTGGGCTTGATGAGGCTGTGGCTGTCCACCTGGCTGCCTGTCATCTTTAGTCTCTGTGTCTCCCCGATTTTACTCAGCTGCCCACAAATTCGTTTTCTTTGCTTTCTTCTGTTTTTTTCTTGAGATGGAGTTTTGCTCTGTCACCCAGGCTGGAGTGCAATGGCATGATCTTGGCTCACTGCAACCTCTGCCTCCCACGTTCGAGCAATTTTCCTGCCTCAGCCTCCCAAGTAGCTGGGACTACAGACACGTGCCACCATGCCGGGCTAAGTTTTGTATTTTTAGTAAGATAGGGTTTCATCATGTTGGTCAGGCTGGTCTCAAACTCCTGACCTCAGGTGATCCACCCACCTTGACCTCCCAAAGTGCTGGGATTACAGGCATAAGCCACAGTGCCCAGCCTCAGTTTTTAAACTCAGCCTGAGTGGGCTTCTCTCACTAGCAGCTAAGAGTCCTGACCCCTACAGCCTTCTGCCACCCAGCAGGAGGTGTTTGGATGTTTCTGGATCTAAAATCCAAGTGTCTAAGCCTACCAGTAGTTGCAAGTGCAGATGGTCACACAACTTTTTGACTTTACAGTGGCACAAAAATGATCACATTCAGTAGAAACTCTGCTTCCAGTACCGATACAATCTGTCTGTTTTTCACTGTTAGCATAGTATTCAATACATTGCATGAGGGCCAGGCACAGTGGCTCATGCCCTTAATCCCAGTACTTCAGGAGGCTGAGGTGGGAGGATCACTGGAACCCAGGAGTTTGAGACCAGCCTGGGAACATACTGACACCCGTTCTCTATAGAAAAGATAAAAATTAGCCACATGAAATTGTGTGTACCTGTCGTCCCATCTACTTGGGAGGCTGAGGCAGGAGGGATCACTTGAGCCCAGGACATTGAGGCTGCAGTGAACTATAGTTATGCCACTGCACTCCAGCCTGGGTAACAGAGCAGGACCTCATCTCTTAAAAAATAAAATATTTTGGCTTATGCCTGTAATCCCAGCACTTTGGGAGGCTGAGGTGGCTGGATCGCGACGAGGTCAGGAGTTCAAGACCAGCATGACCAACAGGGTGAAACCCCATCTCTACTCAAAATACAAAAATTAGCTGGGTGTGGTGGCATGCACCTGTAATCCCAACTCCGGAGGCTGAGGCAGAAGAATTGCTTAGAATGTGGGAGGCAGAAGTAGCAGTGAGCCAAGATTGCACCATTGTACTCTAGCCTAGGAGACAGAGAAAGACTCAGTCACATAATAAATAAAGAAGTAAATAAAAATTTAAAAGCAGGTAAACTATTGCTTCACGAGGACAGCATTTGTGTTTGGGATGATGAGAAAGTTTAGAAACAGATGGTGGCGATGGTTGCAAAATATTGTGAATCTACCAAATGCCACTGAATTGTACACTTAAAGGTGGTACATTTATCCAAGTTTATTATCTATTTCTACAAACATTCACGAAGGCTGGACCCCTGAAATGTCAAAGTCATGATCCAAGGTGGGGAAGGGTGAGTGGGTTTTGTTCTCCTTTTAGTACTGCTCGGTTTGTTCTCAACCTGAAGTCGGCTGGGCTAACATCCAATGCTTGGCAGGGTAGGTGTATTACATGCATTTGCGGGCCAGGTATGGTGGCTCACACATATAATCCCTGCACTTTGGGAGGCTGAGGTGGGCAGATTGCCTAAGCTCAGGAGCTCAAGACCAGCCTGGGCAACATGGTGAAACCCTGTCTCTACTAAAAATACAAAAATTAGCTAGGTGTGGTAGGGTGCTTGTAGTCCCAACTACCCTGTAGGCTGAGGCAGGAGAATCACTTGAACCAGGGAGGCAGAGGTTGCAGGCAGTGAGCCAAGATGGGATCACTGCACTGCAGCCCAGACAACAGAGCCAGACTCCACCTCCAAAAATAAAAATAAAAATAAATAGGACAGGTACAGTGGCTCACGCCTGTAATCCCAGCACTTTAGGAGACTGATATAGGCAGACTACCTGAGGTCAAAAGGTCGTGACCAGCCTGGCCAACATGGTGAAACCCAATCTCTACTAAAAATACAAAATTTACCCAGTGCTCACGCCTGTAATGCCAGCCACTCGGGAGGCTGAGGCAGGAGAATCACTGGAACCTGATAGGCAGAGGTTGCAGTGAGCCAAGACTGCCCCACTGCACTCCAGCCTGGATGACAGTGTAAGACTCTGTCTCAAAAAATAAATAAATGCATTTTCAACTTAGTATGTTTTCACTTTTTTTTTTTTTTTTCCTTCAGAGACAGGATCTCTCTGTGTTGCCCAGGCTGGTCTTGAACTCCTGGGATCAAGCAATCTTCCCACGTTGACCTCCCAAACTGCTGGGATTATAGACGTGAGCTACTGCACTTGGCTGCTATTACCAATTTATGATAGATTTATGGGGACATGACCCCGTCATGAGTTAAGTAACATCTGTAATCATGCTGAAAATGGGGATGGCTTCTGTGAGGATATGGGGGAGTGTCACAAAACATAAGGGGACCAGGGCCTGCAGGGGGACACCACAGGCTGCCTCTGGCTCAAACCCAAGGCTCCCTCCTCTGTGTCTCCTGCTGCAAGACAGACCCCAGGCCCGCAGCTCTGCAAATTCAGGCTGTCTGCACTGCAGGACTTCAAATCCACAGCTGGGGGTTGTGGGTGATGTTGGAGCAGGAGCAGGGCAGGGGGGACACATCAGGGGTTGCACCTGCAGACACATTGGCAGAGTAAGTTCGTTTTCTTTTTTCTTTTTTTTGAGACGGAGTTTCATTCTTGTTGCCCAGGATGGAGTGCAATGGCATGACTTCGGCTTACCGCAATCTCAGCGTCCCATATTCAAGTGATTCTCCTGCATCACCCTCCTGAGTAGCCAGGATTACAGGCATGCACTAGCAAGCCTGGCTAATTTTGTATTTTTAGTAGAGATGGTTTCACCATGCTGGCCAGCTGGTCTCAAACTCCTGACCTCAAATGGTCCACCTGCCTCTGCCTCCCAAACTGCTGGAATTACAGGCATGAACCACCGCACCTGGCCCTGGTTTCCCTGTTCTGCCTGCTGGCTCTGTACAGCCTCAGCTTCTCTTCCCCTCACCCCTAGGTGATAGTGAGCAACCCCCACTTCCTGAGGTTCTAGGCCACCTTCCATGAGAGCGATTACAAGTTACATGGGAACACCAAATACAATCTGGTGACCTATGTCCCCACCAAACCTCGCCGCATGTCTCCCGAGGGATTTCTCTTCCTTCTTCCCTTACCAGCATAAAGAGCTGAGGAATTTCCAGACAACACAGCCCCTATCCCTGCCCCGTGGTGGGAAGATCATCAGGCAGCCATCACCTACACACCTTACTTCATTAAAGTGTCACACGGGTCAGGCGTGTGTGAGCCTGTAACCCTAGCACTTTGGGAGGCTGAGGCAGGTGGATCACAAGGTCAAGAGTTTGGGACCCACCTGACCAACATGGAGAAACCCCGTCTCTACTAAAAATAAAAAAATCAGCAGGCCGTGGTGGCATGTGCCTATAATCCCAGCTACTCAAAAGGCTGAGGTAGGAGAATCAGTTGAACCCGGGAGGCAGAGGTTGCAGTGAGCTGGGATTGTACCACTGCACTCCAGCCTGGGTGATAGAGTAAGATCCCATCTCAATCAATCAATCAATCAATCAATCAAATAAGTAAGTATCACATGGGAGATTCCCGCATGGTGTGACAGGGAGGAGCCTAACCCAGCCTGAGGCAGGAATGGAGATCTGAGTTAGCTGAGTAAACTGAGGCATAAGGATTTAGTGGGGGCAATTTCCATGGGGCAGGGGCCTGACCAGCTGCAAGTCAGCAACAGCAAGCTTCTTTGACCAGGCTCATCACCTCTAGATGAGTGAGAAAAACAATCACTCCTCACTGTGTGTCCCCAGAACTCTGGGAGCAAGTGAGTGGCAGCCATCATACTGGGGCCATTGCTTCTGTGAGCTTCCAGAAGCCTTTCACAGGCGGTGGGATTAGAATGGAGCAGGGATTGGCTGAGCGTGGTGGCTCACGCCTGGAATCCCAGTACTTTGGGAGGCCGAGGTGGGTGGATGGCCTAGGGTCAGGAGTTGGAGACCAGCATGGCCAACATGGTGAAACCCCAGCTCTACTAAAAATACAAAAATGAGCCAGGTGTGGTAGCACTCACCTGTGGTCCCTGCTACTCAGGCGGATGTGGCAGAAGAGTCTCTTGAACCTGGGAGGCGGAGGTTGCAATGAGCCAAGATTGCATCACTGCACTCCAGGCCTGGGTGACAGAGCAAGACTCCATCTCAAAAAAAAAAAAAAAAAAAAAAAAAAAGTCGGGGCAAGGGACGGAGTGGGTCTAAGTGGCTCCCAGGTTTACCTCTCCTCCAACACCCCATCTCTCCCACAGTCCTGAGTTGGGGGATGCCCATGGTGTTCCCCAGGTGCACTTGGGATTTTCTCTCCTGACCCCACAGGATGTTTACCTAAAACAGAAGCAGCACTGAGGAAGGACAGACCCAGGTTCCCTTCCAGCTATGCTGTCTCCTAGACAGAGGTGGGGACTGGGCTGCCTACGGGAAGTTCCTTAGCAGGAGCAGAGAGAAACAGGGCTGCGATCACAACCCCAGCTGAAGAACAGTAAAACAGGATGATTAAAACACTTTACAAGAGCCAGGTGAGGTGGCTCACACCCGTAATCCCAGCACTCTGGGAGGCCAAGGTGGGTGGATCACCTGAGGCCAGGAGTTCCAGACCTGCCTGGGAAACAAGGTGAAACCCTGTCTATCCTAAAAATACGTAAATGAGCCAGGTGTGGTAGCAGCTGCCTGTAATCTCAGCTACTCAGGAGGCCGAGGCATGAGAATGGCTTGAATGTGGGAGGAGGAGGTTGCAGTGAGGCCAGATCATGCCACTGCACTCCAGCCTGGGCAACACAGTGAGAGTCCATATCAACAACAGTGACAAAACACTTTACAAATGGTGGTCCCTCAAAACACTTACACACAGCATTGCCATTTGCTCTAACAAAGCCACTGCCATCCATCCCAAAAGAATAGAAAGCAGGAACTCAGGGAGGTATGTGCACACCTGTGCTCACAGCAGTGTGATTCACAGCAGCCAAAAGGCAAAAATCCACCGAGGGGTCCACCATCAGATGAAAAGATAAACACTGTGTGATCCATCCGCACAGCAGAATAGGACTCAGACTTAAGAAGGGAGGGAGGCTGGGCGACGTGGCTCACGCCTGTAATCCCAACACTCTAGGAGGTCACGGTGGGTGGAGACTCTGTCTCGAAAAAATAAATACATGCAAATAAAGAGAAATCACAAAGGAAGTGGGACTATATCGTGAGTGACTCTAATAACTAAGAACTGAAAGCGTTCTCAGCTGCTGATAGCATTACTACCAACCAGTTCAGTGATGTTCCTTTTCCCGGCTGGGAAGACCTGCACTTGTTCCCCGGGGCTCACCTTTCTGTACACCAGACAAGCGACGGCCGACTGCAGCCTCATCTGCAGCACCGTGAGCCGGTACGTGTTCTGCTGCTTAAACAGCGTTTGCAGGCAGGCCGAGAGGAACATCAGCACCGCGAAGAGGTAGCCCTTCCAGGCCGGAGACTTGGGATTACCAATAAACTCCAGGAAGAGGCTTGCAGGGGAAGGAGGAAGAAGGTACAGCTGGTGAGAGGAGGTGCCCTCTGGGCTTCAAGTGGTCCTCCCATCTCAGCCTTCCAAAGCACTGGGATTACAGGCATGAGCCTCTGTTTCTGGCCAAAACCTAATTACACATTCATGAATGACCGAGGGCATGAGCTTCTGTGTCCTTTAACAATGAAATGGATTATTCCTTGGGTATAACTTTGCTGGGGATGCTGTAACAAAGTGCCACAAACTAAGTGGCTTAGATCAACACAAATTTGTTGTCTCAGACCAGATGCCTTGGCTCATATCTGTAATCCCTGTACTTTGGGAGCATGAGAGAATCTCTTGAGGTCAGCAGTTCGAGACCAGCCAGGCCAATAGGATGAAACCCCATCTCTACTGAAAAAATACAAGGCTGGGAATGGCGGCTCACACCTGTAATCCGAGCACTTTGGGAGGCTGAGGTAGGCAAATCATGAGGTCAGGAGTTCGAGACCAGTGTGGCCAATATGGAGAAACTCTGTCTCTACTAAAAATACAAAAATTAGCTGGATGTGGTGGTGCATGCCTGTAATCCTAGCTGCTCAGGAGAATGACGCAGGAGAACGGCTTGAACCCAGAAGGTGGAGGTTGCAGTAAGCTGAGATCACACCACTTTACTCCAGACTGGGGGACAGAGCAATAATGCATCTCAGAAAAAAAACAAAACAAAACAAAACAAAAAAACCCAGGCATGGTTGCATGTGCCTGTGTTCCCAAGCTACTCAGGAGGCTGAGGTGGGAGGTTTGCTTGAGCCAGGGAGAATGAGGCTGCAGTGAGCTGAGATCATGCCACTGCACTCCAGCCTGGGTGACAGAGTGAGACTCTGTCTCAATAAATCAATAAATAAAATAAAAAGTTGTTGTCTCCCAGTTGGGAGGTTGGAAGTGTAAAGTCAGGTATCTGCAGGCCGGGCTCTCTCTGGGGGCTCTGGGGAAAAATCTGTCCCAGCCTCTCTCCTGGCTCAGGCATCCCTTGACTTATACTGGCCATTGTCCCTCTATGCATGTCTGTCTCTGTGTGCAAACTGACCTTTGGACAGGCACAGTGGCTCACACCTATCATCCCAGCACTTTGGGAGGCTGAGGCAGGATTGCTTGAGCCCAGAAGTTCAAGACCAGCCTGGGAAACATAGTGAGATACCGTATCTACATAAAATACAGAAAATTAGCTGGACACGGTGGAACTCATCTGTAGTCCCAGCTACTCAGGAAGCTGAGGTGGGAGGATCACTTGAGGCCAGGAGTTCGAGACCAGCCTGGGCAACATAATGAGACTTCACCTCTACAAAAACAATTTTTAAAGAAGTAGCTGGGTGTAGGGGTGTATACCTGTAGTCCCAGCTCCTTGGGAGGCAGCAGCACAGAGCGAGCTCAGAAGGTTGAGGCTGCAGTCATCTGTGATGGTGCCACTGAACACCAGCTGGGCAACAGCAAGACCTAGAAGGTTTGCTGATCCAATGTGGGGTAATTTTTTAAAACTTTAACTCTGTATTTTTTCATATTGCTTAGCTTTTCCACATGAACTCTGTGATTATAACCAGAAAATTGCAGTCACATTACTTTTTTTTTGTTGTTTTTTGAGATGGAGTTCTGATCTTGTTGCCAAAGCTGGAGTGCATTGGCATGATCTCTGCTCACTGCAACCTCTGCCTCCCGGGTTAAGCCATTCTCCTGCCTCAGCCTCCTGAGTAGATGGGACTACAGGCGCAAGCCACCCCGCCTCACTCATTTTTGTATTTTTAGTAGAGAGGGCGATTCACCTTGTTGGTCAAACTGGTCTCGAACTCCTGGCTTCAAGTGATCTGCCCACCTCAGCCTCTCAAAGTGCTAGAATTGCAGGCATCAATCACAGCACCCGGCCATACTTATCTTTTTGTCCGCAGAAATGACCAGCATTTCCATTTTTGTATGTCTTGTTTTGTTTTTCTTTTTTGTTTTTCTTTTTTTTTTTTTTTTTGATACGGAGTTTCGCTCTTGTTACCCAGGCTGGAGTGCAATGGCGCGATCTCGGCTCACCGCAACCTCTGCCTCCTGGATTCAGGCAATTCTCCTGCCTCAGCCTCCTGAGTAGCTCGGATTACAGGCACGTGCCACCATGCCCAGCTAATTTTTTGTATTTTTAGTAGAGACGGGGTTTCACCATGTTGACCAGGATGGTGTCGATCTCTCGACCTCGTGATCCACCCGCCTTGGCCTCCCAAAGTGCTGGGATTACAAGCTTGAGCCACCGCGCCCGTCTTTTTTGTTTTTCTTAGATGAAAACAAACTGGCAGTTATAATTAGGGAGGACAATTTGCATTATGGGAACCTGGGAGTCGTGCCAAGTTCCATAATAAAAGTTGGTAAAAAGAGGGCCGGGCGCGGTGGCTCAAGCCTGTAATCCCAGCACTTTGGGAGGCCAAGGCGGGTGGATCACAAGGTCGAGAGATCGAGACCATCCTGGTCAACATGGTGAAACCCCGTCTCTACTCAAAATACAAAAAATTAGCAGGACATGGTGGCGTGTGCCTGTAATCCCAGCTACTCAGGAGGCTGAGGCAGGAGAATTGCCTGAACCCAGGAGGCGGAGGTTGTGGTGAGCCGAGATCGCGCCATTGCACTCCAGCCTGGGTAACAAGAGCGAAACTCCGTCTCAAAAAAAAAAAAAAAAAAAAAAAGTTGGTAAAAAGAAACTGGGGTTATAGGGTGGGAGTGGTGGCACACACGCCTGTAATCCCAGCACTTTTGGGAGGCCGAGGTAGGTGGATCACCTGAGGTCAGGAGTTTGAGACCAGCCTGGCTAACATGGTAAAACCCCATCTCTACTAAAAATACAAGAATTAGCCAGCCCTAGTGGTGGATGCCTGTAATCCCAGTTACTCATGACACTGAGCAGGAGAATCGCTTGAGTCTGGGAGGGGGAGTGCGACTCTGTTTCAAAAAAGAAAATTCATCCTGGGATGCAAGGCTGGTTCGACATACACAAATATATACACATAATTCACCACATAAACAGAACCAAAGACGAAAACCACATGATTATCTCCATAGATGCAGAGAAGGCAAAACTCTCAATAAACTAGGTACTGATGGAACATATCTCAAAATAATAAAAGCTATGTATGACAAACCCACAGCCAATATCACACTGAATGGGCAAAAACTGGAAGCATTCCCTTCAAAATCTGGCACTAGACAAGGATGCTCTCTCTCACCACCCCTACTCAATATAGTATTGGAAGTTCTAGCCAGAGCAATCAGGCAAGAAAAAGAAATAAAGCATATTCAATTAGGAAAGGGGGAAGTCAAATTGTCTCTATTTGCAGGCGACATGATTATTTAGGAGACCCCGTCGTCTCAGCCCAAAATCTCCTGAAACTGATAAGCAACTTCAGCAAAGTCTCAGGATACAAAATCAATGTGCAAAAATCACAAGCATTCCTATACACCAGTAACAGACTTAAAAAGAGCCAAATCAAGAACGAACTGCCATTTGCAATTGCTACAAAGAGAATAAAATACCTAGGAATACAACTAACAAGGAACGTAAAGGACCTCTTCAAGGAGAACTACAAGCCACTGCTCAACGAAATAAGAGAGGACACATACAGATGGAGAAACATTCCATGTTCATGGTTAGGAAGAATCAGTATCGTGAAAATGGCCATACTCACCAGAGTAATTTACAGATTCAATGCTATCCCCATCAAGCTACCAATGACCTTCTTCACAGAACTGGAAAAAACCACCTTAAACTTCATATGGAACCAAAAGAGAGCCCGCATAGCCAAGTCAATTCTAAGCAAAAAGAACAAAGCAGGAGGCATCACACTACCTGACTTCAAACTACACTACAAGACTACAGTAATCAAAACAGCATGGTACTGGTACCAAAACAGAGATATAGACCAATGGAACAGAACAGAGGCTTCAGAGGCAATGCCACACATCTACAACCATCTGGTCTTTGACAAACCTTACAAAAACAAGCAATGGGAAAAGGAGTCCCTGTTTAATGAATTGTGCTGAGAAAACTGGCTAGTCCTGTGCATAAAGCAGAAACTGGACCCCTTCCTGACACTTGACACTGAAATTCACTCCAGATGGATTAAAGATTTAAACCTAAGACCTAACACCATAAAATCCCTAGAAGAAAACCTAGGCAAAACCATCCAGGACACAGGCGTAGGCAAGGACTTCATGACTAAAACACCAAAAGCTTTGGCAACAAAGGCCAAAATAGACAAGTGGGACGTAATCAAACTCCACAGCTTCTGCACAGCAAAAGAAACAATCATTAGAATGAACTGGCAACCAACAGAATGGGAAAAAAATTTTGCAATCTACCCATCTGACAAAGGGCTAATAACCAGAATCTATGAAGAACTAAAACAGATTTACAAGAAAAAAACAAAGAAGCCCATTCCAAAGTGAGCAAAGGATATGAACAGACACTTTACAAAAGAAGACACACAGGAGGCCAACAAACGCATGAAAATGTCCTCATCATCACCGCTCATTAAATAAATGCAAATCAAAACCACATTGAGATACCATCTCACACCAGTTAGAATGGCAATTATTTAAAAACCTGGAGACAACAGATGCTGGAGAGGATGTGGAGAATTAGGAACACTTTTACACTGTTGGTGGGAGTGTAAATTAATTCAACCATTTCAGAAGACAGAGTGGCGATTCCTCCAGGACCTAGAAATAGAAATCCCATTTGTGCTCTTTTTTTTTTTTTTTTTTTTTTTTTTGAGACGGAGTTTCGCTCTTGTTACCCAGGCTGGAGTGCAATGGTGCGATCTCGGCTCACCGCAACCTCCGTCTCCTGGGTTGAAGCAATTCTCTTGCCTCAGCCTCCTGAGTAGCTGGGATTACAGGCACGTGCCACCACGCCCGGCTAATTTTTTGTATTTTTAGTAGAGACGGGGTTTCACCATGTTGATCAGGATGGTCTCGATCTCTCGACCTCGTGATCCACCCACCTCGGCCTCACAAAGTGCTGGGATTACAGGCTTGAGCCCCCGCGCCTGGCAGAAATCCCATTTGACCCAGCAATCCCATGACTGGGTATATATCCAAAGGATTATAAATCCTTCTGTTATAAGAACACATGCACACGAATGTTCACGTTGGCACCGTTTACAATAGCAAACACTTGGAACCAACCCAAATGCCCATCGATGATAGACGGGACAGGAAAAATGTGGCACATACACACCATGGAATAGTATGCAGCCATAAAAAACGATGAGTCCGTGTCCTTTGTAGGGACGTGGATGAACCTGGAAACCATCATTCTCAGCAAACTGACAGAAGAGCATAAAATCAAACATCTCACGTTCTCTGTCATAGGTAGGTGTTGAACAATGAAAACACATGTGCACAGGTAGGGAAGCATCACACTCTGGGGTCTGTCGGAGGGAACTAGGGGAGGGACAGCAGGGGGTGGGGAGTTGGGGAGAGATAACATGGGGAGAAATGTCAGATATAGGTGATGGGGAGGAAGGCAGCAAACCACACTGCCACGTGTGTCCCTATGCAACAATCTTGCATGTTCTTCACATGTACCCCAAATCCTACAAGGCAATTTTATATATATATATATATATATATATATATATTTTATATATTTATATTTATATTTATATCCATATATAAATGGATATAAATATATATATCCATATATATATATATATATATAGAAACTTCCCTTTCTACCTCTTTCTCCAAAAAAAGAAAAAAGAAAAGAAAAAGAAAAACGGGTTATTAATCAGTTGGTAAGGAATAATGGTCTTGTTCACAAACTTCAGATCCTTTTATTGCAGCCTAGTAATTGCTCCAGTTGGTAAAATAATAACGGTAACAACAACAGCCAAAAGGGAAGAGTATTTAAAATGCAGGTGGTTCTGGTCTAAGCATGTTCGTGGGTAACATTACTTAGCCTTGAGCATCATCTTAGGAGAACATCCTCATATGATTCCTATCTGACAGGCAGAAAAAATGAGGCACAGAGACCTATGTCGTCTGTCCGGACTCAAAGTGGTATTAAGTTGTCTTGTGGACTATGCCTATCTAATTATTATTATTATTATTTTTGAGACGGAGTTTCCTTCTCGTTGTCCCTGCTGGAGGGCAATCTCAGCTCACTGCAACCTCTGCTTCCCAGGTTGAAGCAATTCTCCTGCCTCAGCCTCCCAAGTAGCTGCGATTACAGGCACATGCTTGGCTAATTTTGTATTTTTAGTAGAGGTGGGGTTTCTGCATGTTGGTCAGGCTGGTCTTGAACGCCTGACCTCAGGTGATCCATTCAACTCGGCCTCCCAAAGTGCTGAGATTACAGGGATGAGCCACCACACCGGGTTTTGGTTTTTGTTTGTTTTTTGAGATGGAGTCTTGCTCTGTCTCCCAGGCTGGAGTGCAGTGGGATGATCTCGGCTCACTACAACCTCCACCTCCCGGGTTCAAGCAATTCTCCTGCCTCAGCTTCCCGAGTAGCTGAGATTGTAGGCAAGTGCTACCACACTGGGCTAATTTTTGTAGTTTTAGTGGAGTCAGGGTTTCACCATGTTGGCCAGGCTTGTATTGGAACTCCTGACCTCAGGTGATCCACCCGCCTCAGCCTCCCAAAGTGCTGGGATTCCAGGCATGAGCCACCTCACCTGGCCACTATGCCTATCTCATTGTATTTCTAAAAGGAGAGGGAAGAAAAATAATTTTATTTCCATCCTCACAGTAACTCCATGAAGGAGATATCATTTACCTTTTACAAATGTGAAACAAAAGCTCCAGCTTTTTTTTTCTGAGACAGTGTCTCACTTTGAAGCCCAAGTTTGAGTGCAGTAGCATGACCTTGGCTCACTGCAGTCTTCAATGCAGTGGCATGACCTGGCTCACTGACCTCTGGGACTCAAGTGATCCTCACACTTTAACCTCCCGAGTAGCTGGGACTACAAGGGACACTGCCACACCTGGAAAATTTATTGACATTTTTGGTAGAGGTGGGGTCTTGCTATGTTGCCCAGGTTGCTCTCAAACTGGGCTCAAGCAATCCTCCCACATCGACCTCCCAAAATGTTGAGATTACAGGCATGGTTGCTCTAGCTTTTTTTTTTCCCAAGGCCACAGTCAGTAGTTAGTGGCTGAGTCCAAAGAGTCCCGGGGTCTGCTGACTCTTACTTCAGTGTTTTTCCAGCTAGACTACAGCCACTGTCATTCCTGGAAGCTGTGTGACAGTGGACTGAGATGGACTATTTGAGTGTGTAGCACAGACAGAGGAACATCTCTTAGGAGACTGAACCCTGATGTTCTGATGGGGCCAGCATGTATTCTGGGGGAAGGTTCCATAGCTCCCATCCATGACCAGTGAATAGGAATTAGGTACCAGGTGTGGTGGCTCAAGCCTGGAATCCCAGCACTTTGGGAGGCTGAGGTGGGTGGATCACTAGGTCAGTTCAAGACCAGCCTGGCCAATATGGCGAAACCCCATCTCTGCTAAAAAAAAAATATACCTGGGCGTGGTGGCAGGTGCCTGTAATTCCAGCTACTCAGGAGGCTGAGGCAGCAGAATCGCTGGAACCCAGGAGGCAGAGATTGCAGCAAGCTGAGATTGTGCCTTCATGACAAAACAACACTCAGTCTATAAAAAGAAAATGCTGGGCATTGGCCGGGTGCGGGGCGATGGCACACATCTGTAATCCCAGCACTTGGGGAGGCTGTCGCAGGCAGATCACTTGAGGTCAGGAGTTCTAGACCAGCCTGACCGACATGGAGAAAGCCCATCTCTACTAAAAATATGAAAATTAGCTGGGGGTGGTGGCGGATGCCTATAATTCCACCTACACAGAGTGCTGAGCCAGGAGAATTGCATTAACCTGGGAGGCGGAGTTTGCAATGAGCTTAGATCATGCCAACTGTATTCCAGCCTGGGCGACAAAGCGAGACTTCATCTCAAAAAAGAAAAAAAGTTGGGTGTGGTGGTGTGTGGTCTCAGCTACTCAGGAGGCTGAGGTGTGTGGATTACTTGGGCTCAGGAATTTGAGGCTTCAGGGAGCTATGGTGGAGCC
This sequence comes from Saimiri boliviensis, assembly GCF_048565385.1. Lineage (NCBI taxonomy): Eukaryota > Metazoa > Chordata > Mammalia > Primates > Cebidae > Saimiri > Saimiri boliviensis. The sequence continues at coordinate 122,398,834 of NC_133450.1, read as the reverse complement.
ACTGCACTCCAGCCTGGGTGACAAAATGAGACCCCTATTTCTAAAAAACTTATTTTAAAAATTAACAAAATAAGAGACACAATAGGATAGTATCCATCACCAATAAGAGATCAATCACATCACCCACTGAATCTTGCCAACACGATCAAACTCTAATCTGATGGGGTGAGCATAAATCCAGCTGCAACTATGCCACAAATACAAAAGACAGAGAATGGGTTCACCTGCACCAGGGAAATCCAGACTTTGAAAAATGCTACAGGCCCAACAGTGTGGAGTCTTCCAAAATCCACAGAAAAGAAAAGGGATAGGCCAGGCAAGGTGGCTCAGGCCTGTAATCCCAGCACACTGGGAGGCCAAGGTGAGCAGATCACAAGGTCAGGAGTTTGAGACCAGCCTGACCAACATGGAGAAACCCCATCTCTACCAAAAATACAAAAATCAGCCAGGTGTGGTAGCACATGCCTGTAATTCCAGCTATGCGGGAGGCTGACGCAAGAGAATCACTTAAACCTGGGAGTCGGAGGTTGCAGTGAACTGAGATTGTGCCATTGCACTCTGGCCTGGGTGACAGAGCAAGACTCTGTCACCCCCCTCCCCAAAAAAAGGAAAAGAAATAGAGGAGAAACGTGTAAATTGTGTCTTTTTTTAAATTTTAGTTTTTGGCCAAGCATGGTTGTTCACACCTGTGATCCCAATCTTTGCACTTTGAGAGACTGAGGCGGGCAGATCACCTGAGGTCGGGAGTTTGAGGACAGCCAGGCCAACATGGTGAAACCCCAGCTCTATTAAAAGTACAAAAATTAGCTGGGCATGGTCCCATGTGCCTGTAATCTCAGCTACTTGGGAGGATGAGACAGAAGAATGACTTGAACCCAGGAGGCGAAGGTTGCAGTGAGCTGAGATCACACCACTGCACTGCAGCCTGGGTGGAGTTAAAAAAAAAAAAAAAAGAAAATTAGGTTTTGTAAACACAGGAGTCTCCCTGTGTTATCCAGCTTGGTCTCAAACCTCTGAACTTAAATGATCCTATCACATCAGGATTACAGGTGTGAAGACTCACCCGGTCAACAAATTTGGGAGATTGAAAGAGGCTTAAAAGACATAACAATGCTGGGGAACAGTTATGGGCTAGAGATGCGTACTAGGATGGCTCTACTCTAAAGAAACACAAAGAGGCCAGGTGTGGTGGCTCACACCTGTAACACCAAACACTTTGGGAGGCCGAGAAGGGAGGATCGCTTGTGCCCAGGAGTTTGGGACCAGCCTGGCAACATAGTAAGACCCTGTCTCTACAGGGGGGGGAAAAAATTTTTTTTTTAATTAGCCCAGAATGGTGGTGCATGCCCATAGTCCCGGCTACTCAGGAGGCTGAGGGGAGACAATCACTTGAGCCCAAGAGGTCAAGGCTGCAGTGAGCCATGATCACACCACTGCACTCCAGCCTGGGTGACTGAGCAAGAACTTGCCTCAAAAAAAAAGAGGAAGAGAAAGAAGCACTTACTGTGAACGTCAGGGTTGCGGAACACTTCTGGAGAGAAGGGAGAGGCTGGCATTGTGCCCATCTCCAGCCCCTTCTGGAAGTCCAGAGTCTAGTGGGGAAGACAGCAGCACAAGTGGAGATTCAGGCCGCAGCACCAGGAAGTTCCCTTCCACCTTCCCGCCTCCTTGCCCTCTCCTTTGGGAAACATGATTTTATTTCTTCTTTGCCTTTCTAACCAGATCGAGTTTCTGATGGGAGAATTCATATACAGGATGTATAGCATCAACATGAACAGCCAGCTGGAATTGACGGCTTTGTTGATACCGCAGCCAGGCACATCCTTGATTCCTCTGCTAAGTACATCTGGATGTTTCTGCTGTCCAGGATTCTCAGCCACGTGCGCGGTGTCTACTCCCAGATTCTGGAAATCCCCTGGCATCCCCCCCAAAAGGAGAGACGCTCACTCACAATTCTGCGTAGAAATTGTCTCTATGTGTCTTTTTCTTTCTTTCTTTCTTTTTTTTGAGACAGTCACTGTCGATCAGACTGTAGTTCAATGGTGTGATCTCAGCTCACTGCAACCTCCACCTCCCAGGTGCAAGCAGTTCTCTTGCCTCAGCCTCCGAAATAGCTGGAGTTACAGGCACCTGCAACCATGCCTGGCTAATTTTGTATTTTTAGTGGAGACAGGGTTACGCCATATTGGTCAGGCTGGTCTTGAACTCTTGGTCTCACCTAGGCCTTCTAAATTGCTGGGATTACAGGTGTGAGCCACCGCACCTGGCCATTTCTGTGTCATCCCCCAGGCCAGCCTCTGCATGTTTGGGCTCGATGAGGCTGTGACTGTCCAGCTGGCTGCCTGTCATCTTTAGTGCTGTCTCTGCACCTCCTCCGTCCTTCCCAGCTGCCCATAAATTCATTTTCTTTTCTTTTTATTTCTTTGAGATGGAATTTTGCTCTGTCACCCAGGCGGGAGTGCAGTGGTATGATTTTGCCTCATTGCAACCTCTGCCTGCCATGTTCCAGCAATTTTCCTGCCTCAGCCTCCCAACTAGCTGGGATTGCAGACACATGCCACCACACCTGGCTGATTTTTGTATTTTTAGTAAGATAGGGCTTCACCATGTTGGTCAGCCAGGTCTCAAAGTCCTGATCTCCAGTGATCCATCCCACTTCGACCTCCCAAAGTGCTGGGATTACAGGTATAAACCATAGTGCCCAGCCTCAGATTTTAAACTCAGCTTAAGTGGGCTTTTCTTGCTAGCAGCTAAGAGCTCTGACCCCTATGACCTTCCTCCACACAGTAGGAATTGTTTGGATGTTTACCGATCTAAAATCCAAGTGTCTAAGCCTAGCATTAGTCGCAAGTACAGATGGTCACACAATTTTTTGACTTTACAATGGCACAAAAATGATCACATTCAGTAGAAACTGTGCTTCCAGTACTAATACAACCTTTCCATTTTTACTGTTAGTATAATATTCAATAAATTGCATGATGGCCAGGTGCAGTGGCTCATGCCTTTAATCCCAGTACTTCAGGAGGCTCAGGTGAGAGGATCACTCGAACCCAGGAGTTAGAGACCAGCCTGGGAAACATAGTCTGACCCTGTCTCTATAAAGAAGATAAAAATTAGCCACGTGCAGTCGTGTGCACTTGTAATCCCATCTACTTGGGAGGCTGAGGCAGGAGGGATCACTTAAGCCCAGGAGGCTGAAGCTGCAGTGAACTATAATCATGACACTGCACTCCAGCCTGGGTAACAGAGCAGGACCTCATCTCTCAAAAAATAAAAAATTTTGACCAGATGTAGTGGCTTACACCTGTAATCCCAGAACTTTGGGAGGCTGAGATGGGTGGATCATGACAAGGTCAGGAGTTCAAGACCAGCATGACCAACATGATGAAACCCTGTTTCTACTAAAAACACAAAATTTAGCCAGTGCTCACGCCTGTAATCCCAGCTACTCGGGAGGCTGACGCAGGAGAATCACTGGAACCTGATAGGCAGAGGTTGCAATGAGCCAAGATTGCCCCACTGCACTCCAACCTGGATGACACTGTGAGACTGACTCAAAAAATAATAAATGCATTTTCAACTTAGTATGATTTCAACTTTTTTTTTTTTTTTTTGAGAGACAGGATCTTGCTGTGTTGCCCAGACTGGTCTTGAACTCCTGAGATCAAGCAATCTTCCCACCTTGACCTCCCAAAGCATTGGGATTATGGACCTGAGATACTCCGCTTGGCTGCTATTACCAATTTATGATAGATTTATGGGGATATGACCCCATCATGATTCAAGGAGCATCTGTAATCATGCTGAAAATGGGGGTGGCTTGTGTGAGGAAAGGTGGAACAAAAAACAAAAGAGAAATAGGCCAGGCACACTGGCTCACTACTAAAAATACAAAAAAAAAAGAAAAGAAAAATTAGCCAGACACAGTAGCACACACCTGTAATCCCAGCTACTTGGGAAGCTGAGGCAAGAGAATCGCCTGAATCTGGGAGACAGAGATTGCAGTGAGCCGAGATCACATCACTGCACTCCAGCCTGGGCAACAGAGCAAGACTGCCTCAAAAGGAAAAAAAAAAAAAACAAAAAACAAAAATGGTGTAAGTTAGAAATTTTATTGAACTGTAAGTGAACTAAACACTCCAAACTAAAGTGAGATAGTGAGATTGAATTTTAAGAAACACAAACAAAAACATCTATCAAATGTGTAGAAGAGGCACCCTTTAAATACAAACACACAGCTAGCCGGGCGTGGTGGCTCAAGCCTATAATCCCAGCACTTTGGGAGGCCGAGGCGGGTAGATCACGAGGTCAAAAGATCGAGACCATCCTGGTCAACATGGTGAAACCCCGTCTCTACTAAAAATACAAAACATTAGCTGGGCATGGTGGTGCGTGCCTGTAATCCCAGCTACTCAGGAGGCTGGGGCAGGAGAATTACTTCAACCCAGGAGGCGGAGGTTGCGGTGAGCCGAGATCGCGCCATTGCACTCCACCCTGGGTAACAAGAGCGAAACTCCGTCTCAAAAAAAAAAAAAAAAAAAAAAAAAAAAAGAAAAAAAAAAAACACAGTTAAGATGCAAACAGGATGAAAAAGGATATCTATGTAAACATTAGTTATAAGAAAGCTCTATTAATATTAGATAAATAGATAAGTAATATGTGGGCTTCCTACTTCTTTCACGGAACAATTAAAAACAGAATATGAGGTTGGTGCAGTGGCTCAGGCCTGTAATCCCAGCACTTTGGGAGGCTAAGGTGGGCAGATCACCTGAGGTCAGGAGTTCAAGACCAGCCCGGCCAGCATGGTGAAACCTTGTCTCTACTATAAAGTACAGAAATTAGCCAGGCACGATGGCAGGTGTCTTTAACCCCAGATACTTGAGAGCCTGCCATGGGGGAATGGCTTGAATCTGGGAGGCACAAGTTGCAGTGAACCAAGATTATACCACATACTCCAGCCTGGGTGACAGAGCAAGACGCCATCTCAAAAACAAATATCAGAGAATGGTACACTTTAAACTTCTGCATTTTGTGGTATGTGAATTACATGTCAATTTCTTAAACGACTGGTAGGAGAAGGAAGGCACTGAAAATTATATTCTGGTTTCATAATTAAACAACAGGTTTCTTCCTTTCTCCCCCCAAAATGTCCCCTTTCAGTTTCTGCAAACTTTCTCCTTCCCTCCCCTATCCATCCACCCAGAGGAACTTTTATCTGTTCCCACCCAACCAGATTAGAAGCCTTTGTTTGTCCTTTAATTTGAGGCCTGCTAGGTAAATTAGAAGTCCCAAGTCAAGAAAGAGAGGCGTTCCAGAACCCTGTTCCATCTGAGCCTCCCACGCCCCATGACTCACTTTACCCCATAACATGCCTCTGCTCTGGTTTACCATCTGAAAGAAAGAATAAACTTATTTTTCTTACTCACCAATAATTTATATAAACCAAATTGCAAACAAGGGTGTCCTTAGCAACCCGATCTCATTCTCTTCAAATACCAATTGCTCTCCAGTAAAGGGATTGTCTTTCCAGACAACATCAATTCACTTGGAAATCTCACTTAAAACAGAAAAGTTAAGGTTTTCAAAGGTTTGCTGTGGGCAAAGCATTTGCGGGAATGCATGGGGCTGAAGGTCAAAGGCAAAGAAAACAAGGCATAAATTATTTTGCTCTTATTTCATTTGTCCTTATATGCGCATGGTTAGTGATTAGTGCAGTGACAAAAATCTGCTTTTGCAGTTTTTTTATTTTTATTTTTAGGAGACAGTCTTGTTCTGTAGCCCAGGCAGAAGGGCAGTGGCACAATCTCAGCTCACTGCAATCTCCATCTCATGGGTTCAAGAGATTCTCCTGCTTCAGCCTCCTGAGGAGCTGGGATTACAAACACCCATCACCATGCCTGGCTAATTTGTGTGTTTTTAGTACAGGCAGAGTTTCACCATGTTGTCCAAACTGGTCTCAAACGCTCACAGGAGAAACATCATGTCATCTGCCCACCTCAACCTCCCAAAATACTGGGATTACAGGTGTGAGCCACCTCACCTGGCCAGGTCAATTTTCTCTAATGGAAGTAAAAAAATAGGTATGACCAAAAAATCACAGATATATCAAAAACTTTAAAACAGTGTTGGAGGCCAGGGGCAGTGGCTCATGAGTATAATCCCAACACCTTGGGAAGCCAAGGCAGGAGGATCACTTGAGACCAAGGGTTTGAGACCATCCTGGTCAACACAGTGAGACCTCTTGTCTATAAAACATTTTTTTAATGATACAGGAAAATGCTCACTTGGGTAGTGACAGTTTCAATGCATCATTGCCTGGTCTTCTGGGTTTTGCTCTGAACTTTGTGATAGATGATTAAGTCATGTGTCCAAGCTCAGGGGCTTCCCGTTGTACACAGATGATGCTCTCTGGAGCACCCCGTTCCAATCCCCCTCCCTTCAACTTGTCCCAGTGTATCATATTCAGCCCAGACCAGGGTAAGCCCCACTCATATCATCAGCCTTGCCTAGGCCAATGGCCTAGAAAAGATCCCCATCAGCCCCCACAAAGGGCAGGGTGACTCAGTTCACCCACATGGTGCAGGCCAGCTGCCTGCCTTGCACTGTCTCCAGACCTGGGCCAGTGTACAAAGTACACAGCCAGGGCCCTGTGCTCAAAAGGGTCCCTAACGCTTGCTTGAATGCTCTGCTGCTTTAATCTTTTTTCTTTCTTTCTTTCTTTCTTTTGAGACATAGTTTCTCACTGTCACCTAGGCTAGAGTGCAATGGCGTGATCTCGGCTCACTGTAACCTCCACCTTCCGGGTTCAAGCAATCCTCCTGCCTCAGCCTCCTTAGAAGCTGGGATTACAGGCACCCACCACCATGCCCAGCTAATGTTTTGTATTTTTAGTAGAGATGGGATTTCACCATGTTGACCAGGATGGTCTCGATCTCTTGACCCCGTGATCCACCCGCCTCGGCCTCCCAAACTGCTGGGATTACAGGCTTGAGCCACCGGGCCCGGCTCCTCAGGCTTCTTAAGACACACATCAACAGGTGCAACACCTTTTGTCTTGGGATATGCATTTTACTATATACGTGCATCTTTAAAAAGACTTTTCTAGCCGGACCCGGTGGCTCACACCTGCAATCCCAGCACTTTGGGGGGCTGAGGTGGGCAGATCACAAGCTCGAGAGATCAATACCATCCTGGCCAACATGGTGAAAGCCCATCTCTACTAAAAAATACAAAAATTAGCTGGGTGTGGTGGCACGTGCCTGTAGTCCCAGCTACTCAGGAAGCTGAGGCAGGAGAATCACTTCAACCTGGAAGGCAGAAGTTGCAGTGAGCCGGGATTGTGTCATTGCACTCCAGCCTGGCAACAGAGGAAGACTTCATCTCAAAAAATAGATTTTTTTCCACTGACATTTATTTCTCATGCCAAGTCGGGGCCTGCTGGCAAACTGGGGAGACCAAGATCCCAGAGCCAATGTGCTCATTCTCCTTAAAGGGATGTGACACCAGCCAGAGACGCGGACGATGTGGTAAAGTCACGGAAAACACTGTCTCACACTTAAGAAGACGGAAGAGGTCTCGCAATGGTCAGGGCCGCCCTGGGAGCACATGACTCATAATAGCAGGAATAAATATTACAGCAAGTACATCCACACATGGGAGGAATTTAACAAAGCTGTTCTTTTTTTGTGATGGAGTCTTGCTTTGTCACCCAGGCTGAAGGGCAGTAGTGCAATATTGGCTTACTGCAACTTCTGCCTCCTAGGTTCAAGCGATTCTCCTTGCTCAGCCTCCTAAATTGCTGGGATTACAGGCATGCACCACCATGCCTGGCTAAGTTTTTGTATTTTTAGTAGAGACAAGATTTCTCCATGTTGGTCAGGCTAGTCTTGAACTCCCGACCTCAGGTGATACGCCTGCCTTGGCCTCCCAAAGTGCTGGGATTACAGTTGTGAGCCACTGCACCCGGCCAATACATTTGTGTTTTTAAGCTCCTAAGTTTGTGGCAATTCATTAGGAAGCATTACCAGCTCTGACCAGAGGTCTCAAGCACCAACCCCAGCGGTCCTACCTGTTGAAAATGCCAAGTCCTCATATGCCTCTCCAGGCCTCCAAGAGACTTCCTTTGGTCCCATTATCCTCCTAAAGGCCCCTTAGGGCACTGTCACTACTCTCTGCAGGAGCCACGTGAGAGCAGTGAGGAGAGGAGTGGCTGTCGAATTTGAAGCTTCCAAGTCCTGGCCCCCCAGGGCCTCAGGTGTCTTACCCAGGTGTGCTGTTAACGTGGTGTATCACTTGACATTAACCTTGGCTGGCTGGCTGGGGCAGTCTGTCAGGTTTTGCCACTGTAAAGTTACCCTTTTATCCCCCTTTCCGTTCTGGAAGAAAGTCACTGTGCACAGCCCACACTGATGGAGGAGACACCCTCAATTTTTATTTACTGAGTTTGGCAACTCTGCCTGTCACACCAGCACATTCCAAGTACTCCATATATCCATGAGGCTGCTGACAATCACATTAGACAGTGCAGCTCTACTCTAGAACATCAAGGGAACGCAAGTAGCCACACATCAGTCTCTCAGGTACCACTGTACTATTGTTTACTTGATAGTTTTCTGTAAAAGGGCTCACTTTTTTTTGAGACGGAATCTCACTGTGACACTCAGGCTGGAATGCAATGGAGTGATCTCAGCTCACTGCAACCTATGCCTTCTGGGTTCAAGCGACTCTTCTGCCTCCGCCTCCCAAGTAGCTGGGAATATAGGCACACACCACCACATCCAGCTAATTTTTCTATTTTTAGTAGAGACAGGGTTTCACCATGTTGGCCAGGCTGGTCTCGAACACCTGACCTCAGGTGATCTGCCCGCTTTGGCCTCCCAAAGTGCTGAGATCACAAGTGTGAGCCACTGCACCCAGTCACAGAGCTTTTTCAAAATGGAACTTGATATCACTACCTTGCAACGGCCCAGTATCAAGGATGGCCCTGGACATCCAGGAGGTAGAGAAGCTCTATTCCTCCACATGGGCTTTTCCAGCCTTCCTTTTCTCTCCTCCTCAGAAGCCTGGGGCAGGCAGGGACCCCCTGGTTCTGGTCCCCTGAGCTCCAGGGTCCCCACTCGAGGGAGCCTTCACCAGTTCACAACCAGCATCACGGGCAGCTCTGACCCCTCCTGCGCCCCAGGTGTCTCTGGGCCAGAAAGCTGTAGATCCATGTCTGCCAAACCTGGTTGATGATGAGACTCACCGGAGAGGTTTCTAAAAGCTTAGACTTTCTTGAGCGCCCAGCACGTGGATCCTAATTGAAGGTATGGATAGGGACCAGTTAAAGACAGCCCAGGTGAAGCTGATAATTAGCTATCTGCCGGAGTCCTACCAGCAGGACAACCAGGCTTAGCTGTGCTCTGGCAAAATTTTCACCTGCAAGTAATACACAGCTGTCTGATGGAAGACCCCAGGGCAGGCCCTGACTACAACTCTCTTTTTTCTTTCTTTTTTTTCTTTTCTTTTCTTTTTTTTTTTTTTTTTGAGACGGAGTTTTTGCTCTTGTTACCCAGGCTGGAGTGCAATGGCGCGATCTCGGCTCACCGCAACCTCCGCCTCCTGGGCTCAGGCAATTCTCCTGCCTCAGCCTCCTAAGTAGCTGGGATTACAGGCACGCGCCACCATGCCCAGCTAATTTTTTGTATTTTTAGTAGAGACGGGGTTTTACCATGTTGACCAGGATGGTCTCGATCTCTTGACCTTGTGATCCACCCGCCTCGGCCTCCCAAAGTGCTGGGATTACAGGCTTGAGCCACCGTGCCCGGTCCCTCTCTTTCTTTTTTCTTGAGACAGAATCTCACTCTGTGGCCTAAGCTGGAGTGCAGGTTGACAATCTCAGCTCACTGCAACCTCCGCTTCCTGGGTTCAAGTGATTCTCCTGCTTCAGCCTCCTGAATAGCTGGAGCCACAGGCGTGTACCACCACACCTGGCTAATTTTTGCATTTGTAGTAGAGACAGGGTTTTGCCATGTTGGGCAGGCTGGTCATGAACTCCTGGCTTCAACATATCTGCCCGCCTTGGCCACCCAAAGTGTTGGGGTAACAGATGTGAGCCACCGCACCCAGCTTGACTCACTTTCTAAAATGAGCAGTACCCGCAGAAGGAGTGTCTAGCTCAGCCTTCTCCCAAGCTCACAGGACATGGAATGAGGTGCCGACAGACCCTTCAGAGAAACTCCTTTCCCTGTCCTCTGTGACCAGGAGGAAAGGAGGCTTAGTGGTCTGGTATTTCTGGGTGTGCAGCCTCCTTGTTTCTTCCTTATCTTTCTTGCCCATATCACATATCAGGTCCCTTGGATCAGGGACAGAACTAGATTGTACCCCCTCTGGGTGGCCGCTCACTACACTTTAGGGCCAGGTAACTGGTTTAGGGAGTTCCAGGTTCACAGAGGGAGAGGAACTGCTCAGGATAGGTTATTCCCAGAGCCTCCCCCATGCCAGATTGAGGTGATTCAGGTGACCAGATTTAGAGCAGATTTTGGACTCCTGAGTTGATGTTATAATGGGATGAGGCCTTGGGGGAGGGTGAATGAATGTATTTTGTATTTGGACTGAACATACATCTTTGGGGTCTAGAGAGCTGACTAGATAGGCAGACTGTCTCTCCCCACACAATCATGTCCATGCCCTAATCCCCAAGAACCTCTGAATATGTCACCTTATGTAGCCAAAGGGATTTTGCACGTGAAATTAGCAATGGGTTTGAGATGAGGAGATTGGCCTGGATACCCAGGTGAGCCCAATCTAACTACATATGTTCTTAAAAGCACAGGACTTTCTTGGGCTTAAACAGGAATGGTAAGGAGGAATGGGAAGTCCTAGAAGTCACCACGCCACACAGGGAGCAACCATAAGTTTTGTTCACCTCGTGTATCCCCAGAGCCTGGAACCAAGCAGGTGTTTGGCCACAGAAAGCCCAAACAAAGTGAACTTTTGTGGTTTCTTTTTGTTTCTGACATGGAGTTTTGCTCTTGTGGCCCAAGCTGTAGTGCAATGGTGCAGTCTTGGCTCACTGCAACCTCTGCCTCCTAGATTCAGGCAATTCTCCTAAGCCTCTCCAGTAGCATGTGCCACCACACCTGGATAATTTTTTCGTATTTTTAATAGACATGGGGTTTCACCATTTTAGCCAGGCTGGTCTCGAACTCCTGACCTCAGATGATCCACCCACCTCAGCCTCCCAAAGTGCTGGGATTACAGGTGTGAGCCACTAAAGTGAACCTTTAAGCACTGGATTCCAGCTAGCAGCCATGTGGGTGAATTATTTAACCTCTCTGACCCCCTGTCATCCCATTTCTATGGATATCAGAAGTAAGGGCAGTGAAATAAACCACCCAATGTTATCCAATGAATGAACAGTGAGGCTGGCCCCACTGCAAGCCCTTCGGAACCCTTCTGGTTGACAAATCCAGCCGCCCCCGACCCCCACCTCGGCCTGGCTACAATGGGCAGAACTCCCGGGTAAACAGAAGTGAAGCTTCTCATGGCCCCATTTTGTTCCTTTGCTTCATTCTGTGCCTTTGTCTTCTGGTGACCGGACTGGTTGTCATCCCATTTCCTGAGCACAGACCAGCAGAGGGTGCCAGTGCCCATGCAGAGACCTTCAGCTCCCAGAGCTGCCCTGCAGAAGAGCTGCTGTAGGGAAGGGCCTGCTCCTGACCACCCACAAGTGTCCTTAATAATGAGGGGCACCTACTGGTTCATAACCTGGCTCTGTGGCTAGACAGAGCCCCTAGACAAAGGACTTCATCTCCATGGCTGCAGTTTTCACAGCTGTGAAAGGGGACAGGGGAAACAGACCTCCCAGGGGTACTGGGACAGTAAAATTAAGCAACTCACGGACGGCTTCTAGCACAGTCCCTGGCACTTAATCTTTGTTAAACCTCCATTCTTTTTGTTTTGTTTTGTTTTTTTGAGACGGAGCCTTGTTCTGTTGCAAAGGCTGGAGTGCAGTGGCACAATCTCAGCTCATTGCAACCTCTGCCTCCTGGGTTCAATTGATTCTTCTGTGTCAGCCTCCTGAGTAGGTGGGATTACAGGCACCACCCCAACCCACACACACACACACACACACCATGCCTGGTTAATTTTTGCACTTTTATGAGAGACACGGTTTTGCCATATTGGCCAGTCTAGTCTTGAATTCCTGACTCCAGTTGATCTGCACACCTCAGTCAAAGTGCTGGGGTTACAGTTGTTAGCCACTGAGCCCAGCTGAATTTGCATTCTTTATCAAGAGTCAATCTCAAAGGACTCTCATTTCAGATTCTGCCCAAACCACATGAATCATTTTTTGGACTCAGGTGGCTATCTCCTTTTTCTCCACACTTTTATGTCTTTACCAAGTCTTCCCTCTGTACTTAAAGAGCACTCCCCAACAGCCTAGCCATCACTCTCAGGTTTACTAGAAACTATACAGGGGGCCCAATTCAAGAGGCCCTCCTAAGCAGAGTGCTCCTTTCATTTGAAAACTGCTGCAGGCCACGTATAAATTCAAGACACTGCCTTTGCTTGTATATTTCCACTGTCTTCCAGCCTAAAACCCAGCCAGTCCTAACATTGACTGACTGCCCATGTATGTTACATAAGACCCCATGCTGGGCAGGGATACTGAGATAAGTAAGACACAATCACACATCACCTGGAAGCACCTCCAACAGAGACAGAGATAGCAACAGATGATTTCAGAACAGCATATGTGCCTGTCCACAGACACCCACTCTCAGGAGGGGAAACCTAATTCAGTTCCCAAGAACCTACCAGATACCACCCTTCAAAGGAAGAGTGGTCCCCACTTCACAGACTTACTTTCAAGGCCAAAGTCAAACAGAAACCAGCAGGACAAGGACTGGACCCCAGGTTCGGCTGACATCACTATCTCCCTTAACGCAAGGAGGCAGAGGCCCCTTGAAGATGTCCTTTTGCACAAGCTCCAAAGTATCTACTAAATGTGGGTCATTATGGCTGAAAATGCATTTTTTCCCCTTGTCCTTGCAGCTGCTCTGTAAGCTTGGGCTGTGGCCTGATGTTCATTACCCCAGTCCTAGCCAACTGCTGGCAAACAGATCACAGGGTTGTGACCCTTGGAATTGGAAGCCATTCTACACAGTGTCTCTTCTAGGTGCTGTTTCTCATCAACCATTAAACCACAAACAGGCCAAGTGACAAAGCACCCAGTTCCTTCACACGGTCATTCCTTCCCCCACTCGCTTCGCCTGATGTGGAATAATTTGTCAGCCAAACTTAAGCATTACAAGAATATGCAACAGAAAGAATTAGAGAACTCAGTAATCCAAAAGCTGCTAAGAATTAGAGAACTCAGTCATCCAAAAGCTGCTAAATGAGGGTTTTCTGCAGTTTGGGAGGTAATGTAAAGCAGTTCCAAGAAAAGTGAAGTCACATCCTCTACAGCTTATTTTCAGTTCTTAGAAAAGAGCCAGTGTCGAAGGGAAAGCGGCTCTGCCCCAGCACACAGACTCCATGGTCTGGCGGGGGATGTTTGCTGATAAACCACCTTGGATTTGGCACCAGAAACCAAAAACTTCTGACTTATATTTTCAGTTGGTGATATCAAGGAGGAAACACAAGCCAAAGCAGTGAAAGTTATTAACATTCAGAGAAACCACACAGCTCAGCTAACATGCTGGGGTGACACCCTTCCAGCACCAAGCCACCAGCAGTTTTGAGGTGACTGTCAGAAAAAAACACAGTGGCCCCCTTTTCCTACCCCCCACCCCACATTCCTGAGATGCAGCCCAACCAGCATTTTTCAATGGACATTATTTACCAGACGTTGGGGGAGGACGAATGGGGCAGGATATGGTGCAGGTGGTTTTTGGCAGCTTGGGTCTGCTTTCTGGCATACAAGCAGGTTTCACCACAGTAGGGCAGACTTCAGGTTAAGATCTCAGGAGTCTACTACACATCCAGCTCATATACTACCAGGTGCCCTATAATAATTTTGTGAATAAGGTTTGCCTTTTATTATTATTATTTATACTGAGACAGAATCTGGCTTCATCTTCCAGGCAGGGGTACGGTCACACAATCTCAGCTCACGGAAACCTCCGCCTCCTGAGTTCAAGAAATTCTCATGCCTCAGCCTTCAGAGTAGCTGAGATTACAGATGTGTGCCATCATGCCTGGCAAACATTTTTCTATTTGTAGTAGAGATAGGGTTTCAGTATGTTGCCTAAGCTGGTCTCAAACTCCTGGCCTCCAGTGATTAGTCTGCCTGACCTCCCAAAGTGTTAGGATTACAGATAGGAGCCACTGCACCCAGCCATTGTGACTAAATTTTAACCTAAGAAGTATGTAGCAGAGATCTCATTGTCTGCACCAAAATTTAATTTCAATGTAATCAAAAGAAACTCATCGAGTGACCCAGCCAGGGAGAGTGCCTAAGGAGAAATGATGATGAAATGGAATGCCGTGTCTCAGAGGGGACCCTAGAACAGGAAAGGACATTAGGAATAACCCCAAGAAATCTGAATGAAGTACAGACTTGGGTTAATAAAAGCATCTCAATATTTGTTCATTAATTTTAACAAATACACCATACCAATGTAAGATGTTAATAATAGGGGAAGCTGGGTACAGGTACATGGGAACTCTTTGTATGATCTCTGCAATTTCTCTCTCTCTCTCTCTCTCTCTCTCTCTCGTGTGTGTGTGTGTGTGTGTGTGTAGACAAGCAAGAATGTACTGATACTCCCAGCAATAATGATTTGGTGCCTACCAAGTGTCACATACCATGTAAAAATGATCAACACATATCTTCATTTATTCCTCGCACTAGTGCTATGAGCTGGGCATAATCTGCATTTTACAGATAAAGAAACTGAAAAACAGAGATACTAGGTACCTTGCTCATAGTCACATGGCAAAGTTAGTGGCAGATAAAGGGCTCAAATTCAGGTTGACAGGACAGCTCAGCAATATTGCCTCAAATATCCCAGACTGTGAACATAAAACAGTTCAAAACAAGCTGCATGAGGGCCATGAAAACAAGGCACACTTTCCAATCTGCCCCACATGAAAAAGAAAAGAGTTTAAAAGCAGAGCACATGCCAGGCACAGTGGCTCATGCCTGTAATTCCAGCACTTTGGGAGGCCAAGGCAGTTGGATCATGAGGTCAAAAGATTGACACTATTCTGGCCAACATGGTGAAACCCCATCTCTACTAAAAATACTTTTTAAAAAAATTAGCTGGGCATGGTGGCATGGGCCTGTAGTCCCAGCTACTCAGGAGGTTGAGGCAGGAGAATCACTTGATCCTGGGAGGTGGAGGTTGCAGTGAGACAAGATCATGCCATTGCACTCCAGCCTGGCAACAGAGTGAGATTCTGTCTCAAAAAAACAAACAAACATAAAGCACAGCACACCCAAAACACAACACTCAATGCTGGAGAGGATGTCCATAAGTCCACCAATATCACCATACATTCTGTGCAATCAAGAAATTTATTTGGATGGGGGTGGGGTGGGCTCCCGTGTGTAATTCCAGCACTTTGGGAGGCCAACGCCAGTGGATTACCTGAGGTCAGGGGTCTGAGACCAGTCTGGTCAACATGGCAAAACCCCATTTCTATCAAAAATACAAACAGCCTGGCGTGGTGGCACACTCCTGTAATCCCAGCTACTCTTTCGAGGAAAGGCTGAGCTGGAGAAATGTCTGAACTTGGGAGGGGGAGGTTGAAGTGAGCTGAGATTTTTCCACTGCCCTCTAGCCTGGGAGACACAGTGTAACTCCCTTTCAAAAAAAAGAGGGGCAAAGTGTGGTGACTCACACGTGTAATCTCAGTACTTTGGGAGCCCTAAGTGGGTGGATCACCTGAGGTCAGGAGTTTGAGACCAGCCTAGTCAACATGAAGAAACCTAGTTTCTCCTAATACAAATATATACATATACAAATATATGCATATATAGATATATACATATACATATATATATATATATATTTATTTATTTATTTATTTTAGCCAGGCAGTGCCACAGCTATCCCATTCATCACCAATGTTTGTTGATGTCTCTTCCTCTCTCTCTCTCTCTCTCTCTCTGTTTCTTTTGGAGATGGAGTCTCACTCTCTGAAGCTGCCCAGGCTGGAAGTGCCGTGGTGTGATCTTGGCTCACTGCAACCTTCACCTCCTGGGTTTAAGCAATTTGTCTGCCTCAACCTCCCAAGTAGCTGGGACTACAGGTATGCATCACCATGCCTGCCTAATTTTTGTATTTTTAGTAGGGATGGGGTTTCACCATATTGGTCAGGATAGTCCCGAACTCCTGACCTCCAGTGATCTACATGCCCTGCCTCCCAAAGTGCTAGGATTCCAAGCATGAACCACCATGCCCGTTGTTTTTTGTTTGTTTGTTTAAATTTGGGATCTCTGTATGTTTCCCAGGTAGGACCTCAAGTGATCCTCCCACCTCAGCCTACTGAGTTGCTGAGATTACAGGTGAGTGCCACCTTGCCTGGCATCATTTTGTCACCACAGACCCCTCTCATTCTCTTTCATAGGAAGTCACTGACCACCAGAAAAGCTTGAGCCAAGAACCAGGGAAACTGATATTTGAACTCATTTCTGTTGGGTGCCAAACTTCTCTGTGCCACCTTTTGTGAAAATTGGAGGTGGCAAGATACAGTGGCTCACGCATATAACAGCATTTGAGAGGCCTAGGTGGGTGGATCACCTGAGGCTATTGCACTCCAGCCTGGACAACAAGAGTAAAACTCTGTCTTGAAAAAAAGAAAGAAGGAGAAGGAAAGAGATAAAGGAAGGAAGAAAGAAGAGAGGAAGTGAGCAAAAGAGAGAAGAAAGAAAGAAAGAAAGAAAGAGATAGAAAGAAAGAAAGAAAGAAAGAAAGAAAGAAAGAAAGAAAGAAAGAAAGAAAGAAAGAAGGAAAGAAAGAAAGAAAGGAAGAAAATCAGAGGCTTTGGTCCCTTAGTCTGCCACACTCTGGAGTAATTCTGTCCCTGCTTGAATGTGATCTCCTTGAGGCAAAGTCTGGGTCTCCTTCCTATTGTGTGCCCACCCTGGCCTGTCTGTCCCACACTAGCTGCTCAACGAAGGCTGGCCCATGTAGAGTATGGGTTTGCGGCATCCCAAGACTTGGAGTTGTAGAAGATGTGAGTGAGAAGCCTTGGAATGCTCTGCCCATCAGGAAATGTGTCTATCCCAGAGTTCAGCCGAGAAGCTGTGCTGCCTCCGACGCCAGTGCTCAGAGCTCCCCTACCTAGGATGGAACCTGGGATGGCCAAGTACATTGGCTCAATATTTGCCTTGAGTAGCTGGGCACAGTGGCTCCAGCCACTGTTGGATCTGTAATCCTAGCACTTTGAGAGGCTGAGGTGGGTATTCAGAATATGATAAACATAATATCTGAAATGTTTCGAGTGTAACACAAAATTTGAAAGCAAATTTTAAAATTAGATGTAATTCCATTCCGTCAATATAAAAAATTCCCTCATGGCAAAACACGGTAAGCAAAGTCAAAGGACAAACAACAAACTTAAAAGCAACAGTATACGTCATATCTCCAAGAGCTAATTTGCTTAATACAGCTAAAGCTCCTACATATCAATAATAAAACAGTAACCATATAATAGAAAAATAGGTAGCATATAGGAACAGTGAGCTCTCAGAGAAAGAATTACAAATGACTCGTTCACATGAAAAGATACCCAAAGTCTGTAATAAGAGATACATAAGTTAAAAATCAGAATAAAATAACATTTTCACCAATCAGATAAACTCTAGTAGCACTCTGTACTGTTGAGTGTATAAGGAAACAGACACACTAAAACCTTGTTTGTGGAAGTACATATCGATAAAATGTTAATGGAGAACAATTTGGAAATGTGGGAGATGATGTATGTACATGTAAGTATTATGTACTTCAGCACTGATATAACAGGAAGAGTGGTGGGGACTACTAAAGCATGTTACATTCAGTGGCTGGAATGAATGCTCTACAGCCATTGCAAAGAATGAGGCAGTCCTGTCAGTACCAAGATGAAGCGATCTTTTAGATACCCAGAGCAGCAGATCTTTTTCCTTGTTGGCTTCACTGCTGGTAGAATCATCTTTGGTAAGGTAATGCAGAACATCTAATCCAAGAATATGACCTCCCATAAATACCGAAGAATTCAAAGCTACCGATTGGGGAGAGAGCTTTTTAATAAAGCAGTGTTAAAATCTACAAATTACCTAGAAAACAGAACATCCTGCAGAAAACTCAAACTAAAAACATCCAAAATGGAATTCTTTACTGCACTTGCATGCTAACCTGTCTCATCATCCTACCAAATCTGCTTCTTTTCCTCCTCAGACAACCCCAGAGAGCTCAGACACCCTTAAACTCCCTGTAAGCTCATGATGTTAAAAAACAGCCAGAGGGTGATTAACTCATGAATCCCCAAGTGTGTTCTCAGATCATCCACAGGAACCAAAAAGCAGTGAACTTTTCCAAGTGCACAGAAACAGAAGCAGAAAGCAAGTGATTTAATCAAGACACCACAGAGATTCAAGGTAAGCATCTACTTACCACGTGAATGAGTGTTTGTCTCATTTTGATCTCTGTCTTAACCAACTATACAAAATTCCTATGAACTGAAAAAAGATTTATTATACTCCCTTGTGAAATCTGAGGTATTAGATTAACTGAATCCATAACTGCTAAACTATGAAACACAACTAAAGGCTAAATTATGAAGCTTCAGTTTTATATCAGGCAACCTCCTGATACAAACACAATCTAGATAAAAAATAAAGCTCAACAACATACACACATCCCCAGAAAATTACACAGAACACCAACACATAGAAAGGTGGGCCTGCTTCCTATCCACTACACTGTCAAGCTTGCTCTGGTAAATGAAAGCCAGGAAGCTCATCCCTGAACAGGATGAAGGGGGATGAATACGAGAACAAGGAAGCCCTTCCATGAAGAGAGTTTGGAGTGCGTCTCTGTGTGTTTATGTACTCACATTTTTAGTCTCCCAGGTGTGTGAAGGAAAATAAATCTTGGGGCCCCTAAATCACTAAGCTAAAGGGAAAAACCAAGCTGGGAACTGCTTAGGGACAACCTGCCTGTCACTGAGATAGATGCATAGCTGATTGCCTCCTTTGGAAAGGCTAATCAAAAACTCAAAGAATGCAAGCATTCCCCTCTCTCACCTATCTGTGACCCAGAAGCTCCTTCCAGCTTCAAGTCTCCTTCAAGTTGTTCTGCCTTTCCAGACACAACCATTGTACTTCTTACATATGTTGGCTGATGTCTCACGTCTCCCTAAAATGTGTAACACTAAGCTGTGTCCCGATCACCCTGGGCACATGTCATCAGGACTTCCTGAGGCTGTCTCAAGAGCGCGCATCTTCAAACTTGGCAAAATAAACTTTCCAAATTAACTGAAACTTGTCTCAAATTTTCAGGGTTACATATAATACCAGCAAATCAGTAGACCCGCTGAAGGGAAAAAGAAGGTAGTCTAACTTCATTATGACTACAAAAATGAATCTGGTATATCCATATAATAGGACATTACTTAGCAAATAAAAGGAAAAGAACTACTGACACATAAAACACCACAGATGAATCTCGAAATAATCACATTGAATGAAAAAAGCCAGAAAAAAAAGGATACCTCCTGTATGATTCTATTTATATGTTAGAAAATGAAAACTAATCTACAGTTACAAAAAGCTTATCAGTGGTTGCCTGTGGATCAGAGGCAGGAGGGAGACAGTACTGAAGCGTACAAGGAAACCGTTGGGATGACAAGTACGTCTACTATCTCTAGTAGTGACAGCTCTATGGCTGAATACCTGTGTGAGAACATCTAACTTTACACTTCTAATATGTGCAGCTTGGGTGTCACTTGACTCCTCAATGAAGCTGTCTAAAATTTCTTGATAAAAATAAGTTCACATTGACCACCAATCGGGATTAACTGAAACCTTACAAAATGAAGATTATTTTCACTTTCAGAAGGATATCTGATCGCAGTTACAAATCATGCTTTGTGGACAAGCAATTTCAGAAGAAATACAGATGTCAAATACTTAAATGTCTCTATTTCTTCCCATTCATCCTTTTCACGATTTAAAAGGAGCTAAAGCATTTAATAAAAAATTCCCATCAAGCCGGGCGCGGTGGCTCAAGCCTGTAATCCCAGCACTTTGGGAGGCCGAGGCGGGTGGATCACGAGGTCGAGAGATCGAGACCATCCTGGTCAACATGGTGAAACCCCGTCTCTACTAAAAATACAAAAAACTAGCTGGGCGTGGTGGTGCGTGCCTGTAATCCCAGCTACTTAGGAGGCTGAGGGAGGAGAATTGCCTGAGCCCAGGAGGCGGAGGTTGCGGTGAGCCAAGATCGCGCCACTGCACTCCAGCCTGGGTAACAAGAGCGAAACTCCGTCTCAAAAAAAAAAAAAAAATTCCCATCACTTCAAGTTTCTTAGAGAGACTCTGAAATTCAACAAACATTTAACTTTTTGGAAAAGACGGGACCTTAAACACCATCGTGTCTAACTTTCTCAATTTAAGGAAGTCTATTTTAGTTCTTTCTTAATTCCCAAGTGTGACAATTGGCTTTCCACACTCAAACCTGCATGTGAACCGTTCTACAACATCAGCACATTACCAGTCTGACATTTAAAAATAAAGGTCAATTTCAACTGTCCTGTCAATTTTACAAGATTCCCAATCTTTTTCCTTAAACCTTTTTACATCAGTACACTACCTGTCTGATGTTTAAAAGTAAATTTAAAGACCGGGTGCGGTGACTCAAGCCTGTAATCCCAGCACTTTGGGAGGCCGAGGCGGGTGGATCACGAGGTCAAGAGATCGACACCACCCTGGTCAACATGGTGAAACCCCGTCTCTACTAGAAAAACAAAAAATTAGCTGGGCATGGTGGCGCGTGCCTATAATCCCAGCTACTCAGGAGGCTGAGGCAGGAGAATTGCCTAAACCCAGGAGGCAGAGGTTGCGGTGAGCTGAGATCGTGCCATTGCACTCCAGCCTGGGTAACAAGAACGATATTCCGTCTCTAAAAAAAGAAAAGAAAAAGAAAGAAAAATTAAGGCTTACATTGTATTAATTAAATATTCTCCAGACTTGCTCAAATAGAAAACAACTGTAAATATATACTCATGTGTTGCTTAATAATGGGGGTACATTCTTAAAAATGCATGATTAGGCAATTCACTGTGGACATCACAGTGGACTTATACAAACCTAGACAGTCTAGCCTACTACACATGTGCCTAGATGGTACTGTCTATTACTCCTAGGTTACAGACCTATATAACAGCTTACTGTAATGAATACTACAGTATGTGTGTATCTAAACATAGAAAAGATACTGTAAAAATACAGCATAAAAGATAAAAAATGGTATACACATATAGGGCACTCACCCGGAATGGAGACTGCAGGACTAAAAGTTGCCACACTTTTACAGGGACTGGCTGCACAGTGAGTTTTTTTACACCAGCATCACCACAAAAACATGAGTCACTAAGAAATTATGAATACTACAGCTTCACTAGGCAATGGGACTTTTTCAGCTCCCTTATAATCCGTGGGACCAAAATCATATATGAGCTCTGATGACCTCACTGGCACTATGCAGTACATAAGTGTACTACACAAATTAGGTGTAGTATATACGTGGCTGTGCAAATTTATAGTAGTCCCAAGCTACAAACTCAAGACCTTCAGCTAAACAAAAAAAGACATGTCAAAAAGTTTGAAGTCCTGTCTCCTTCCCATGGTTCTCCTGATTATTTCAGTACTGAAAAGAACTTTCTCTGGTTGCTGAGATGTTTAAATGAGTTCATTACTATGAAATCACTTTTTAAAAGTTAGGAGCATTATGTAAATTAAAAGGTATTATTAGCATAACAAAGAAAATATTTTGGCATGAGAGGGAAGGGTAAGCCTATAGCAGATGCGGGGTTCAGAGAAAGGAAAGAAAGAGGGAAGAGAAAGAGAATGTGAACACATCCCGGTCTCCCTAAAAGAAATGTAAATGTATATGGGTATCTCCCTTGATCCTCATCAGCAGTATTTTTTTTTTTTTTTTACAGACATCTACCCTGCATTTGCTGATACACTGGCAGCAGCCTGTTTAAATCAGTGTGACATGTTACACTGCATGTCAGGGTGGTAAACAGCGATGATCTTCCACACGGCTGAGAAGATGAAAAACACTAAATTCTGATCAATTGATTAATAAACAGAGAATAGTGTTTTCTTCAAATACACGATGAATTTCACTACCAATACTTTATTCGCAGGATACACATTATAACTGCTGTTAAAGATAGGTGGGGATGACCGCAATAAGAGATTTTAAGAGAAGGCAGAATTATTTATTTTTTTCTATTTTTTTTTTGACACTCGTTCCACATAAGTTTATTTAAAAGAGTAAAGTGCAAGGCAGCCTGTACCCTAATGTCATGTTTCCAGCTTGCTGCTAGGAAAAGCAATCTGGGTAAGAGAGAATCTGTAGTATAAATGAAATCCCCGGCCGGGCGCGGTGGCTCAAGCCTGTAATCCCAGCACTTTGGGAGGCCGAGGCGGGTGGATCACGAGGTCGAGAGATCGAGACCATCCCGGTCAACATAGTGAAACCCCGTCTCTACTAAAAATACAAAAAATTAGCTGGGCATGGTGGCACGTGCCTGTAATCCCAGATACTCAGGAGGCTGAGGCAGGAGAATTGCCTGAACCCAGGAGGCGGAGGTTGTGGTGAGCCGAGATCGCGCCATTGCACTCCAGCCTGGGTAACAAGAGCGAAACTCTGTCTCAAAAAAAAAAAAAAAAAAAAAAAAAAAAAAAAAAAAAATGAAATCCCCTAAGACTAAACATGCGCACATTCCAGCTAAGGACAGTGAACCAGTATCCCCTGCAAAGTGCAAACACTTACTTCTAAGTTAAAACAATTGTAAGCCGGGCGCGGTGTAATCCCAGCACTTTGGGAGGCCGAGGCGGGTGGATCACGAGGTCGAGAGATCGAGACCATCCTGGTCAACATAGTGAAACCCCGTCTCTACTAAAAATACAAAAAACTAGCTGGGCGTGGTGGCGCATGCCTGTAATCCCAGCTACTTAGGAGGCTGAGGCAGGAGAATTGCCTGAGCCCAGGAGGCGGAGGTTGCGGTGAGCCGAGATCGCGCCACTGCACTCTAGCCTGGGTAACAAGAGTGAAACTCCGTCTCAAAAAAAAAAAAAACAATTGTAAGCAAAATTTCCAAAGTCAACTACCTTCAGCTTTGGGCAAGAGCGATTACTTAACTTTACCTCCCACAGCTGGCATCAACAAGTTCCTTAAATCTTATGCTACTTCCAAGCTTTCTTTGCTGAATAAAAATGGCGCTGCTTTTCCCATCACAATATTGTTGATTTCTCAGTCATCCTTAGAGCCTTTAATCATGAAACGCAATTGGCCTCATTTAAATGCCACCCTTCCCTGAACACTGCCAAGTGCCTTTTTTGAGGGTTGGGCCAGGAGGTAAGGGTGGCCGCTTCTATTTACAAGGCTGCAACTTTCTCAGCTAGAATCCTGGGGATAACTCCCTCTCACTTTTCTTCATAACCTCTGCCTTCCCCAAAACTGTTGCCTTTGTCTCCCTTAAACCGCACTCCAATTGCAAACTGTCCCCAAAGTGCAGCAGCACTTAAGCTTCTCTGTGCCCCTCGCACCCATCAGCGCCATCTCTAATGCACCGTTCACACCTAGAACCACGCATCAGCCTTTCCCGGGGTCGTTCAGAGCCACCTGCCGGGCAGGCACCACCACGCCAGCCTCTCCGAAACACACAGCCTTTCGCTCCGTCTGCATCCCAGCCTGTGCACCCGGAGAAACCCAACCGCTGAGTCCAGCCTCGCTGCAGCGGAGGGCAGGGACCAGCACGCACACCCTCAAGTCTATATAAAGACCCTCCCCGGGGCTGTCGCCGGCACCAACGCTGGGACCACCACCGCCCTGGGCGGCGGATGGGGGTCTGGGGGGCACACCGGAGAGGCAGGGAGGAGGCCGGTGGGAGCAGAGGTCAGCGGGACAGGCTTGCCTTCCCCTCCCTTCCAGAAACAGCGGGTCCCAGTCCCCCCCCCTCCTCAGGGCCCCGGTCTGGCGGCACCACGGCCGCATTGGGCGGCGAAGGCGTGTGCCCGACGCCTGGGTGCCTTGCGGTACCTGAACCCACCTGGTCAAGTGGCCGCTGCACCGCGTCGCTGACGGACCGCGGCAGGGTGGAGTCCGTGGTCCCGGCGGTGCTGGAGGGCGACAGAAAGGCTCAGACTAGGGACTGCTCTCAACTTTGCGCCCTGCCGCTGCCTGCGCTCGCTGCCAGTGACCGCTTCCCCGCCTCCGACTTCCAGCAACTCCCAGCGCAGCTTCCCCACCTTGTGCACTCAGGCGCCGACACCGCCCACCGCACAATCCCCGCGTGGGACCCTGACGCGGCAGCCAATCAGAGAGCGCCGGCCGCACAGCGCCCGGGCCCCGTGCCGAGGGGCGGGGCGAAGGGAGGAGGTTCAGGAGGAGGCTGTAGCCTGAGGGCGCCTCGCCGGTGTGGGGGGGATGCCTTTCCGGGGTGGGGCTTTAGAAGGGCGTCTTTGCCCCCTCAGCCCTCCCTTTGTCCTCCCTGGAATGTTACGGCCATCCACCTCTCTCTAGGAGGGACAGCAGGCAACCTAGGGGCGGGCAGTGGCCCCAAGAAAAAGGAGCGAAGTGAGGGACGTCCCAAGCATTGCTGGAGACATTGGGGAACAAGCTTGGGCCTGGGACGAGGGGGACAGTGAACCAAACCTAGCTGAAAAGCCCCTTTGTCTTCGAAACTGCTGTGTAAAAGCCCAAAGTTGCCGGGCACGGTGGCTCAAGCCTGTAATCCCAGCACTTTCGGAGGCCAAGCGGGGTGGATCACGAGGTCAAGAGATCGAGACCATCCTGGTCAACATGGTGAAACCCCGTCTCTACTAAAAATACAAAAATTAGCTGGGCATGGTGGCACACACCTGTAGTTCCAGCTTCTCGGGAGGCTGAGGCAGGAGAATTGCTTGAACCCAGGAGGCGGAGGTTGTGGTGAGCCGAGATCGCGCCATTGCACTCCAGCCTGGGTAACAGGAGCGAAACTCCGTCTCAAAAAAAAAAAAAAAAAAATGCATTATAACACTTCACACCCACCAAGATGCCTAAAATCAAAAAGATAGTAACGGTTGACAAGAATGTAAAACAAGTGGAACCCTCATACATTGCTGGTGAGAATGTAAAATGATACAGTCACTTTAGAAGACAGTTCCTCAAAATGTTAGGTACAGTTATCATATGAGCCAGCAATTCCACTGCTAGGTATACACACAGAAGAAGTAAAATCTACACAAATGTTCACAGCAGCATTATTCATAATTGCGAAAACATGAAAACAACCCAAATGTCCATCAACAACAGACAAATAAAAAGTGGTATATCCATATAACAGAATATTTGGCAACTAATAAAAAATGCATGATGATATGCAAAGATAGATAAACCTTGAAAACATGCTAATGAAAGAACTCAGACGCAAAAGACCACAAGTCGTCTGAATGCACTTACATAAAATGTCTAGTATAGGCAAATCTATAGTGACAAAGTAGATGAGTGGTTGCTTCAGGCTGAGAGGTTTGGGAAAAATAGAGAGTGACTGTGAATGGGTACAAGATTTCTTTTTTTTTTTTTTTTTTTTTTTTTGAGACGGAGTTTCGCTCTTGTTACCCAGGCTGGAGTGCAATGGCGCGATCTCGGCTCACCGCAACCTCCGCCTCCTGGGTTCAGGCAATTCTCCTGCCTCAGCCTCCTGAGTAGCTGGGATTACAGGCACGCGCCACCATGTCCAGCTAATTTTTTTGTATTTTTAGTAGAGACGGGGTTTCACCATGTTGGCTTGGATGGTCTCGATCTCTTGACCTCGTGATCCACCCGCCTCGGCCTCCCAAAGTGCTGGGATTACAGGCTTGAGCCACCACGCCCGGCACAAGATTTCTTTTTGTGATGAAAATGTTACAGATAGACAGTGGTGATAGCTGTACAACTGTGAATATATTAAAACCATTGAACTGTATACTTTAAATGAGTGAGTCCTATGGTATGTGAACTATATCTTGATAAAGCTATTAAAACATATTGTGCATTATCTTTAAATAATTATAGTTTAAACCATCAAATGACATGTCTTATCAAGATGAAGTATGGACATGTTGTCACCCCAACAGCTACATTCCATAGAGTTCACAAAGTCCTCTCACAGCCCCCAGTCCCCAAGACCAAGAGTATTCCCCAGGGCATTACTGCCAGAGCTCCCAGAGAAGATGCTTTCTCTTCCTAGGATCACAGGTGGAGCTGGTTTCACTGGGGCTGCTTCTGTGACAAGAGAGAATGGGCCAACACTCTAAGAAAAGCAGAATGAGAGAGGGAGTGGGGCAGTGGGATAAAGAAGGAGGGGGAAGAGGAAAGTGAGAAAGGAGGAGACACAGAGAGGAAGAGCACAGTAATTATTGTTGGAGCATCTGCATCCAGCCATGCTGGCTAGTTTAAAGTGGGTTTCTGTAATTTGCTTTTAGGAGAGTCTTTTAATATGTTACTTTACTACAAACTATTTCCTTACTTAACTGATAAACTTTCTAAGGATATATACACAAGTAAAACTAAATCCTGGGCCTTTTTTGTTTAATAAAAAGACATATGAGGCCGGGCGCGGTGGCTCAAGCCTGTAATCCCAGCACTTTGGGAGGCCGAGGTGGGTGGATCACGAGGTCAAGAGATCGAGACCATCCTGGTCAACATTGTGAAACCCCGTCTCTACTAAAAATACTAAAAATTAGCTGGGCATGGTGGCGTGTGCCTGTAATCCCAGCCACTCAGGAGGCTGAGGCAGGAGAATTGCCTGAACCCAGGAGGCGGAGGTTGTGGTGAGCCGAGATCGCGCCATTGCACTCCAGCCTGGGTAACAAGAGCGAAACTCCGTCTCAAAAAAAAAAAAAAAAAAAAAAAAAAAAGACATATGAAACATTGGAAAGAGCACACATAGCTCAGTGGTTAAATGAACTCAGACAAACTTAGATTCAAATGTGAGTCCCAGGCTTACCTAAGTGACCTTGGGTACACACAATTTAACTTCCCCAAACTTCAGTTGCCACTTGTGTAAAATGGGAGCCTTAAGTTTGGTTTTCTTACACACAGGCCACTGTCCACATTATAATGAAATAACTCATGGCAGGGTCTCAATACAGCACCTGGCATATGAAAACACAACAATATGACCCACCATTATTAGTGGTACACTCATGATTTATCACAGATATATTTAGAGCATAAAAAAGTATTGTTTGAAAGCAAAGATAGCATGAATAAGACCAGTAGGTAAGAGCCAGAGAAAACTGTACCATGCTTCACAAAAAAATACTTCTTATTCATTTGGAGAGCATTATTTTTAAGACATGTTAGAAACTAAACCTAGTAATGGTAAACAGCAGCCAGAACCAAAAATGCTAATTCATAAAAATCAATTCTGGTTCTTAGCTAACCTTGCCCAATACATACTTTGGTCAGTTATTTCTTCTTAGCCTTCAGTCTGCAATCACTTTTGGAAGCCACTCCCCACTTGCAAATAGACAGCTTTAGACAACTATTTAGATTGCTAAGCTTTCTGTCCTTCTATAACACTGCATATTATTGCATCCACATGAGAGAGTTCCCTCCACTCATCTACTGCCCATAGATATCACTAACTTGGCTCAGACACAAGTCCTCTCCAAAAGTGACCTTGTGATCACCCAGTTCTGAGTTTATTCATTCATTCAACAAAGACTTAATGAGAACCTACTATGTGCAAGGTACTATACTAGGTACCAGAGATGAAGAGAATAAAAGAGATACCTCTTCTCTGTGTTCTCATGAGGACCTGTTGCCTCCTCATCACAACACCGACCACACTGATCACTGATTTCCTAATTACTTCTCTGCAACCCCTACAGAGACTCTAAGCAACCTGAGGTCAGGGACCATAGCAAATCTGATTTGCACGGTATCACATTATTTTGAATAATACGTCATGAAAAAAATTGAAATAGAATGAGGTGTCAGCACAATATAGCCACAGTATAGCTATTTGTATGGTCAGAGACTCATGCAGAGCAAACTCTGAAGTGTGTAGAGACACAGACTTTACAGGTCACTGAGTCTCCCATCAGTGCTGAATATAGCCTGCCCCTGAGATCTTGGCTACATCTAGAGCTTGATCCAAAGTATATGATACAGATATAAAATTATATGATAGAAATACAAAAGATACGTTTATTTTTATAAATATATGTCTTAGATTACCTTTTCATTGAAAATATGTCTATACAAGGTAAAGAATAAAACTGCACATAGATTAGCTAAAATTGAATTTTTTAGAAGAAATGCACCAATTCCAGAAAAAACACAAACTACAAAAACTCATCCGATATGAATTTAAATAGCCCTACAACTGTTAAGAAAACTGGCTTTGTAATTTAAAATCCCATAAACATATCTAGGCCAGTGAGGTGTGGTGGCTCACACTTGTAATTCTAGCACTTTAGGAGGCCGAGGTGGGCGGATCACCTGAGGTCAGGAATTCAAGACCACTCTGGCAAACCTGGTGAAACCCTTCTCTACCTCAAAATACAAAATATTAGCTGGGCGTGGTAGCGGTGTCTGTAATCCCAGCTACTCAGGAGGCTGAGGCAGAAGAATCCTTGAACCCAGGAGGTGGAGGCTGCAATGAGCCAAGGTCATGCCATTGCACTCCAGCCTGGGCAACAAGACTCCCACAAAAAAAAAAAAAAAAAAAATACTTGGCCCAGATGGTTTTATTGAAGAATTCTATCAAACTTTTCAGAAAGAATTAACACTAGTTTTATACAATCCCTCCCAGAAAATAGAAGAGGAAGGAATACGTTTCAATTCAATAAAGGGAGTGATCTAGATGTAAGGAGACTAAGGAGAGTTTAGAACCAAATGCAACCTGTAATTCCAAACTAGATCCTGTTGTTAAACAGAATTTGATGAGATAACCAGTAAAGCTTGAATAAAGTTGAAGACGTGATAACAGAAACATATTAATTTTCTAATTTTGATGGTCATTTTGATATTACACAGAAGAATGTCCTTAGGAAATGCCACGAAAATATTTGGAAGCAACTTATTAGCAAATGGTTCAGGGAAAAGCAAATGTTACCTGAATTGTACTGATAACCTTCCTGTAAATTTAATCTTGTTTTAAAACAAAGAAAAAATATTTCTTAAAAATATAGGAGGCTATCTTTATGATCTCAGGATACAGAAGAATTTCCTAAACTAGGTATAAAAACACTGCAAATATGAATGTTATAAATTCAGTCACATGAAGATTAAGAACTTTATAAATGGAACATCATTCAGCTTTTCAACAGAAAAGAAATTCTGGCTTTTATGAGTCATATAACATATATCATATGTGACAACATGGATGAACCCTGAAGACGTGCTAACTCAGATATGCCACTCACAAAAAGACAAACTAAGTTTCCACTTATATGAAGTATCTAGAATAGTCAAATTCACAGAAACAAAAGGCCAGCTGCCGGGCCTGGGGGAAATAGAGAGCTGATTAATTAATATACAGTTTCAGTTCTGTAAGATGAAAAAGTGGAGATCTAGTACTCAATGTTGTGAATACACTCATCACTACGGAACTACCCACTTAAAGATGGTTAAGATGGCAAATTTCATGCTTATTACCACATACATTTATACATTTGTTAATAACACTTGAAGAAAGAAAGGGCATGGTCGGCCGGGCGCGGTGACTCAAGCCTGTAATCCCAGCACTTTGGGAGGCCAAGGCAGGTGGATCACAAGGTCGAGAGATCGAGAACAACCTCAGCAACATGGTGGAACCCCGTCTCCACTAAAAATACAAAAAAAAATTAGCTGGGCATGGTGGCACATGCCTATAATCCCAGCTACTCAGGAGGCTGAGGCAGGAGAATTGCCTGAACCCAGGAGGTGGAGGTTGTGGTGAGCCGAGATTGCGCCATTGCACTCCAGCCTGGGTAACGAGCGAAACTCTGTCTCAAAAAAAAGAAAAAAAACAGCATAAAAGATAAAAAGTGGTATACCTATATAGGGCACTCACCGTGAATGGAGACTGCAGGACTAAAAGTTGTTTTGGGTAAGTGGGTGGTGAAAAAACGTTAAGGTCTAAGACATTGCTGTATACCACTATTGACTTTATAAAGACTTTACACTTAGGCTACACTGAAAAATTCTTGTTTCTTCTGTTAACCTTAGCTTATTGTACCTTTTTTTATTTTACAAACTATTAAACTCTTCTATAATTGCACTTAGCTTAAAACACACACTGTGCATCTGTACAAAATATTCTTTCCTTATATTCTAATTCTATAAGCTTTGTTCTATTTTTAATTTTAAAACTTTTTTGTTAACAACTAAGACACAAACACCCACTAGCCTAGGCCTACACAGGGTCCAGATCCTGCACATCACTGTCCCCCACCTCCAATCTTGTCCCACTGAAAGGTTTTCAGGGGCAATAACACACATGTAGCTGTCACCTGCTATTATGACAGTGCCTTCTTCTGGAATAAAGACCCACCTCAGGCTGTTCTATAGTTAACTTTTCTTTTTAATCAACAGAAGTACACACTAAGCCGGGTGCAGTGGCTCACGCCTGTAATCCCAGCACTTTGGGAGGCCAAGGCGGGTGGATCACGAGGTCAAGAGATCGAGATCACCCTGGTCAGTATGGTGAAACACCGTCTCTACTAAAAACACAAAAAATTAGCTGGGCATGGTGGCGCATGCCTGTAATCCCAGCTACTCAGGAGGCTGAGGCAGGAGAATTGCCTGAACCCAGAAGGCGGAGGTTGCGGTGAGCCGAGATCGCGCCATTGCACTCCAGCCTGGGTAACAAGAGTGAAACTCCTTCTCAAAAAAAAAAAGAAAAAAAAAGCAGCACACATTAAAACAATGATAAAATGGGTAGAAAATACACAAACCAATAATGTATTTAACGTTATCAAGTATTATGTACTGTATATAATTGCATATGCTACACTTTTACAGGGACTGGCTGCACAGTAAGTTTTTTTTTACACCAGCATCACCACAAAAACATGAGTCACTAAGAAATTATGAATACTACAGCTTCACTAGGCAATGGGACTTTTTCAGCTCCCTTATAATCCGTGGGACCAAAATCATATATGAGCTCTGATGACCTCACTGGCACTATGCAGTACATAAATGTACTACACAAATTAGGTGTAGTATATACGTGGCTGTACAAATTTATAGTAGTCCCAAGCTACAAACTCAAGACCTTCAGCTAAACAAAAAAAGACATGTCAAAAAGTTTGAAGTCCCGTCTCCTTCCCATGGTTCTCCTGATTATTTGAGTACTGAAAAGCACTTTCTCTGGTTGCTGAGATGTTTAAATAAGTGCATTACTATGAAATCACTTTTAAAAAGTTATAAGCATTATGTAAATTAAAAGGTATTATTAGCATAACAAAGAAAGTATTTTGGCATGGGAGGGAGGGGTAAGCCTATAGCAGACGCGGGGTTCGGAGAAAGGAAAGAAAGAGGGAAGAGAAAGAGAATGTGAACACATGCTGGTCTCCCTAAAAGAAATGTAAGGGCCGGGTGCGGTGGCTCAAGCCTGTAATCCCAGCACTTTGGGAGGCCGAGGCGAGTGAATCACGAGGTCAAGAGATCGAGACCATGCTGGTCAACATGGTGAAACCCCGTCTCTACTAAAAAATATAAAAAATTAGCTGGGCATGGTGGCGCGTGCCTGTAATCCCAGCTACTCAGGAGGCTGAGGCAGGAGAATTGCCTGAACCCAGGAGGCGGAGGATGCGGTGAGCCGAGATCGCGCCATTGCATTCCAGCCTGGGTAACAAGAGCGAAACTCCGTTTCCAAAAACAAAAAAAAAAAAAAGAAAAGAAATGTAAATGGACCGGGCGCGGTGGCTCAAGCCTGTAATCCCAGCACTTTGGGAGGCCGAGGCGGGTGGATCACGAGGTCAAGAGATGGAGACCATCCTGCTCAACATGGTGAAACCCCGTCTCTACTAAAAATACAAAAAAATTAGCTGGGCATGGTGGCGCGTGCCTGTAATCCCAGCTACTCAGGAGGCTGAGGCAGGAGAATTGCCTGAGCCCAGGAGGCGGAGGTTGCGGTGAGCCGAGATCGTGCCATTGCACTCCAGCTTGGGTAACAAGACTGAAACTCCATCTCAAAAAAAAAAAAAAAAAAAAAAAAAAAAAGAAATGTAAATGTATATGGGTATCTCCCCTGCTCCTCATCAGCAGTATTTTTTTTTTTTTTTTTACAGACACCTACCCTGCATTTGCTGATACACTGGCAGCAGCCTGTTTAAATCAGAGTGTGACATGTTACACTGCATGTCAGGGTGGTAAACAGCGATGATCTTCCACACGGCTGAGAAGATGAAAAACACTAAATTCTGATCAATTGATTAATAAACAGAGAATAGTGTTTTCTTCAAATACACGATGAATTTCACTACCAATACTTTATTCGCAGGATACACATTATAACTGCTGTTAAAGATAGGTGGGGATGACCGCAATAAGAGATTTTAAGAGAAGGCAGAATTATTTATTTTTTTCTATTTTTTTTTTTGACACTCGTTCCACATAAGTTTATTTAAAAGAGTAAAGTGCAAGGCAGCCTGTACCCTAATGTCATGTTTCCAGCTTGCTGCTAGGAAAAGCAATCTGGGTAAGAGAGAATCTGTAGTATAAATGAAATCCCCTAAGACTAAACATGCGCACATTCCAGCTAAGGACAGTGAACCAGTATCCCCTGCAAAGTGCAAACACTTACTTCTAGTTTAAGTATGCTACAAACAGGCCGGGCG
Source organism: Saimiri boliviensis (assembly GCF_048565385.1). Taxonomy (NCBI): domain Eukaryota; kingdom Metazoa; phylum Chordata; class Mammalia; order Primates; family Cebidae; genus Saimiri; species Saimiri boliviensis. The sequence continues at coordinate 122,365,824 of NC_133450.1, read as the reverse complement.
CGGTGGCTCAAGCCTGTAATCCCAGCACTTTAGGAGGCCGAGGCGGGTGGATCACGAGGTTGAGAGATCGAGACCATCCTGGTCAACATGGTGAAACCCCGTCTCTACTAAAAATACAAAAAGTTAGCTGGGCATGGTGGCACGTGCCTGTAATCCTAGCTACTCAGGAGGCTGAGGCAGGAGAATTGCCTGAACCCAGGAGGCGGAGGTTGCGGTGAGCCGAGATCGCGCCATTGCACTCCAGCCTGGGTAACAAGAGCGAAACTCCGTCTCAAAAAAAAAAAAAAAAAAAAAAAAAAAGTATGCTACAAACAATTGGAAGCAAAATTTCCAAAGTCATCTACTTTTAGCTTGGGGCTAGAGCAATCACTTAACTCTACCTCCCACAGCTGGCATCAACAAGTTCCTTAAATCTTATGCTACTTCCAAGCTTTCCTTGCTGAATAAAAATGGCGCTGCTTTTCCCATTACAATATTGTTGATTTCTCAGTAATCCTTAGAGCCTTTAACCATCAAACCCAATTGGCCTCATTTAAATGCCACCTTCCCTGAACACTGCCAAGTGCCTTTTTGAGGATTGGGCCAGGAAGTAAGTAAGGATGGCCGCTTCTATCTACAAGGCTGCAACTTTCTCAGCTAGAATCCTGGGGATAACTCCCTCTCACTTTTCTTCATAACCTCTGCCTTCCCCAAAACTGTTGCCTTTGTCTCCCTTAAACCGCACTCCAATTGCAAACTGTCCCCAAAGTGCAGCAGCACTTAAGCTTCTCTGTGCCCCTCGCACCCATCAGCGCCATCTCTAATGCACCGTTCACACCTAGAACCACGCATCAGCCTTTCCCGGGGTCGTTCAGAGCCACCTGCCGGGCAGGCACCACCACGCCAGCCTCTCCGAAACACAGCCTTTCGCTCCGTCTACATCCCAGCCTGTGCACCCGGAGGAACCCAACCGCTGAGTCCAGCCCCGCTGCAGCGGAGGGCAGGGACCAGCACGCACACCCTCAAGTCTATATAAAGACCCTCCCCGGGGCTGTCGCCGGCACCAACGCTGGGACCACCACCGCCCTGGGCGGCGGATGGGGGTCTGGGGGGCACACCGGAGAGGCAGGGAGGAGGCCGGTGGGAGCAGAGGTCAGCGGGACAGGCTTGCCTTCCCCTCCCTTCCAGGGGCAGCGGGTCCCAGTCCCCACCCCTCTCCCAGGGCCCCGGTCTGGCGGCACCACGGCCGCATTGGGCGGCGAAGGCGTGTGCCCGACGCCTGGGTGCCTTGCGGTACCTGAACCCACCTGGTCAAGTGGCCGCTGCACCGCGTCGCTGACGGACCGCGGCAGGGTGGAGTCCGTGGTCCCGGCGGTGCTGGAGGGCGACAGAAAGGCTCAGACTAGGGACTGCTCTCAACTTTGCGCCCTGCCGCTGCCTGCGCTCGCTGCCAGTGACCGCTTCCCCGCCTCCGACTTCCAGCAACTCCCAGCGCAGCTTCCCCACCTTGTGCACTCAGGCGCCGACACCGCCCACCGCACAATCCCCGCGTGGGACCCTGACGCGGCAGCCAATCAGAGAGCGCCGGCCGCACAGCGCCCGGGCCCCGTGCCGAGGGGCGGGGCGAAGGGAGGAGGTTCAGGAGGAGGCTGTAGCCTGAGGGCGCCTCGCCGGTGTGGGGGGGATGCCTTTCCGGGGTGGGGCTTTAGAAGGGCGTCTTTGCCCCCTCAGCCCTCCCTTTGTCCTCCCTGGAATGTTACGGCCATCCACCTCTCTCTAGGAGGGACAGCAGGCAACCTAGGGGCGGGCAGTGGCCCCAAGAAAAAGGAGCGAAGTGAGGGACGTCCCAAGCATTGCTGCGGACATTGGGGACCAAGCTTGGGCCTGGGACGAGGGGGATAGTGAACCAAACCTAGCTGAAAAGCCCCTTTGTCTTCGAAACTGCTGTGTAAAAGCCCAAAGTTGCCGGGCACGGTGGCTCAAGCCTGTAATCCCAGCACTTTCGGAGGCCAAGCGGGGTGGATCACGAGGTCAAGAGATCGAGACCATCCTGGTCAACATGGTGAAACCCCGTCTCTACTAAAAATACAAAAATTAGCTGGGCATGGTGGCACACACCTGTAGTTCCAGCTTCTCGGGAGGCTGAGGCAGGAGAATTGCTTGAACCCAGGAGGCGGAGGTTGTGGTGAGCCGAGATCGCGCCATTGCACTCCAGCCTGGGTAACAGGAGCGAAACTCCGTCTCAAAAAAAAAAAAAAAAAAAATGCATTATAACACTTCACACCCACCAAGATGCCTAAAATCAAAAAGATAGTAACGGTTGACAAGAATGTAAAACAAGTGGAACCCTCATACATTGCTGGTGAGAATGTAAAATGATACAGTCACTTTAGAAGACAGTTCCTCAAAATGTTAGGTACAGTTATCATATGAGCCAGCAATTCCACTGCTAGGTATACACACAGAAGAAGTAAAATCTACACAAATGTTCACAGCAGCATTATTCATAATTGCGAAAACATGAAAACAACCCAAATGTCCATCAACAACAGACAAATAAAAAGTGGTATATCCATATAACAGAATATTTGGCAACTAATAAAAAATGCATGATGATATGCAAAGATAGATAAACCTTGAAAACATGCTAATGAAAGAACTCAGACGCAAAAGACCACAAGTCGTCTGAATGCACTTACATAAAATGTCTAGTATAGGCAAATCTATAGTGACAAAGTAGATGAGTGGTTGCTTCAGGCTGAGAGGTTTGGGAAAAATAGAGAGTGACTGTGAATGGGTACAAGATTTCTTTTTTTTTTTTTTTTTTTTTTTTGAGACGGAGTTTCGCTCTTGTTACCCAGGCTGGAGTGCAATGGCGCGATCTCGGCTCACCGCAACCTCCGCCTCCTGGGTTCAGGCAATTCTCCTGCCTCAGCCTCCTGAGTAGCTGGGATTACAGGCACGCGCCACCATGTCCAGCTAATTTTTTTGTATTTTTAGTAGAGACGGGGTTTCACCATGTTGGCTTGGATGGTCTCGATCTCTTGACCTCGTGATCCACCCGCCTCGGCCTCCCAAAGTGCTGGGATTACAGGCTTGAGCCACCACGCCCGGCACAAGATTTCTTTTTGTGATGAAAATGTTACAGATAGACAGTGGTGATAGCTGTACAACTGTGAATATATTAAAACCATTGAACTGTATACTTTAAATGAGTGAGTCCTATGGTATGTGAACTATATCTTGATAAAGCTATTAAAACATATTGTGCATTATCTTTAAATAATTATAGTTTAAACCATCAAATGACATGTCTTATCAAGATGAAGTATGGACATGTTGTCACCCCAACAGCTACATTCCATAGAGTTCACAAAGTCCTCTCACAGCCCCCAGTCCCCAAGACCAAGAGTATTCCCCAGGGCATTACTGCCAGAGCTCCCAGAGAAGATGCTTTCTCTTCCTAGGATCACAGGTGGAGCTGGTTTCACTGGGGCTGCTTCTGTGACAAGAGAGAATGGGCCAACACTCTAAGAAAAGCAGAATGAGAGAGGGAGTGGGGCAGTGGGATAAAGAAGGAGGGGGAAGAGGAAAGTGAGAAAGGAGGAGACACAGAGAGGAAGAGCACAGTAATTATTGTTGGAGCATCTGCATCCAGCCATGCTGGCTAGTTTAAAGTGGGTTTCTGTAATTTGCTTTTAGGAGAGTCTTTTAATATGTTACTTTACTACAAACTATTTCCTTACTTAACTGATAAACTTTCTAAGGATATATACACAAGTAAAACTAAATCCTGGGCCTTTTTTGTTTAATAAAAAGACATATGAGGCCGGGCGCGGTGGCTCAAGCCTGTAATCCCAGCACTTTGGGAGGCCGAGGTGGGTGGATCACGAGGTCAAGAGATCGAGACCATCCTGGTCAACATTGTGAAACCCCGTCTCTACTAAAAATACTAAAAATTAGCTGGGCATGGTGGCGTGTGCCTGTAATCCCAGCCACTCAGGAGGCTGAGGCAGGAGAATTGCCTGAACCCAGGAGGCGGAGGTTGTGGTGAGCCGAGATCGCGCCATTGCACTCCAGCCTGGGTAACAAGAGCGAAACTCCGTCTCAAAAAAAAAAAAAAAAAAAAAAAAAAAAGACATATGAAACATTGGAAAGAGCACACATAGCTCAGTGGTTAAATGAACTCAGACAAACTTAGATTCAAATGTGAGTCCCAGGCTTACCTAAGTGACCTTGGGTACACACAATTTAACTTCCCCAAACTTCAGTTGCCACTTGTGTAAAATGGGAGCCTTAAGTTTGGTTTTCTTACACACAGGCCACTGTCCACATTATAATGAAATAACTCATGGCAGGGTCTCAATACAGCACCTGGCATATGAAAACACAACAATATGACCCACCATTATTAGTGGTACACTCATGATTTATCACAGATATATTTAGAGCATAAAAAAGTATTGTTTGAAAGCAAAGATAGCATGAATAAGACCAGTAGGTAAGAGCCAGAGAAAACTGTACCATGCTTCACAAAAAAATACTTCTTATTCATTTGGAGAGCATTATTTTTAAGACATGTTAGAAACTAAACCTAGTAATGGTAAACAGCAGCCAGAACCAAAAATGCTAATTCATAAAAATCAATTCTGGTTCTTAGCTAACCTTGCCCAATACATACTTTGGTCAGTTATTTCTTCTTAGCCTTCAGTCTGCAATCACTTTTGGAAGCCACTCCCCACTTGCAAATAGACAGCTTTAGACAACTATTTAGATTGCTAAGCTTTCTGTCCTTCTATAACACTGCATATTATTGCATCCACATGAGAGAGTTCCCTCCACTCATCTACTGCCCATAGATATCACTAACTTGGCTCAGACACAAGTCCTCTCCAAAAGTGACCTTGTGATCACCCAGTTCTGAGTTTATTCATTCATTCAACAAAGACTTAATGAGAACCTACTATGTGCAAGGTACTATACTAGGTACCAGAGATGAAGAGAATAAAAGAGATACCTCTTCTCTGTGTTCTCATGAGGACCTGTTGCCTCCTCATCACAACACCGACCACACTGATCACTGATTTCCTAATTACTTCTCTGCAACCCCTACAGAGACTCTAAGCAACCTGAGGTCAGGGACCATAGCAAATCTGATTTGCACGGTATCACATTATTTTGAATAATACGTCATGAAAAAAATTGAAATAGAATGAGGTGTCAGCACAATATAGCCACAGTATAGCTATTTGTATGGTCAGAGACTCATGCAGAGCAAACTCTGAAGTGTGTAGAGACACAGACTTTACAGGTCACTGAGTCTCCCATCAGTGCTGAATATAGCCTGCCCCTGAGATCTTGGCTACATCTAGAGCTTGATCCAAAGTATATGATACAGATATAAAATTATATGATAGAAATACAAAAGATACGTTTATTTTTATAAATATATGTCTTAGATTACCTTTTCATTGAAAATATGTCTATACAAGGTAAAGAATAAAACTGCACATAGATTAGCTAAAATTGAATTTTTTAGAAGAAATGCACCAATTCCAGAAAAAACACAAACTACAAAAACTCATCCGATATGAATTTAAATAGCCCTACAACTGTTAAGAAAACTGGCTTTGTAATTTAAAATCCCATAAACATATCTAGGCCAGTGAGGTGTGGTGGCTCACACTTGTAATTCTAGCACTTTAGGAGGCCGAGGTGGGCGGATCACCTGAGGTCAGGAATTCAAGACCACTCTGGCAAACCTGGTGAAACCCTTCTCTACCTCAAAATACAAAATATTAGCTGGGCGTGGTAGCGGTGTCTGTAATCCCAGCTACTCAGGAGGCTGAGGCAGAAGAATCCTTGAACCCAGGAGGTGGAGGCTGCAATGAGCCAAGGTCATGCCATTGCACTCCAGCCTGGGCAACAAGACTCCCACAAAAAAAAAAAAAAAAAAAATACTTGGCCCAGATGGTTTTATTGAAGAATTCTATCAAACTTTTCAGAAAGAATTAACACTAGTTTTATACAATCCCTCCCAGAAAATAGAAGAGGAAGGAATACGTTTCAATTCAATAAAGGGAGTGATCTAGATGTAAGGAGACTAAGGAGAGTTTAGAACCAAATGCAACCTGTAATTCCAAACTAGATCCTGTTGTTAAACAGAATTTGATGAGATAACCAGTAAAGCTTGAATAAAGTTGAAGACGTGATAACAGAAACATATTAATTTTCTAATTTTGATGGTCATTTTGATATTACACAGAAGAATGTCCTTAGGAAATGCCACGAAAATATTTGGAAGCAACTTATTAGCAAATGGTTCAGGGAAAAGCAAATGTTACCTGAATTGTACTGATAACCTTCCTGTAAATTTAATCTTGTTTTAAAACAAAGAAAAAATATTTCTTAAAAATATAGGAGGCTATCTTTATGATCTCAGGATACAGAAGAATTTCCTAAACTAGGTATAAAAACACTGCAAATATGAATGTTATAAATTCAGTCACATGAAGATTAAGAACTTTATAAATGGAACATCATTCAGCTTTTCAACAGAAAAGAAATTCTGGCTTTTATGAGTCATATAACATATATCATATGTGACAACATGGATGAACCCTGAAGACGTGCTAACTCAGATATGCCACTCACAAAAAGACAAACTAAGTTTCCACTTATATGAAGTATCTAGAATAGTCAAATTCACAGAAACAAAAGGCCAGCTGCCGGGCCTGGGGGAAATAGAGAGCTGATTAATTAATATACAGTTTCAGTTCTGTAAGATGAAAAAGTGGAGATCTAGTACTCAATGTTGTGAATACACTCATCACTACGGAACTACCCACTTAAAGATGGTTAAGATGGCAAATTTCATGCTTATTACCACATACATTTATACATTTGTTAATAACACTTGAAGAAAGAAAGGGCATGGTCGGCCGGGCGCGGTGACTCAAGCCTGTAATCCCAGCACTTTGGGAGGCCAAGGCAGGTGGATCACAAGGTCGAGAGATCGAGAACAACCTCAGCAACATGGTGGAACCCCGTCTCCACTAAAAATACAAAAAAAAATTAGCTGGGCATGGTGGCACATGCCTATAATCCCAGCTACTCAGGAGGCTGAGGCAGGAGAATTGCCTGAACCCAGGAGGTGGAGGTTGTGGTGAGCCGAGATTGCGCCATTGCACTCCAGCCTGGGTAACGAGCGAAACTCTGTCTCAAAAAAAAGAAAAAAAACAGCATAAAAGATAAAAAGTGGTATACCTATATAGGGCACTCACCGTGAATGGAGACTGCAGGACTAAAAGTTGTTTTGGGTAAGTGGGTGGTGAAAAAACGTTAAGGTCTAAGACATTGCTGTATACCACTATTGACTTTATAAAGACTTTACACTTAGGCTACACTGAAAAATTCTTGTTTCTTCTGTTAACCTTAGCTTATTGTACCTTTTTTTATTTTACAAACTATTAAACTCTTCTATAATTGCACTTAGCTTAAAACACACACTGTGCATCTGTACAAAATATTCTTTCCTTATATTCTAATTCTATAAGCTTTGTTCTATTTTTAATTTTAAAACTTTTTTGTTAACAACTAAGACACAAACACCCACTAGCCTAGGCCTACACAGGGTCCAGATCCTGCACATCACTGTCCCCCACCTCCAATCTTGTCCCACTGAAAGGTTTTCAGGGGCAATAACACACATGTAGCTGTCACCTGCTATTATGACAGTGCCTTCTTCTGGAATAAAGACCCACCTCAGGCTGTTCTATAGTTAACTTTTCTTTTTAATCAACAGAAGTACACACTAAGCCGGGTGCAGTGGCTCACGCCTGTAATCCCAGCACTTTGGGAGGCCAAGGCGGGTGGATCACGAGGTCAAGAGATCGAGATCACCCTGGTCAGTATGGTGAAACACCGTCTCTACTAAAAACACAAAAAATTAGCTGGGCATGGTGGCGCATGCCTGTAATCCCAGCTACTCAGGAGGCTGAGGCAGGAGAATTGCCTGAACCCAGAAGGCGGAGGTTGCGGTGAGCCGAGATCGCGCCATTGCACTCCAGCCTGGGTAACAAGAGTGAAACTCCTTCTCAAAAAAAAAAAGAAAAAAAAAGCAGCACACATTAAAACAATGATAAAATGGGTAGAAAATACACAAACCAATAATGTATTTAACGTTATCAAGTATTATGTACTGTATATAATTGCATATGCTACACTTTTACAGGGACTGGCTGCACAGTAAGTTTTTTTTTACACCAGCATCACCACAAAAACATGAGTCACTAAGAAATTATGAATACTACAGCTTCACTAGGCAATGGGACTTTTTCAGCTCCCTTATAATCCGTGGGACCAAAATCATATATGAGCTCTGATGACCTCACTGGCACTATGCAGTACATAAATGTACTACACAAATTAGGTGTAGTATATACGTGGCTGTACAAATTTATAGTAGTCCCAAGCTACAAACTCAAGACCTTCAGCTAAACAAAAAAAGACATGTCAAAAAGTTTGAAGTCCCGTCTCCTTCCCATGGTTCTCCTGATTATTTGAGTACTGAAAAGCACTTTCTCTGGTTGCTGAGATGTTTAAATAAGTGCATTACTATGAAATCACTTTTAAAAAGTTATAAGCATTATGTAAATTAAAAGGTATTATTAGCATAACAAAGAAAGTATTTTGGCATGGGAGGGAGGGGTAAGCCTATAGCAGACGCGGGGTTCGGAGAAAGGAAAGAAAGAGGGAAGAGAAAGAGAATGTGAACACATGCTGGTCTCCCTAAAAGAAATGTAAGGGCCGGGTGCGGTGGCTCAAGCCTGTAATCCCAGCACTTTGGGAGGCCGAGGCGAGTGAATCACGAGGTCAAGAGATCGAGACCATGCTGGTCAACATGGTGAAACCCCGTCTCTACTAAAAAATATAAAAAATTAGCTGGGCATGGTGGCGCGTGCCTGTAATCCCAGCTACTCAGGAGGCTGAGGCAGGAGAATTGCCTGAACCCAGGAGGCGGAGGATGCGGTGAGCCGAGATCGCGCCATTGCATTCCAGCCTGGGTAACAAGAGCGAAACTCCGTTTCCAAAAACAAAAAAAAAAAAAGAAAAGAAATGTAAATGGACCGGGCGCGGTGGCTCAAGCCTGTAATCCCAGCACTTTGGGAGGCCGAGGCGGGTGGATCACGAGGTCAAGAGATGGAGACCATCCTGCTCAACATGGTGAAACCCCGTCTCTACTAAAAATACAAAAAAATTAGCTGGGCATGGTGGCGCGTGCCTGTAATCCCAGCTACTCAGGAGGCTGAGGCAGGAGAATTGCCTGAGCCCAGGAGGCGGAGGTTGCGGTGAGCCGAGATCGTGCCATTGCACTCCAGCTTGGGTAACAAGACTGAAACTCCATCTCAAAAAAAAAAAAAAAAAAAAAAAAAAAAGAAATGTAAATGTATATGGGTATCTCCCCTGCTCCTCATCAGCAGTATTTTTTTTTTTTTTTTACAGACACCTACCCTGCATTTGCTGATACACTGGCAGCAGCCTGTTTAAATCAGAGTGTGACATGTTACACTGCATGTCAGGGTGGTAAACAGCGATGATCTTCCACACGGCTGAGAAGATGAAAAACACTAAATTCTGATCAATTGATTAATAAACAGAGAATAGTGTTTTCTTCAAATACACGATGAATTTCACTACCAATACTTTATTCGCAGGATACACATTATAACTGCTGTTAAAGATAGGTGGGGATGACCGCAATAAGAGATTTTAAGAGAAGGCAGAATTATTTATTTTTTTCTATTTTTTTTTTTGACACTCGTTCCACATAAGTTTATTTAAAAGAGTAAAGTGCAAGGCAGCCTGTACCCTAATGTCATGTTTCCAGCTTGCTGCTAGGAAAAGCAATCTGGGTAAGAGAGAATCTGTAGTATAAATGAAATCCCCTAAGACTAAACATGCGCACATTCCAGCTAAGGACAGTGAACCAGTATCCCCTGCAAAGTGCAAACACTTACTTCTAGTTTAAGTATGCTACAAACAGGCCGGGCGCGGTGGCTCAAGCCTGTAATCCCAGCACTTTAGGAGGCCGAGGCGGGTGGATCACGAGGTTGAGAGATCGAGACCATCCTGGTCAACATGGTGAAACCCCGTCTCTACTAAAAATACAAAAAGTTAGCTGGGCATGGTGGCACGTGCCTGTAATCCTAGCTACTCAGGAGGCTGAGGCAGGAGAATTGCCTGAACCCAGGAGGCGGAGGTTGCGGTGAGCCGAGATCGCGCCATTGCACTCCAGCCTGGGTAACAAGAGCGAAACTCCGTCTCAAAAAAAAAAAAAAAAAAAAAAAAAGTATGCTACAAACAATTGGAAGCAAAATTTCCAAAGTCATCTACTTTTAGCTTGGGGCTAGAGCAATCACTTAACTCTACCTCCCACAGCTGGCATCAACAAGTTCCTTAAATCTTATGCTACTTCCAAGCTTTCCTTGCTGAATAAAAATGGCGCTGCTTTTCCCATTACAATATTGTTGATTTCTCAGTAATCCTTAGAGCCTTTAACCATCAAACCCAATTGGCCTCATTTAAATGCCACCTTCCCTGAACACTGCCAAGTGCCTTTTTGAGGATTGGGCCAGGAAGTAAGTAAGGATGGCCGCTTCTATCTACAAGGCTGCAACTTTCTCAGCTAGAATCCTGGGGATAACTCCCTCTCACTTTTCTTCATAACCTCTGCCTTCCCCAAAACTGTTGCCTTTGTCTCCCTTAAACCGCACTCCAATTGCAAACTGTCCCCAAAGTGCAGCAGCACTTAAGCTTCTCTGTGCCCCTCGCACCCATCAGCGCCATCTCTAATGCACCGTTCACACCTAGAACCACGCATCAGCCTTTCCCGGGGTCGTTCAGAGCCACCTGCCGGGCAGGCACCACCACGCCAGCCTCTCCGAAACACAGCCTTTCGCTCCGTCTACATCCCAGCCTGTGCACCCGGAGGAACCCAACCGCTGAGTCCAGCCCCGCTGCAGCGGAGGGCAGGGACCAGCACGCACACCCTCAAGTCTATATAAAGACCCTCCCCGGGGCTGTCGCCGGCACCAACGCTGGGACCACCACCGCCCTGGGCGGCGGATGGGGGTCTGGGGGGCACACCGGAGAGGCAGGGAGGAGGCCGGTGGGAGCAGAGGTCAGCGGGACAGGCTTGCCTTCCCCTCCCTTCCAGGGGCAGCGGGTCCCAGTCCCCACCCCTCTCCCAGGGCCCCGGTCTGGCGGCACCACGGCCGCATTGGGCGGCGAAGGCGTGTGCCCGACGCCTGGGTGCCTTGCGGTACCTGAACCCACCTGGTCAAGTGGCCGCTGCACCGCGTCGCTGAGGGGCCGCGGCAGGGCGGAGTCCGTGGTCCCGGCGGTGCTGGAGGGCGACAGAAAGGCTCAGACTAGGGACTGCTCTCAACTTTGCGCCCTGCCGCTGCCTGCGCTCGCTGCCAGTGACCGCTTCCCCGCCTCCGACTTCCAGCAACTCCCAGCGCAGCTTCCCCACCTTGTGCACTCAGGCGCCGACACCGCCCACCGCACAATCCCCGCGTGGGACCCTGACGCGGCAGCCAATCAGAGAGCGCCGGCCGTACAGCGCCCGGGCCCCGTGCCGAGGGGCGGGGCGAAGGGAGGAGGTTCAGCTGGAGGCTGTAGCCTGAGGGCGCCTCGCCGGTGTAGGGGGGATGCCTTTCCGGGGTGGGGCTTTAGAAGGGCGTCTTTGCCCCCTCAGCCCTCCCTTTGTCCTCCCTGGAATGTTACGGCCATCCACCTCTCTCTAGGAGGGACAGCAGGCAACCTAGGGGCGGGCAGTGGCCCCAAGAAAAAGGAGCGAAGTGAGGGACGTCCCAAGCATTGCTGCGGACATTGGGGACCAAGCTTGGGCCTGGGACGAGGGGATAGTGAACCAAACCTAGCTGAAAAGCCCCTTTGTCTTCGAAACTGCTGTGTAAAAGCCCAAAGTTGGGAACAATCCCGTGGTCTGACCCTTTCAGTCCCCCTCCAGCCTCACCTGGGCCTTCCAGGTGGAAGGTGTTCCTGGGTTGGACGCCTGTGGTCGCAGGGAGACCAAGTCACCTTTGTTATGTCAAAGTTTAGTTCTTTGGTCGCCAGCCGCTCATATTGAACGTCCTGCCTTCCTCCTCAAAGGGTCAGTTTCTAAGCCTCCCTTCACCCCCTGAGCACAGTGACGCTCAGACTTTTGAATTCTGCATGTCCACATACCTTTTGAGTGTTGAGGGAGGGTGATATATACGTGTAATTCATTTGTCCCAAACTTCATAAAAGTTAATTCACTTGAGCTCTTTGAAAACGCAACATCGGGCAGGCGCGGTGGTTCAAGCCTGTAATCCCAGCACTTTGGGAGGCCGAGGTGGGTGGATCACGAGGTCAAGAGATCGAGACCATCCTGGTCAACATGGTGAAACCCAGTCTCTACCAAAAATACAAAAAATTAGCTGGGCATGGTGGCACGTGCCTGTAATTCCACCTACTCAGGAGGCGGAGGTTGCGGTGAGCCGAGATCGCACCATTGCACTCCAGCCTGGGTAACAAGAGCGAAATTCCGTCTCAAAAAAAAAAAAAAGAAAGAAAGAAAGAAAAGAAAATGCAACATCGACTTTTGTTCAGCAGACTTTTAGAAGAGGAATGGCACAGGAGGGTTCCTAATTCCCCTTGGGAGCTCAAGACTTAAGGGTTTGGCAGTTTGTAATTTGGGTAAAAATAGTGTTTACTGGGAGTTTAACCGCATGTTTTAATACTTTTCGTAGAATAGCTCAATAATCCTCACAATTACGCTGTGAGATAGATACTATTATACACCGTCTTTCAAATAAATTGAGGCACAGAAATGTTATGTAATTTGCCCAAGAACACACAACTAAGTAGGTTGGAATTCAAGTAACCTACCTCCAGAGCTGACATTGCCATTAGACTTTTGTCTTCCTCGCACCTAAACCCATTCCAGAAATTCCCATCAGCTAGCAGTTACACCATTTGCTTTATGACTAGTCCAGGATCTTGAATAATAGGACAACACAGATAAGAAGAATACACCCACTTTGGTAAATCGGTCCGTGGGCTTTAATTTCTTTGAAAAGGAAACAGTTGAACTAATCAATGCAGCCCCTTTCTGCCTAAAACTGAGTGGTCAATGTAATCTTAGTTTGGTAGATTCTCAACTGAAACTGAATAGAGGATGGAAGGAAAAATAAGAAAAAAACCTGGACCTTCAGTCAACCTGGGGAAGTGTTCCAGTGGGAATTGTAATCAATTAGAGAGCAACCTATTGAGTTAGGTTCTTTTTAAAGAATATTAATCCAAAAATATAGATTTCTCTATTAATACAGTATTAGAAAAAAAGATGTTTTCATTTTCTTCACTTTGGAAATGTGCAGAGGAAGCATAACAGCTGGCAGAGCATACAAACAGAAGGAAAAATTAAAATACAATTTTAAACCATTAAAGATGTGTGTTGGGAACATACAGCAACCTAGAGTAGGCAGCATGGAGATACAGTCTCTGTGTGCCACCACACCCAGCTAACTGGGCATACTGGTATTGTAGTACCAATAATGTCTACAAAAGGAGTTTCCTTAGGCTGAATTTTTATTTTAGTCATACATGACAGAACATAGCCTGTAGGCTTACTTCATCTAAAAGCCTTAACAGTTTTGTGTTTACAGAAGTAAATACGATAACAACTAGTTTTGCTCTATTTCGAGCTTTTACAAACTACACAGTAGGAAAGGATTTCAAAAAAACAAGCAGTAATTATATAATTCATGGATGAAAGTTAAGCAAATAAATGTATAACTTATTTGGATTACGGTATTACTTTGTGGCACATTTAAAATTATTACTCTGAGGGGCGGGGCGCGGTGGCTCAAGCCTGTAGTCCCAGCACTTTGGGAGGCCGAGGTGGGTGGATCACGAGGTCAAGAGCTCGAGACCATCCTGGTCAACATGGTGAAACCCCGTCTCTACTAAAAATACAAAAAATTAGCTGGGCATGGTGGTGCTTGCCTGTAATCCCAGCTACTCAGGAGGCTGAGGCAGGAGAATTGCCTGAACCCAGGAGGCGGAGGTTGCGGTGAGCCATTGCACTCCAGCCTGGGTAACAAGAGCAAAACTCCGTCTCAAAAAAAAAAAAAAAACTATTACTCTGATTGATGACTTTGAAAATTCCAGGCACCGTTAGACTCCATTCTTCTGGACAGTATTTCTCTAATTTCATACATATTTATGTTTTTTGGTTAGCGGCCACCTTTTAATTAAACAATACTTCAGGCTGGGCGTGGTGGCTCACGTCTGTAATCCAAGCACTTTGGAGACCAAGGCAGGTGGATCGCCTGAGGTCAGGAATTCAAGACCAGCCTGACCAACATGGTGAAACCCCATCTTTAAAAAATAAAAAATAAATAAATAAAAACCAATACGACATTATTCTAGGATGGGAGCCAGGAACTTTGGTCTTACAGCATAAAACTACTCTATTACTCTTTGTGTAAAATATATTCCACTACTGATTCCTAGATACTTATGTCGGAGAGTACTTAAAATTGTTCCCTTTGCCGTTGCTTGAGTGTCATTGAAAAAAAAAATCAAGTCATGTATATCTGATACAACTCAACAAGAGAGTGGGTCTCCGTGGGGTTCCAGGACCATCTTTTTTTTTTTTTTTTTTTTTTGAGATGGCGTTTCGCTCTTGTTACCCAGGCTGGAGTGCAATGGCGCGATCTTGGCTCACCGCAACCTCCGCCTCCTGGGTTCAGGCAATTCTCCTGCCTCAGCCTCCTGAGTAGCTGGGATTACAGGCACGTGCCACCATGTCCAGCTAATTTTTTGTATTTTTAGTAGAGACGGGGTTTCACCATGTTGACCATGATGGTCTCGATCTCTTGACCTCGTGATCCGCCTGCCTCAGCCTCCCAAAGTGCTGGGATTACAGGTTTGAGCCACCGTGCCCGGCTTCCAGGACCATCTTTATTAGAATCACTCAGGATGCTTATTGAAAACCCAGATTTCTAGGCAATAGTCAACCCATAAAATAATCAGAATGTGCTATGTCAGAGCCCTACAATCTGCCTTTTATCAGTGTTCATGGGTAATCCCTAAGAACCATTGCCGTGGGCCTTTAATACCTCTCGTTTTGTTAAGAACTTCATTATGATTCAGCAAATGCAAAAATAATTCACATATGCTGATACTTATACCAGAACAAGTAATTTAATCAGGTTTTATTGTTTCTAATTTACAAATAATAAACCCATACTTTTCCTATGCTAAACGTGAAGTAAATTCACTAACATTAAATCAGCACTAGTAACCATGACAACTAACATTACTAGACCCATTGTATCATTGAAATAAAGTAAGAATCAAATGCCCAGGGCCCTTATTGATTGCATATGTGTCATAAAGATATAAATACTCCTGTATATTTCTGAGTAACCATAGTTTCTTACACATCATAGTTTGTAAGATCTGTGTAGGTCTGTGTCCTAGTCAGCACAGATCTAAGCCAGCAGAAAGTTCTTTGCCCCCTCCTTCAGAAAAATCAGGTGGAATGCTTTAAACACCTGGCATTTGAAATTGTGTCATGTATTTGTGTGTGTTTACTGATTTGCTGTCTGCAACCTGACCCACAAAGTGAGAACTGTATGAGTGCAGGGGCTGTGTCTACCACTGAAGCACCAGCACCTAAAATAGTGCCTAGTGGATACAGGTGCTTTACAAATATTTATTAAACAAAAAGAAAGGGAATCGTCCCACATTAAGACAGTGCATAATATAAAAACTTCACCCTAAATCATCAATGAATCTTTGAAACCACAATGTTTATTTTCAATAGTCATTTAATTGTGTCAGTTTGTTTTATTAGCCAAAGTTTGTAGTATCATACTGCCCTTTTATGCTATTTGGTGCCTGGAAAATATCCAGCAGAGGCTTTTCTTTTTCTTTTTTCTTTCTTTTTTTTTTTTTTTTTTTTTTTTTTGAGACAGAGTTTCGCTCTTGTTACCCAGGCTGGAGTGCAACGGTGCCATCTCGGCTCACCGCAACCTCCGCCTCCTGGGTTCAGGCAATTCTCCTGCCTCAGCCTCCTGAGCAGCTGGGACTACAGGCACGTGCCACCATGCCCAGCTAATTTTTTGTATTTTTTTTTTTGTTTTGTTTTTTGTTTTGTTTTTGTTTTTTTTTATGAGACAGAGTTTCGCTCTTGTTACCCAGGCTGGAGTGCAATGGCACGATCTCGGCTCACCGCAACCTCCGCCTCCTGGGCTCAGGCAATTCTCCTGCCTCAGCCTCCTGAGTAGCTGGGATTACAGGCACGTGCCGCCATGCCCAGCTAATTTTTTGTATTTTTAGTAGAGACGGGGTTTCACCATGTTGACCAGGATGGTCTCGATCTCTCGACCTCATGATCCACCCGCCTCGGCCTCCCAAAGTGCTGGGATTACAGGCTTGAGCCACCGCGCCCGGCCAATTTTTTGTATTTTTAGTAGAGACGGGGTTTCACCATGTTGACCAGGATGGTCTCGAGCTCTTGACCTCGTGATCCACCCACCTCGGCCTCCCAAAGTGCTGGGATTACAGGTGTAAGCCACCGTGCCCGGCCATCGGAAGCTTTTCTTTCCTTCTTGGCCCCTAACATTTCTGTGGCTTAGAGGGGAGACAGGAAGGGAACAATGTTCATGTGTCTTCACTGCTGTATTGCTCTCATAGCTCAAAGGCTACGTTAGAATCATCACATCCTTCCTGAAATATGTTGCCAGCCTGTCCTTGGAAGCAGAACTCTGATAACTTTGTCCTAAAGAGTGTCTAATGCACTAGACATTTATTTAAGATCACTTATGTGCTAATAATGAGACATTCAACACAGTGCCCAATTCCCTATATTTAAACTTATCTGTTAGGTCACCTTTACAACAAAACATTTCTATTTTTTACCCTTTACGCTTCTTTCCCTAATAAAGTGTGGAAAAACTGAGAAAGAAAATTTAAAATATTTTAAGATTGCAAAAATGTAGTTAACCTTTTGAAAACGCTGCAATGTCAAGCAATGTATTAACAAAGCAATGCTGACATTTTTAAAACAGGTAACATTCAATAAGTTAATTTCGTTGTATTATCTCTAAGATCTGAGTTATTTCTTTTTCTTTTCTTTTTTGTTATTTAGTCTTTTTTTTTTTTTTTTTTTTTTTTTTGAGATGGAGTTTTGCTCTTGTTACGCAGGCTGAGTGCAATGGCGTGATCTCAGCTTACCGCAACCTCCGCCTCCTGGGTTCAGGCAATTCTCCTGCCTCAGCCTCCTAAGTAGCTGGGATTACAGGCACACGCCACCATGCCCAGCTAATATTTAGTCTTTATTTCATAATCATAAACTTAACTCTGCAATCCAGCTAAGCATGGAAGGGAACAAGGAAAACATGGAACCCAAAGGGAACTGCAGTGAGAGTACAGATTTTAGGATACTGCGAGCAAATGGGGTGGAGGGGTGCTCTCCTGAGCTACAGAAGGAATGGTCTGGTGGTTAAGATAAAACACAAGTCAAACTTATTAAAGTTGTCCACAGTCGGCAATGGTGATCTTCTTGCTGGTCTTGCCATTCCTGGACCCAAAGCGCTCCATGGGCTCCACAATATTCATGCCTTCTTTCACCTTGCCAAAGACCACATGCTTGCCATCCAACCACTCAGTCTTGACAGTGCAGATGAAAAACTGGGAACCGTTTGTGTTGGGTCCAGCATTTGCCATGGACAAGATGCCAGGACCTGTATGCTTTAGGATGAAGTTCTCATCATCAAATTTCTCCCCGTAGATTGACTTGCCACCAGCGCCCCATTATGGCATGTGAAGTCACCACCCTGACACATAAACCCTGGAATAATTCTGTGAGAGCAGGAACCCTTATATCCAAATCCTTTCTCTCCAGTGCTCAGAGCACAAAAGTTTTCTGCCGTCTTTGAAACCTTGTCTGCAAACAGCTCGAAAGAAATGCGGCCCAGTGGGTGGCCATCTACGGCAATGTCGAAGAACACGGTGGGGTTGACCGTGGCTGATACTAGAAGGCTCCACGCGGCGTCGGCGTCTGCAAAGCCTTTTTTTTTTCTTTTCTTTTGAGATGGTGTTTCACTCTTCTTGCCCAGGCTAGAGGGCAATGGCACGATCTCGGCTCACCACAACCTCTGCCTCCCAGGTTTAAGAGATTCTCCTGCCTTAGCCTCCCAAGTAGCTGGAATTCCAGGCATGTGCCACCATGCCTGGCTAATTTTATATTTTTAGTAGAGGCAGGGTTTCTTCACGTAGGTCAGGCTAGTCTCAAACTACCCGCCTCGGGTGATCCACCTGCCTCAGCCCCCACAAAGTGCTGGGGTTATTTATATTTCAAATGTCAAACGCATTAGGCCAATTCTTCCAAAGCAGGAGCAAAATGAGCTTTTAACATAATAAGCACCATAGTTACACATTTATCATATTTTTGCACAAATATCAATGTTGCTTATTATTTCTTCAGTTTTGTTCAAATATATGATACAGTCAGTAGTCTATTACACACAAACAGCATTTTTGCACATGGAAAAATTACACATACTCTACAGATACAAATAAGCTGAATAAGAATGACAAGTGTAGAAAGAGGAAAATATGCAGCGTTTTCAATCTTGTATTTGTAAAATACATAGTCACTGTTTTCCTAAATGATAATTCTTGTGTATGACACGGCTAGACATTAGAAGAAAAATAAGAGCTATAAATAAGAGACGTCAGCAAGTACCCTCCGTTTTATATTGCCATTAATGGCTGTGCCCCACTGTGAGCTCACAAGGCCCTACCTGTCCCTGCAACACACCATCATGGTCTCTGCCTTCTCTGACCCCACAGAAACTGACCCAGCACCCTTGCCAGTCTCTCCAGAGAAGATGCTTCCACTTGTCTGTGCTCACGGATGGAGGCCAGAAGCCTCCACCTCCTCATTTCACAGAACCATTTTCATCTTGGTTCCGTTGCTGCCTTATTAACCACCGTTTTGCCCATTACACTGTGCCCCCTCTTTCACTTCAGTTCATCCACCTGGATTTAGCTCTCAGGGAAGATAAGGGACAAGGCAAGAGTGATGGCTGATAAATATCCCTCAAGGGAGAACACCTGCATGAGCAGCGGCATAAGTTGGAGGAGTCTATGCGAATATTTTCTTTTCAGCATAATATTTAAACTTAGGCATCACATGGTCTCACTCACACACGGAAACTCGCAAAGTAAATCTCATGGGGACAGAGAGTGAAATGTGGTTACCAGAGGCTGGGAAGGGAAGAGGGGGATGAAGAGAAGTTGATTAAGGGACACAGAAATACAGAAAAACTAAGTTTTAGTATTTAATAGTACAGTAGGAAAATTATAGTGAACAATAATTATTGTGTATTTCAAAATAGCTGGAAAAAAATTGTAATATTAATATTCCACACAAACACAAAACGATAAATGTTTGAGGTGATGAATATTCCAGTTAGCCTGATTGCTTCCTTACACTTTCTATACAGCTATCAAAATACTACATGTAGCCACAAAATATTCACAGCCATTATATAGCAATAGATTTTTTAAAAATTAAATGTAGGTGTTATAAATAAATTTGAGTCTAACCACGGATTCTTAAGAAACAACATAAATTTAGTAACTATAAATATATAGTTAAATAATATTTTACTAAACTTTCTACAACTATCTCTATTTTAACGGCAGTGATTTAAGAGTTAGAAATAGCCGGGCGCGGTGGCTCAAGCCTGTAATCCCAGCACTTTGGGAGGCCGAGGCGGGTGGATCACGAGGTCGAGAGTTCGAGACCATCCTGGTCAACATGGTGAAACCCCATCTCTACTAAAAATACAAAAAATTAGCTGGGCATGGTGGCACGTGCCTGTAATCCCAGCTACTCAGGAGGCTGAGGCAGGAGAATTGCCTGAACCCAGGAGGCGGAGGTTTCGGTGAGCCGAGATCGCGCCATTGCACTCCAGCCTGGGTAATAAGAGCGAAACTCCGTCCCCCCCCCCCCAAAAAAAAAAGTTAGAAATAGTAACCAGAACTCTTATCACTCATATCTGCATTCTACCATAGTATCTACTCCAAACAACATATACTGAGAAAGATTACCATCTATCTGGAAGTGTATCACTAGTAAATATTAGTTAAGAACCATAGAGTCTTTATCTGTTTTGAGATTCGTTGAGTTTGATCTATCTTAGACAAATGTCAATTAGTGTTATAACCAATTTTATTGCCAGAGAGATGGCTCCATCTTCTTGAATATTTGAAGTGAAAAATGATCACCTTGAAACAGATTATGTAAAAGTATTGATACCCTGCAAAAGAATTTTTTTCTAAATTCCTCTTATAGCTTTTTAAAAAAATGAAAGTGTAAGCAATACTATATGCTAAAGGAACCCCTTTTTTGCCTCCTACTATGTCATATGGTAAAAATATGACTAACTGTATTAATAAGCAACATGTGTTTAAATAAACTTTATACCTGAAGCAACATGTGTTTAAATAAACTTTATACCTGTTATATGTAAACTGCATCTATGAAGAGAATCTGAGATGTCACTAGCTTTGAAGAGTGCCCTAACTTAGCTGAACTTCAAATGTCCATTTATATATAAAATATATATATATATATATATATATGTTTAAAAAAAAAGATATTTGTTGTCCTTTGAAAGGAAATAGACCATAATGATCACAGGATCTGCCTATGTGGAGAGCATTGACTTTCATGCATTTAGGCTCTCATTAGCAGATTTGTATGCACATCCAGAGACTGATGTTTGTTCCACGATCTGCTTATACCAGTTATGGCTTTGGCTCACCCCCCACACCTCTATGCGGAGGGCAGGCCTGTCCACAGGAGATGGTCCCATCACTGAAACTTCTTGGCTTGCTGGACAACTGACAAGACCCGAATTCGAAGATCCCCATCACCCTTGCCGAGCCCAGCGTAACGCTGCAGGCAGCGGGTAAGTCCATTTCCTTCCTAAGTGGACACCGGGGCTCCCAATTCTGTATTGCCTTCCTACTCAGGACCTAGCATACCTTCCCAGGTTTCAGTCATGGGAATTGATGGCAAGCCTTCCTGTCCTAATCAAGCCTACCCTTTAGCCTATGTCCTCGAGGGACACCCCTTTTCCCACTCCTTTTTAATCATACCCTCGTGCCCAGTCCCCCTTTTAGGACAAGACATTCTCCAGACTGTAGGGGGCCACTCTCCAACTCACTGGCACCCCCACACTCAAGCCCATCTTCCACTCACCTCCTAGTGCCACTCCTAACCGGCACCATGCCCTGTCTTAATCCCTCGCCTCAACCCCCTATCCCTCCTAATGAGGTTAATCCCTTGGTATGGGATACCTCCAAGCCTGTGGTGGCCAGACATCACACGCCAGTTAAAATACTTCTCAAAGACCCTACCCACTTTCCCTCACATCCTCAGTTTCCCATCTCAAAAACCCACTGCGAGAACCTAAAGCCTATCATCACCCGACCTTTGGCCCAGGGGCTCCTTATCCCCACCAGTTCCCCTTCTAACACTCCTGTCTTACCAGTCCAAAAGCTGTCCGGCGACTACTGCCTAGTTCAAGACCTGCACATCATCAACAAGGCGGTGGTACCCCTCCATCCAGTGGTCCCCAAAGCATACACCCTATTATCCAACATCCCCTCCACTACCTCTCATTTTACAGTTTTTAACCTCAAAGACGCCTTCTTTACCATTCCCCTTCATCCTGAGTCTTACTTCCTCTTTGCTTTCACCTGGACCGATCCTGACAGCAACCTGTCACAGCAGCTCACCTAGATGGTTCTGCCCCAGAGATTCAGGGACAGCCCCCATATGTTCAGACAAGCCTTAGCAGCTGATGCCCGCTCCAACCCAGTCTCCTGCTCTAGTACGTGGATAACCTATTACTTTGTAGCTCCTACCTCTCCATGTCTCAGCAGCACACTGTCACCCTCTTTAACTTTCTTGGATCTCAGGGGTACCGGGTATCTCCCTCCAAAGCACAGTTGTCAGTCACCTCGGTAGTCTACTTGGGCCTCACCCCCAAAACTAAGGACCTAACAACAAATTGCCAGCAGGCACTTCTTTAACTGCAGCCCCCGGGAACTGCCAACCAGATTCTCTCCTTTTTAGGATTTGTATGATTCTTCCATCATTGGATACCTAACTTTGCCACTCTAGCTAAACCTCTGTATGTGGCAGCTAAGGACACACCCATGGGACCCCTCTCCCACCCTGGGATTGTAAAACAAGCTTTTAAAACCCTACAAACTGCCTTGTCCACAGCACCCTCACTCCAACTGCCAGACCTTAACCACCCCTTCCACTTGTTCCCTGACAAAAAGCAAGGGATTGCGGTTGGGGTCTTCACCCAACCCCTGGGTCCTGTATATCGTCCTGTGGCCTACTTATCAAAACAGCTTGACCCCACAGTCAGGGGGTGGCAGCCTTGCCTGCAGGCCCTGGGAGTGACAACAGAACTTAGGAAGGAATCCCTACAACTTACCTTGGGCCAGCCCATCTCAGTGTTCCCTCCTCATCAGCTAATCAACCTTCTCTCTCACAAATCTCTCGCTCACCTAGGACCCTCTCGCCTACAGGAGTTTCATATACTCTTTATTGAAGATCCTTCAGTCAGTCTTCATCCCACTTCTCCACTCAACCCAGCTACTTTGCTTCCTCTTCCATCCCATTCCCTCTCCTCAGCCGATTCCTGCCCTGAACTAATAGATACATTTGCTAAACCTCAGGAGGGCCTGTCTGACCTTCCCCTATCTAACCCAGATCTTACCTTTTATGTAGATGGGAGTTCAACAGTGACAGCTGAGGGGCAGTGAAAAGCAGCCTATGCAACAGTCACAGATTCAGCCACCCTCGAGGCATGTCACCTCCCCGATGGAACCACATTGCAAAAGGTGGAGCTCATTGCCTTAACCCGAGCTCTCACACTAGCACAGGGAAAGCGAGTGAATATCTATACTGACTCAAAGTATGCCTTTCTTATTACCCACAGCCACTCTGCCCTTACTACGAAAGGGCCGCCCATAATCAATGCTACCCAAATCTCCAATCTCCTGCAGGCCCTATCACTGCCCAAATAAGTTGCGATCATCCACTGCCAAGGACACCAGGCCCAGCAAGATGCCATTTCCCGGGGCAATGCAAGGGCAAATGCAGCAGCAAAATCCTTCACCAGTACCAGGCTAGTCCCCACTCCTGTCCTGTTCCTCACCATGGCCACGCCGCTGGTTTACTCGCCATCAGAAAAACAGGCCCTCATATTAAGAGGAGGAACCGAGTCTGATAAGGGCTGGATCTTCCTAAACAACAGGATCACCCTTCCACGGGAACAGGCCCCTAAAATTATTGACAAAATCCACCAAGCCTTACACATAGGGCCCAAGGCGTTTGCACTGCTTTGTGCAACCCTTCTTTTTCTCACCAGGTCTACAACAGACAATTGAGCAGGTACAGAAAGCATGCGTTAGTTGCTCTAAGTTCTTGCCTCAGGGAAGCTTAAGGCCACAGTTTCCTACTTACCAAATGCATGGTAACCTACTGGCCCAAGACTGTCAAATTGACTTGACTCACATGCCCACTCACGAAAGCTCCGCTACCTCCTAACTTTTGTAGATACCTTTTCGGGTTGGATTGAAGCCTTCCCCACCTCCTGGGTGATGGCAGACACGATGGCTTCCCTCTTTACTCAAGAAATTATTCCTCATTTCAGCTTGCCTGCAACCATCCAGTCAGACAACAGTCCAACATATATAGTCCAGGTGGTCCAGCTGGTCGCCAAGTCTCTCAACATCTCCTGGAAACTACATATCCCCTACCACCCTCAGTCATCGGGTAAAGTTAAATGGGCTCACAGCATCCTCAAAGATCATTTGGCCAAACTTGCTATTGAGGTAAAGCTCTCTTGGCCCACACTCCTACCTCATGCCCTGGCCTGGGTCCGGGCCATCCCAGTGGGACCAACGGGCCTTAGCCCCTTCAAATTGCTGTACAGCTGGCCTTTCTCACAACCTCCCTGTAAACCCCCCTCCACTGGCTTCCTACCTTCCCTTCCTCTCCCTCCTCCGACACCTGTTAAGGGAGCACGCAGACCGCTCCCTCCCTATTTTTCCAGGACCAGACAACTCCCACCTAGTGGCGCCTCTCTAACTGGGCAACAGCATTCTCCTCCAAGAACTCAAACCAGGATCCTTGCAACCCAGGCGGTCGGGACCCCACATTGTTATCCTAACCACCCCCACAGCAGCCAAACTCCTAGGTCACACTCCATGGTACCATGTGTCCTGCCTGAAACTGCCCCCCTAAAATAATCACTAAACATCCGAACCCCTGGGCCCCACTCACCTCTGCCTCACCCGTGGCCCCAACCCGTCGCCCCCTAACCCTTCAGAGCCTCCTTCCCTTTCCCTTGTGCACCTGTCACCTTAGTCCCGCAGTTAGAAGTATACCAGCCAAACGCCTATCCCTCCTTCCACCTTCCCCTAATCACCAAAACAGATGAGGAGTCTTCCTCCCAGTGGTCGTTGGTCTCTCTCTAGAATCCTCTGCAGCGGCGGTCGGGCTAGAAAGCGGCGCCCTAGGCTACAGTGTCACTTCAGTCACTCAACTAGAGGACAAGCTCCGTGTGGCTATTGAAGCGTCAGCCACCTCCCTGGCCTCCCTCCAGTGACAAATCAAGTTGCTGGCCCAGGTAACCCTCCAGAACCGACGGGCCCTTGACCTGCTAACAGCCGAAGAAGGAGGTACCTGTCTATTTCTTCAGGAACAGTGCTGCTACTACATCAATGAAACAGGCCTCGTGGATGGAAACATCGGCCTCTCTATCGCCTCCAAGAAAACCTCTGCGAAAAGCAAAATGCATCAGTCTCGCCTCTCAACTGGTGGCAATCCCCCATGCTTACCTGGCTAACCCCTATTATCACTCCCATTATCGTAGTTTGTCTTCTGCTAATGCTAGCCCCTTTTTTCCTCAGGTTTTTACAGGCCCACATGAGGAAAATCTCTACGGTGACCGTAAACCAGATGCTACTTCACCCCTATGTCTGGCTCCCAACCGAGGCACCAGCCAACTGACCCGCACCCTCACTCCGCCCCTACTCAGCAGGAAGTAGCCGGAAAGAAGCGGTGTCCTATATCATCAAAAGGGTCAGAATGTAAGGCCAGACACGCCCATCCCTCTCTGGGCCTGAAAACTACGTCACCACTCCGCCAAGCCTGCTGTTGAAAAACCCCACCAAAATTTAAAAGAAGCCCTGCCGAAACCTGCCCAATAGCATTTTGCCGCGTCCATGTACCACTCCCCGTGGGCAGCCCGCTCACTGGAAATCCCGCCCACCTAACAACAGCAGCTTGCCCCAAACACATTCTGTTCCCTCATAACCAATCAAGACACCCTCACTCGCTATAAAACCCCACGCCTCGGGAAGCCACGTGACTTCTCTGGCCCCTTTCTGCGGGACCATGAAACCTCGCCCAGAAGCTGAATAAATTGGCATTTAATTTTCTTATACTGGCCTCAGTTTCCTCATTTTAAACTCGACAATAACCCTTACAACTATCATTCATTAAACAGGAATTGTCAAATTGGAGTGTGTTTGTGTACATATGGACATTGTACAAAACACAAAAATATCAAGATATAGACAGCATACTAAAATCGAAATAGTGCTGCAAAACCGGCAAACTGACTTATCAGCATCAAAAGAGTTAGCCACAAGCTTCAGTGGGCATGGAAAATAGAAATGTTTTTAATCTAGTTCTATTAATGATGCATGCAAACACACTAGATAATAATTTTATTCCAAAAGATTTCTGAGTACCAAAGGAATGGAAAGAATGATCATTGATTCCATGGGGGGAAAGAAGTCTTCTGGAGTGATCTACAAGTGTTTCCCAGGGAAGAGATGTAGTATTGCCTTAAAAATTACCTGGTTTGGCCGGGCGCGGTGGCTCAAGCCTGTAATCCCAGCACTTTGGGAGGCCGAGGCGGGTGGATCACAAGGTCAAGAGATCGTAGACCAACCTGGTCAACATGGTGAAACCCCGTCTCTACTAAAAATACAAAAAAAAATTAGCAGGACATGGTGGCGCGTGCCTGTAATCCCAGCTACTCAGGAGGCTGAGGCAGGAGAATTGCCTGAACCCAGGAGGCGGAGGTTGCAGTGAGCCGAGATCGCGCCATTGCACTCCAGCCTGGGTAACAAGAGCAAAACTCCATCTCAAAAAACAAACAAACAAAAAAATATTACCTGGTTTTATGAAACATAAAATCTGAAGTCCATCCCAACCACTGGCCAACGAAAGGAATTTGTGTAACAATTTGCAGCATTTCTTGAAGTAATACCCCCCTCCCTGCTATGGCAATAAAGCATGTTAAACCATCCATTTTCAACATTTGTTTAATTGTGAAAAATAACTTTGGGCTCAATTTAATTCAATAAAATTAATTGAATATTGTATTCTGGGAAGTAAGTTGATATGCACAGGTACAAATATTGGCCTCTGCCATCAAGAAATTCATAGATTTTTCGGGTAGACATAATACATATGAATATATAAATATAGGCATACACACATCGATCTATCATCTATCTGTCGATCTATCTACCCATATGGGACTGTGGGCTAAAACGTAATAAGACCATTTTAAAATTTTAAAGTGACTCTAACAAGATGACATTTTACTAACAAAACATAAGATAATTGAACATGATTATGGAGAGAAATATCACAATAAAAACTATACCAGGGAGCAAAATTTTAAAAAGTATGAATACTTTGTAGTGTATCTGAGAAAATAAATTTCTATTTATTTTTGAGAAGGTAAATGTGACCACATATTTATTTAATGGGCTAATTATTATACTCTGGACATAGGGGAACAAAGATTAATAAAAAAGTAAATGTTGGCCTGGTGCAGTGGCTCACGCCTATAATCACAGCACTTTGGTAGGCCGAGGGGGATGGGATCATTTGAGGTCAGGAGTTTGAGACCAGCCTGGCCAACATGTTGAAACCCTGTCTCTACTAAAAATACAAAAATTAGCTGAGCATGGTAGTGTGTGCCTGTAGTCCCAGCTACTCAGTAGGCTCAGGCAGGAGAATCACTTGAACACGAGAGGCTGAGGTTGCAGTGAGCCGAGATTGTGCACTGAACTCCTGCTTGGGTAAGAGAGCAAGACTCTGTCTCAAATAAATAAAATAGGCCAGGTGTGAATGCCTGTAATCCAAGCACTTTGGAGGCCAAAGTGGGTGGATCACCTGAGGTCGGGAGTTCAAAACCAGTCTGACCAACATGGTGAAACCCCTGTCTTAATAAATAAATAAAATAAAATAAAATAAAATAAAAAAGTAAATGTTTTCCTTTGTCCAGATTAAAATGAATCTGGTGAAATTAGCCATTTCCCTAGTATAAAAAATATATTGGTTTAATAGTACATTGACTAATCAAGTTGGTAATCATAGAGTTAACAGGAAAACCACATGTACTGTCTAGAATTTCTATAAAAGTACCTTGACAAGTGTCTTTATTCAAACTCTTATATGAAATAAATTTGCCTGAAGTTTTGGTATGATGGTATGTGTACACGGAGTGTGCATATAAGTGTGTACATGGGTATAACAGTGATAAAAACTTGAGTGTGCATGAAAGTTTGTGGTTAGGCCAGGCATGGTGGCGCATGCCTGTAATCTCAGAACTTTGGGAGGCCGAGGTGGGCGGATCACCTGAGTTCAAGAGTTCAAGACCAGCCTGGCCAACGTGGTGAAACCCTGTCTTTAAAAAAAAAAAGAAAGAAAGAAAGTTTGTGATTAAATAAAAGAAAAAATAAAAGTCTGTTTATCGATGTTTATTTCTAAGCTTTCCTTTCTAAGATCTTACCTTCATTGACATGAAATTTGTATTTTCTTTTAAAATATACAGTTAAGACAGAATATACTTAATTTAGAAAAAGCATAAAATGCTTCTGTTTGCACCACTTCACATATAAAACTCTTAATAAAGCCAGGGGCAGTGGCTCATACCTATAATCCCAGCACGTTGGGAAGCCAACAAGTGAGGGTTCCTTGAGCCTAGGAGTTAGAGGCTGCAGTAGGCCATGATCATGTCACTGCATTCCAGTTTGGGCCAAAGGGTGAGACCTTGTCTCAAAAATTAAATAAATAGGCCGAGCGCAGTGGCTCACACCTGTAATCCTAGCACCTTGGGAGGCTGAGGTGGGTGGATCACCTGAGGTCAGGAGTTTCAGACCAGCCTGATCCACATGGCAAAATCCTGTCTCTACTAAAAGTACAAAAAAATTAGCTGGGCCTGTGGGAGCCTGTAATCCCAGCTACTCGGGAGGCTGAGGCACGAGAATCACTGGAACCCAGGAGGCAGAGGTTGCGGTGCGCCAAGACCATGCCACTGCACTTCAGCCTGGGCGAGAGGAGTGAGACTTCATGTCAAACAAACAAATAAATAAATAAAGATCTTAATGACTTTGTCAATAATGACAATGATGCTAAGCTCAGCAAGTGTACTTTACTCTTTATACTTGACACAGTTTAGCACAACTGGTCTTCTTGTCTTATTTGAAATAGTCAGTGTATTCTTTGTGATTTATTTATTTTATTTCAATAGTTTAGCAGGAAGAGGTGGTTTTTGGTTACATGGAGAAGTTCTTTAGTGGTGATTTCTGAGATTTTGGTTCACCCATCACCCGAGCAGTGTATACTGTACCCAATATGGAGTCTTTTATCCCTTACCACCCTCCCACCCTTTCCCAAAGTCCATTCTATCCTCCTTATGCCTTTGCATCCTCATAGCTTAGCTTTCACTTATAAGTGAGAACATACAATATTTGGTTTTCCATTTTTGAGTTACTTTACTTACAATAATGATCTCCAACACCATCCAGTACCATTATTTTGTTCCTTTTTATGGCTGAGTAGCATTCCATAGTGTATACATACCATTTTATTTTATTTTATTTATTTCTTTTTATACATATATATAAGATGGGGTTTCACCATATTGGCCAGGCTGGTCTTGAACTCCTGACCTCCAGTGATCTGCTCACCTCGGCCTCCCAAAGTGCTGGGATTACAGGCGTGAGCTACCACGCCCGGCCCCACTTTATTTTCATTGATTTATTTTTTTTGAGATGGGGTTTCACTCTGTCACCCAGCCTGGAGTGTAGTGCTGCATTCTCGGCTCACTGCAACCTCTGCCTCGATTCGAGTGATTCTCCTGCCTCAGCCTCCCGAGGAGCTGAGATTACAGGCATGCACCACCACAGCCAGTTAGTAGAGATGGGGTTTCACTATGTTGGCCAGGCTGGTCTTGAACTCCTGGCCTCAAGTGATCCACCCGCCTGGGTGCCCCAAAGTGCTGGGATTACAGGCATGGAACACCATGTCAAGCCAATATAGCACACTTTCTTTATCCACTTGTTAATTGAAGGACATTTATGCTGGTTTCAGCATATTTTTGCAATTGCAAATTGTGCTGCTGTCTTTTTGTGCAAGTGTCTTTTTCATATATTTCATATGTTTCTATTCCTTTGGGTAGATACGCAGTCATGGGATTGGAGGATTGAATGGTAGTTCCACTTTCAGTTCTTTAAGGACTCTCTGTACTGTCTTCCATACTGGTTGTACTAGTTTATATACTCACCAGCAGTGTACAAATGTTCCCTTTTCACCATATCCATGCCAGCATCTATTATTTTTTGATTTTTAATTATGGCCATTCTTGCCATAATTAAATAAAGAGTAAAGTGATATCTCATTGTGGTTTTAATTTGTATTTCTCTGATAACTAGTGATGTTGAGTGTTTTTTCATGTTTGTTAGCCACTTGTATATCTTCTTTTGAGAAATTTCTATTCTTGTATCTGTGGAAAGGCATTTGCTATGGGAAAAAAGAAGACAAGTAGAAAAAAAAAAGAGAGAAATGTCTATTCATGTACTTTGCCCACTTTTTCACAGGATTATTTGCTTTTTTCTCTCTTTTTTTTTTTTTTTTTTTTTTTTTTGAGATGGAGTTTCGCTCTTGTTACCCAGGCTGGAGTGCAATGGCGCGATCTCGGCTCACCGCAACCTCCGCCTCCTGGGTTCAGGCAATTCTCCTGCCTCAGCCTCCTGAGTAGCTGGGATTACAGGCACACGCCACCATGCCCAGCTAATTTTTTGTATTTTTAGTAGAGACGGGGTTTCACCATGTTGACCAGGATGGTCTCGATCTCTCGACCTCGTGATCCACCCACCTCGGCCTCCCAAAGTGCTGGGATTACAGGCTTGAGCCACCGCGCCCGGCCCTTATTTGCTTTTTTCTTGCTGACTTTTTGAGTTCCTTGCAGATTCTGAATATTTGAATCCTTTGTTGGATGCATAGTTTGTGAATATTTTCTCCCACTCTGTGGGTTGTCTGTTTACTTAGCCGATTATTTCTCTTGCTGTGTAGAAGCTTTTTAGTGTAATTAGGTCTCACCATTTATTTGTATTTTTGTTGCATTTGCTTTTGGTTTCTTGGTGATGAATTCTTCGCCTAAGTCAATGTTTAGGAGAGTTTTTCTAATGCTATCTGCTAGAATTTTTATGGTTTCAGGTCTTTAAGTCTTTCACCCATCTTGTGTTGACTTTTGTATAAGGTGAGAGATGAGGATCCAATTTCATTTCTCTACATATGGCTTTCCAATTATCCCAGCACCATTCTATGAATAGGATGTCCTTTCTCCATTTTATGTTTTAGCATGCTTTGTCCAAGATTAGTTGACTGCAAGTAATTGGTTTTTTTCTAGGTTCTCTGTTCTGTTACATTGGTCTACATGGTTTGTTGTTGTTGTTGTTGTTGTTGTTGTTTGTTTGTTTGTTTTACCAGTACCATGCTGCTTTGGTAACTATAACCTTGCAGCAGAGTTTGAAGAGGGGTAATATGATGCCTCCAGATTTGTTCTTTTCACTTAGCCTTGCTTGGGAGCTATGCAGGTTCTTTTTTGGATTTATGTGAATTTTATGATTTTTTTTTCTAGTTTTGTGAAAAATGATGGTGGCATTTTGATGGGAATTGCATTGAATCTGTAGATTGCTTTTGGCAGGCAGTATGGTCATTTTCACAATATTGATTCTGTCTATGAGCACGGGATGTGCTTCCATTTGTTTGTGTGATCTACGATTTCTTTCAGCAGTGTTTTGTAATTTTCCTTGTAGAGATCTTTCACCTCTATGGTTAAGTATGCTCCTAAGTATTTTATTTTTTATTTTTGAAGCTGTTATAAAAGGGATTGAGTTCTTTTTTTTTTTTTTTAATTTTTTTTTTTTTTTTTTTTTTTTTTTTTTTTTTTTTTTTTTTGAGACGGAGTTTCGCTCTTGTTACCCAGGCTGGAGTGCAATGGCGTGATCTCGGCTCACCGCAACCTCCGCCTCCTGGGTTCAGGCAATTCTCCTGCCTCAGCCTCCTGAGCAGCTGGGATTACAGGCACACGCCACCATGCCCAGCTGATTTTTTGTATTTTTAGTAGAGACGGGGTTTCACCATGTCGACCAGGATGGTCTCGAACTCTCGACCTCGTGATCCACCCGCCTCGGCCTCCCAAAGTGCTGGGATTACAGGCTTGAGCCACCGTGCCCGGCCGGGATTGAGTTCTTGATTTGATTCATGTCTTGGTTGTTGTTGGTGTGTAGAAGTGCTACTGATTGTGTATGTTGATTTTGTGTCTTGAAACTTTGCTGAATTAATTGATCATTTCCAGGAACTTTTTGGATGAGTCGTTAGGGTTTTCTAGGTATTTGATCATATGATCAGCAAACAGTGACAGTTTGACTTCCTCTTTTCCAACTTGGATGTTCTTTATTTTTTTCTCTTGTCTAATTACTCTGGCTAGGAATTACAGTACTATGTCGAATAGAAGTTGTGAAAAAGTGGGCATCCTTGCCTTGTTTCAGGAGGAATGCTTTTTTTTTTTTTTTTTTTTTTTTTTTTTTTTTTTTTTTTACATTCAAGTTCTATTTTCAGGAGGAATGCTTTTAACTTTTCCTGGTTCAGTATGATGTTGGTCATGGGTTTGTCATAGATGGCTTTTGTTACCTTGAAATATGCCCCCTTCTATGCTGATTTTGCTGATGGTTTTGATCATAAAGGATTTCATCAAATGCTGTTTCTGCATCTATTGAGATGATCACATAACTTTTATTTTTTATTATGCTTTATGTGATGTATCACAGACTTTATATCCAACTTCCTATTGGGCATATACACTGGTAGTCTTTCAGCAAAGACAAAGTCCCAAGCTAGACAGCTCACCTTTCCCACCCGCCAACCAACCTAGAAGACAGGGCATGTTGGCAGATTCTTCCTTTTCTCGTCCCTTCCTCTAATCACCAATCACGAAAGCCTTTATTTTTATTATTTTATTTTATTTTATTTTATTTTATTTTATTTTATTTTTTGAGACGGAGTTTCGCTCTTGTTACCCAGGCTGGAGTGCAATGGCGCGATCTCGGCTCACCGCAACCTCCACCTCCTGGGTTCAGGCAATTCCTGCCTCAGCCTCCTGAGTAGCTGGGATTATAGGCATACGCCACCATGCCCAGCTAATTTTCTGTATTTTTAGTAGAGACGGGGTTTCACCATGTTCACCAGGTTGGTCTCAATCTCTCGACCTTGTGATCCACCCCCCTCGGCCTCCCAAAGTGCTGGGATTACAGGCTTGAGCCACCGCGCCCGGCTTACGAAAGCCTTTATTTTCCTTGAAACACATAACTCTTCCAAGGGAAACCTCAGAAAGGACAAATATAATTGCGCTAGACAGAAATCCTGTCAAAGATTTCTATTTATTTATTTATTTATTTTTTATAGAGACGGAGTTTCGCTCTTTTTGCCCAGGCTGGGGTACAATAGCCCAATCTAGGCTCACTGCAGATTCCATCTCCTGGTTCAAGCAATTCTGCCTCAGCCTCCCAAGTAGCTGGGAGTACAGGTGCACATCACCACATCTGGCTAAATTTTGTTTTTTTAGTAGTGATGGGGTTTCACCAAGTTGCTCAGGCTGGTCTCTAACTCCAGACCTCAGGTGATCCATCCACCTTAGTCTCCCGAAGTGCTGAGATTACAGGCATGAGCACCCTGCCTGAAGGTTCCTTTCTAAACAAGCAGTTTAGAAAGACAAGTTTGAAGCAACCGTTATCCCAGTAGTTCAGCGTGAGGGCAACTTCTACACTCCAGAATCAAACCACACTCAAAGATTGTAGGTAGACACCAAACAGTACTGCCTGTTGATTTTTCCTGTGAATCAAAGAGAGCTAAAGGATCTGATGGGTTCTTGCCAGAAGTGGCAAAAGCAACTATTCTATCCTATGTTACACTGTGTTTTCGAAAATTAAACCGGGAAATAATTCAATTGCTCTTTCTTGAGCAAAACGGTTGTCTGCGTCTTCCTCAGGTACCCAGGGCTGCGATTTTGCATTCGAACGATGCAACAGCACGTGCAACTGTGGGATAGGCAGTCTCAAGACAACAACGCCTGCGGGGCAGGCGCCAACGCCAGGGCAGGGGCTAGACTCCATCCTGCAGCTAGGTCACTGCGCAGTCAGGGACCCAGAAAGCGGGTTCTATCGGGACATTGTGACCCCAACACGTCTTCAGGTAGCAACCTTTTCCATACGAAGTTACCTAGTGAGAAGTGCACTAGTTTGTTCCACACAAAATACTGGGTAACAACTACCCCAACACTCTCCTGACAAAAATGCCTGTCAGAGCCGGTCTGGGAACCCCGGTCTGCGATGAAGACCTCGGGCCTCCGTAGTATCTTCGTTTTCTTTCGTTTAGCAATCTAATCTCATCCCCAACAGGTTGACAAGAAGCTTTCAAGCTAGGTGGACCTAACCTTGGCGGTGACTGCATTATTTGCTAATAACTGGCTTTTAAAGATGAAAGAAGACAGGGCTCGTCCGGGATTTGAACCCGGGACCTCTCACACCCAAAGCGAGAATCATACCACTAGACCAACGAGCCACAACTGGAGAAGCACTTTTCTCTTACATTATTCATTTATTTTTTAGTTGTAGCACTTTTGAACAGTTTTGATTTTTTTTCAGTCCAGTGATTTTCTCCAGATCCCGGGAAAGTCAAAGTGCGGATTCAAAAGGACCGGAGCGCCTGCGTTTCATAGGTAGAAACTCATTTCAGGATCCGGGCCGAGCTGTGAGTCGGTCAATGGACTGAAAATGTCTGGGTACTCAAAGGGACCAGAACCGTCTCAGGTGGCCTGTGGTTGGAGGACCCAGGAAAAACAAGAACGACCGATTTTACTCACCAAGAGATGAATGCCACCTGTGGGAGTGGCAGGGGAAAAGGCGGAACCAACGCTCCCAAAGAGGCTGAATTCTAAACCTCAGACCTCTCGCCTACAGCACCCAACACTCCACGTGTGTGCTTTTGCCATTTCCTTTCAGGTTTACTTGATTACCTATGTACTATAGGTTTAGATTTAAGGCATCTTTCAAGGGTGTCCAGGAGGTGCCGTCAGGGAAAAGTTGCTCTTTGCCCACACTCTCTTCTACAGAAGCCCATTTCTCTAGCACTCAAAAGGTGGTGGGTGGGTGGGAGGGGAGGGGGCTGTCCTTACTCTGCAGCCTCTTCTGCTTGGGAAACGAAGCTCCCGGGCTCTGGCCCTAATCTCCCCAGGGCGGAGCAGTGTCTGCCTTGACCTCATTGCTTACCCTGAGCCGAGCTCGCTCCCAGCCGGTGGGAGATACCCGGTCAAGAGCTGTCCAGTGAATGACTGAGCCTCCTAGGAGGCTGACACCAAAGGAGAGCAGAGAGGAGAAACTCTTCCTCCCCAACCTTCCCACGCTACGATGCCACTTCTGCTCTTTCTGGACCTCAAGCTGGAGCTTAGAAAAACCCGGAGGCCCAAAGAGAAGGAGCTACCGATGGACTCCGAGTTGGCAGGAAGACGAACATTAAAGGACCAAGGAAAGGGATGGACCCCTTCTAGCCGCCTCTGCTTCAGGTAACAGAGGAATCTGTGACCGATCCTGACTCCGCTGACAGTCTGGGGGAGATCTGGAAGCCTTGGGGCCCTCGCTGTCTCCACCTCCAAACTCTGAAGGTCCGAGGGGTACTACCGTCCTGTGCTTGAAGACAGCCGTCACCCTTTTAAAAACAGCCCCAATCTCAGACTAAGAGACCTGGACTAAGAATACAAGCGGGTTAGGGAAGATGGCTCTGATCAGTCTTGCATTCTCTTCTGTAATGAAATGCACCCTGACCCTGGCGTTACTCGAGCTTTGGGACTTGTCAAGCCTGATGCTGGGGAGCAGGTACCGTGGAGCATGCGTTGTTAAGATAACAACATATATTAAATGCTCATGTCTTTTACGATTTGTTTGTTTTTGATGAATAAGCAAACTGAAAATTCATCTCTTTTAAAGAACATAAGCCATTTGTCTATCGAAACATACATTTAAGTATCTTAATAAAAACAGAGCCATTTTTAAAAGATAATGCAACTGTCTCCAAAGAAGCAAATAATCCAGAATTTAAAAGTTGAAATAAATAATCATTACTTTTTATTCAATAATGTTGTTATTCCCTATTTTACCCTTACAGTGACTTGCACTCCAGTCTGGGCCTGGTCAAGAAAATGTTTCTTTCTTATACATAAGAGGCACGTCCTTCAAAAATTCCTTTTATCTTTTAGAGTTTATTTAAATATGAATACGTTACCTACGATTTTATCTGCATAATTGATTCATTGTTAAGCATGTCTTATGTGTTGGCTCCATAGCTCAGGGGTTAGAGCACTGGTCTTGTAAACCAGGGGTCGCGAGTTCAAATCTCGCTGGGGCCTTAAGCATAGGAGTTTTTCTCTTTCCCCAGGCAATAGGAGCTTTTACCTTCCACGGATAAGGAGCATTTTACCTTTTCCAATGTTGAAACAGACTAGTGAAGAAAGGAAGTACTTTACGATCTTTCTAGACACTGGATTTGAGACGAAAAGTCCAGCGTCGGGGTCCTATGAACGATACCGGGAAAATAGGTATTTGTACCTTTCAGTAGGCAAGGAAGAAACTAGATTGGTCACGTCTCTGGGAGAAAAATGCTAGAGTTGGTCCATACCTCCGTGTTTGTGGAAGAGATCTAATTAGCCTGCTAATAGCCATGACCCCTGGAATCCTGCGCACTTCACTTGTCGTTTGCTTGGCAGTCGGTTCCTGCGCTTCTGGGGCGAAAACTGGATCGCAGATTATTCTGAGGGCAGCCTAGCTCAGAAGCTACGCAGATTCACCCCAAGCCGGTGGCTTCTGCTCTGTTTCCATTCTCACTACCTCGGACTCAGAAATCACTTTCTGCTGCCTCAAGGCTGTTCTCCGGACTCAGTCCCATAGACCTAGCTCTCTGGAAACTTCTTGAACTCTAATTTGAGACCAAATACAAAAAAGTAAGTGGCTAATCAATGCACAAAAATCTACACCAACGCTTGTCTTGCAGCCCCTTCGATAGCTCAGCTGGTAGAGCGGAGGACTGTAGAGGTTTGCAACTACCGTTATCCTTAGGTCGGTGGTTCGATTCCGCCTCGAAGGAGTGGCATGTTTTTGTGCTTCGGTCTACTCAAACAGCACAAGGTTTTATTAGTGTATCCTCCTAACCCAAAGACTGTGAAGCTCTCTAATTTGAATTCTATTTTCAGGTAACAAAAGAACATTTTGCTGACCATGAACCTTAATTTTATGCATCCTCTGTGATCCTGGAGTAGGTGTGATTCTGTTTACTCATGAGGTATGAATTAATTATGTTCTTTTTAGATTTGAATGCATCACCTAATCTGTAAAAGTAGTTTACATTGAGCGAATAATGGGTAACATCCCTCAATCTCACCCCGATCCCTACACTTTTTCAGTATTGTGAATAATTCATACTAGACAATTCAGACTTTAAGGAGAAATACTTCGGAAAGGCCTGCTCCTCAAAAGAATCTAAACAAACAATATCGAGAATAAGCAAAAGGTCAGCATTTTCCATAAAATACTCCTTTCTTAATAAGAAATCAAATTAGCGGCCGGGCGCGGTGGCTCAAGCCTGTAATCCCAGAACTTTGGGAGGCCGAGGCGGGTGGATCACAAGGTCAAGATATGGAGACCAACCTTAGTCAACAAGGTGAAACCCCGTCTCTACTAAAAATACAAAAAATTAGCTGGGCATGGTGGTGCATGCCTGTAATCCCAGCTACTCAGGAAGCTGAGACAGGAGAATTGCCTGAACCCAGGAGGCGGCGGTTGCGGTGAGCCGAGATCGTGCCTTTGCACTCCAGCCTGGGTAACAAGAACGAAACTCCGTCTCAAAAAAAAAAAAAAAAAAAAAAAAAGAAAAGAAAAGAAATCAAATTAGAAACCATTAATATCCAATACTGACAAGAACATTCTTGAAGAATGTCTTTGCTTTCTAGAGGACAGTTGGGTGTTATATCAAAAACTCTAAAAAGATATTGTATTTAATCAAGTATTCTATTTCTACTTTTAGAAATTTATTATTCAAAAATGAAAAAGGACATATGCCGAAATCCGTTTATCTGTGGGTGATTGATACTCTTAAGACTTTTACGTATTTTTCAAATGTGCCACTTGTATACATTACATTTTAAAAAACAGTTTTTTACTTTATAAAATGAAATTTTAAAATACCTGGTGCCATTATGATAGACAATTTCTGTAGTTTCTTACCAAATCAAATATATGTTTCTCATGCAGATCACACTTTTAGGTGCTTACCCAAATGAGTTGAAAACATATCTCCACACAGTACCCTTTACATTAATGTTTATAGCAGCTTTATGTATAATTGCCAAAACCTGAAAGCAATAAAGATATCCTTCAACAGGTGAATAGATAAACTGTGATATATCCAGACAATGAAATATTAATCAGCATTTTGAATAAATTTTTTTTTTTTTTTTTTTTTTTTTTTTTGAGACGGAGTTTCGCTCTTGTTACCCAGGCTGGAGTGCAATGGCGCGATCTCGGCTCACCGCAACCTCCGCCTCCTGGGTTCAGGCAATTCTCCTGCCTCAGCCTCCTGAGTAGCTGGGATTACAGGCATGTGCCACCATGCTCAGCTAATTTTTTGTATTTTTAGTAGAGACGGGGTTTCACCATGTTGACCTGGATGGTCTCGATCTCTTGACCTCGTGATCCACCCGCCTCGGCCTCCCAAAGTGCTGGGATTACAGACTTGAGCCACCGCGCCCGGCTTGAATAAATATGTTATCAAGACATACAAAGACATGGAAGTAAATTTAAATGCATATTACTAAGTGAAAGAAGTCAATCTGAAATGCCCATATACTGTATGATTTCAATTACATGACATTCTGGAAAAGACAAAACATTGTAGACAGTAAAAGCATC
Organism: Saimiri boliviensis; assembly: GCF_048565385.1. Lineage (NCBI taxonomy): Eukaryota > Metazoa > Chordata > Mammalia > Primates > Cebidae > Saimiri > Saimiri boliviensis. The sequence goes on along the minus strand of NC_133450.1, from coordinate 122,327,361 downwards.
AGTGGTTTCCAGGGGTTAGGTGAGAGGGATGAACATTGGAGCACAGAAGATTTTTAGGGCAGTGAAACTACTCTGTATGGTGTTACAATAGTATATACATGTCATGATTATGATGCATTTGTTCAAACTCATAGAATGTACAAAACCAAGACTGAATCTTGATTTAAACTACAGACTTTGTTTAATAATGGTGTATCAATGTTAATTATAACAAATGTACCATATTGGTGCAGGATATCTTTTTTTTTTTTTTTTTTTTTTTTTTGAGACGGAGTTTCGCTCTTGTTACCCAGGCTGGAGTGCAATGGCGCGATCTCGGTTCACCGCAACCTCTGCCTCCTGGATTCAGGCAGTTCTCCTGCCTCAGCCTCCTTAGTAGCTGGGATTACAGGCACGCGCCGCCATGCCCAGCTAATTTTTTGTATTTTTAGTAGAGACAGGGTTTCACCATGTTGACCAGGATGGTCTCGATCTCTTGACCTCGTGATCCACCCGCCTCGGCCTCCCAAAGTGCTGGGATTACAGGCTTGAGCCACCGCGCCCGGCATGATGCAGGATATCTTTGTTGAGGGAGGCCGTGGGGACAGAGGGCAGAATGTAAGAACTCACCGGACTTTCTACTCAATTTTGCTGTAAACTTAAAACTGCTCTTGCATGTAAAATCTATTAATTTTTAAAAACTTGGTAACTTAAGTAATTCACAGTTTAGTTGAAGTAACAAAATAGATAACGCTGTGTTGATATATTGTTATTGCCATAAACATTTAGAAAACTATATAGGAGCACATTCAGGACAATGAAACGGAGTGCTCAGAATGGTGAGGAGGGACTAACTGAAGAGAGCTTCTTGAAGTTGAAATTTGAGCCAGAATTTGACAGAAATATCGAGGCATGCTTAAGTGAGTAAGGGAGCTTTCAGGTACGTGTGTGTGTTGGGGAAAGTGCCAGTTAGAGTGCCAGAGAGGAGTACGGGTAGGGGATGGGGGGGGGGCACGGGGAGCGTAGAGTAGAGCTGGAGGAGTGGCTGGGACTATCAAAACAAACAAGAGGAGGGGACAGAAGGAAGGATAGGGGTTCAGGATCATTTTGGTAGTGGGAGAGGTGATGGAGGCAGAAAATAGCAGGGATGGTGAGTGGCATGAGTGATGGAGATAGAAGCAAGTCAGCATTTTTCCATCAACAGGAGAGGGAATTCGTTGAAACTAAGACAAAGTGAAACTAAGTGAAAGCAGTGAAACAATACAAACAAAAACACTCCAAGGTGGTGCTCTTGAAAGTCTGGGGAATGCTAGTGTCCTTGGTGGATGCAGAGAATGTTGGAATGTGGGAAAAGCTGGCCTGTCTGAGGAGTGGGAGGAGGAATGGAGGAAGTTTCCGTTCACTTCATTTGAATGGAGACGATGGCCTCCAGGCAGCTGAAAACAGCTAGCTACATAGATCAGGTTCCTGGGAGTCACTAGAGGGAGATGAAAAGAAAAACAAAAATTAACTCAGTCTTAAGATAAAGCACATGATTCAATTTCAGGAAGAAGGGAAGACAAACTGTAAGCCTGAAATAATCAAAAGGGTCAGAATCTAATTTAAAGAGAGTTTACTAAAGCCTAAAGTGTGAGGATGGGCCACCCAGAAACACCAACTCCAAAGCAGTAGAGTCAGCATTCTGAAGTAGGAAAGTTGAGGTTTGATTTATATAGGCAGATACAGAGGAGTTTTTAGCAAGATTATGTTACTCATTATTCAAACAACATTATTCATACAAGGTTGGCACATAGTTACAGCTATTTGATTGGTTATAGGCAGTGTTTCTTTTTGGCAAGGGTATGTTTAACATTTTTTGCAGCGGGCGTAATAATCAAATAAAAATAATCAAATAAAATAATCATAATAAAACAGAGGGTTTTCTGTTATCTGGTCTAAGCAAACAAAGCCAGACAACTCAAAGGAAATTCATCTGTAACAAAGATCGTTAATTAAGAAGGCTGTAGGTGGCCGGGCGCGGTGGCTCAAGCCTGTAATCCCAGCACTTTGGGAGGCCGAGGCGGGTGGATCACGAGGTCGAGAGATCGAGACCATCCTGGTCAACATGGTGAAACCCCCTCTCTACTAAAAATACAAAAAAATTAGCTGGGCGTGGTGGCGCGTGCCTGTAATCCCAGCTACTCAGGAGGCTGAGGCAGGAGAATTGCCTGAACCCAGGAGGCGGAGGTTGTGGTGAGCCGAGATCGTGCCATTGCACTCCAGCCTGGGTAACAAGAGCGAAACTCCGTCTCAAAAAAAAAAAAAAAAAAAAAAAAGAAGGCTGTAGGTTTTTGTTCCTGATGTTGTTTAATTCTCTCTAGTCATCGTACACACAGAACAAGAACAATAAGAAATTGAATCTATAATTTGAGAAGAGAAGTTGTAACCATATGTGACTCAGATCACAGTCACATCTCTCTGAAGGCTTAGAGTGTTGTGGCAGTGGTGGTGGTGGTGGTGGGGTTTCCAGCAGCTTTTACGTTTGATTTATTTTCATAAAACAGAATTGGAAGACAGAATAATTGCCTTGTGGAAAAAGGAAGGACAATGATATGGAAATTATGCAAACAGGGAATTTTATATAAAAGTGCCAGGAAAGTTCAATTTATCCACAGATACAGAGATATTTCCCCCAAATAGGCACTGAGAACAAAACGTACCTTGTCTCTCGATTTCAAACAAAGTAAAACAAAAGTCTCCTGTTGTGAAGATCTTGGGGGCCCAAGATATTTCTTGGTGATAGGTGTGTGAAAAGGAAGGAAACTGATCTGGAGGAGTCATCAATGTGAAATGGAAGATGTTTGGAAGTGCATGGAAAAAGATTTTAAATGAGGAGGCAGGAAGATATACAAAGGATGGCAGACCTGTAATCCCAGCACTCTGGGAGGCCGAGGTGAGTGGATCACCTGAGGTCAGGATTTCAAGGCCAGCCTGGCCAATATAGTGAAACCCCGTCTCTATGAAAAATACAAAAATTAGCCGGGTATGGTGGCACACACCTGTAATTCCAGCTACTTGGGAGGTTGAGGCAGGAGAATTGCCCCAACCCAGTGGGCAGAGGTTGCAGTGAGGCAAGATCATGCCACAGCACTCCAGCCTGGGTGAGAGAGTAAGACTCTGTCTCAGGGGGTAGGGGTAAAGGGCAGAGTCAGGAAGTGGCATGGGGCTGAGTCTGGGAGCTCAGGAGTTGGAGATCAGCCTGTGAGACATAGGGAGACCACTGTCAGCTCCTCCTCCCTTCTCCCCTCCCATATCCTCAGCTCTATACAAACAAACAGCCGGGCGTGGGAGCGATAGTGCAGAACTTTGATCCTAGCTTCTTGGGAGACAGTTGGGAGGATCGCTTGAGCCCGGCAAGTCGAGGCTGCAATGAGTAGTGATCTCACCACTGCACTCCAGTCTGGGCGACAGAGTGAGACCCTGTCTTTCTGTCTCCCCCCACCCCCACCCCCCAGAAGGAGTTTTGCTCTTGTTACCCAGGCTGGAGTGCAATGGCGCGATCTCGGCTCACCGCAACCTCCGCCTCCTGGGTTCAGGCAATTCTCCTGCCTCAGCCTCCTGAGTAGCTGGGATTACAGGCTTGAGCCACCGTGCCCGGCCTGACCCTGTCTTTTAAAAGTGGCATGACGCTTGGTTCTGCAATGAGTCGCAGCTCTCTGCTCAGTTTCTTTTATTCATTCCTCATGACATGGCAGTGAAATCTCTCCTGGAGGAAGCTGCCTGGCCAAATCCATAAGTATTTCTGTAGGTGATGGGCTGTAGTGGCTGAAAAACGCAGTGGGACAACGATTCTGAGACGATATCACTAAATAGGCCCTGAGTGTATCCCTTCCTGTTTTCCACAGTGGGTTAGTTTCTACCCCGGCATTGTAGCTAGGTAGTTCGGAAACCTGAACAGTTGCCACCACCTTAACCTGATTCACTAGGAAGGGGCAGGAGGGTGGTTAAACCCACAACATTCACAAATGCCCCCTAGGCCCAATGAATAGAGTCAGTCAAGAATCTGCTTTGAAGTGTTTTTGAATCACAAACCCATCTGCAAAGTCAAAATCAAAATAACTGTTGCCGGGCGCGGTGGCTCAAGCCTGTAATCCCAGCACTTTGGGAGGCTGAGGCGGGTGGATCACGAGGTCAAGAGATCAAGACCGCCGGGCGCGGTGGCTCAAGCCTGTAATCCCAGCACTTTGGGAGGCCGAGGCGGGTGGATCATGAGGTCGAGAGATCTAGACCATCCTGGTCAACATGTGAAACCCCGTCTCTACTAAAAATACAAAAAAAACTAGCTGGGCGTGGTGGCGCGTGCCTGTAATCCCAGCTACTTAGGAGGCTGAGGCAGGAGAATTGCCTGAGCCCAGGAGGCGGAGGTTGCGGTGAGCCGAGATCGCGCCATTGCACTCCAGCCTGGGTAACAAGAGCGAAACTCCGTCTCAAAAAAAAAAAAAAAAAAGAGAGAGATCAAGACCATCCTGGTCAACATGGTGAAACCCCGTCTCTACTAAAAATACAAAAAATTAGCTGGGCATGGTGGTGCGTGCCCGTAATCCCAGCTACTCAGGAGGCTGAGGCAGGAGAATTGCCTGAACCCAGCAGGCAGAGGTTGCAGTGAGCCGAGATCGCGCCATTGCACTCCAGCATGGGTAACAAGAGCGAAACTCCGTCTCAAAAAAAAAAAAAAAAACTGTTAACTCGTCTTCTCCCCATTCCCCAGGAGGTAATGATGCCTGAATGAGAGGATGAACCTTGCTGCAATTTTTATTTGTTTATTTATTTATTTATTAGACGGAATCTTGCTCTGTCACCAGGCTGGAGTGCAGTGGTGATCCTGGCTCTCTGCAACCTCTGCCTCCTAGGTTCAAGCGATACCCCTGCCTCGGTCTCGGAGTAGCTGGGACTACAAGTGCGCACCACCAAGCCCCGCTTTTTTTTTTTTTTGGTAGAGACGGGGTTTCACCATGTTGGCCAGGATGATCTTGATATCCTGACTTCGTTATCTGCCCTCCTTGGCCTCCGAACGTGCTGGGATTACAGACTTCAGCCACCGCGCCCGGCCGCTGAGTTTTTGGTTTCTGTATTCATTCATTCATTCATCTATTCACCGTGTTCAATTACAAAAGTAATGTGATTAGAACCAAAATTGGGTCTGGGCAGGATATCTCACAAGCACAGAGCTGCAACTTCTAAAGCAGCGCCGGCCGCGGGCTGGTAGCACCACTTGGGCAGTTTCTGGCAGAACTTCTTGACCACTTTATGCTTAAATTCGAACATGACAATGACTCAGTATAAGCGTGTATTTTAGAAGAGAACTGAAGGCTTTCCTGACTGCCGGAACCCAAACGGTGCAAAAGCCGGCATCCGGAAAGTCAGTATAACTGAGCAAGTATGCATAGGAAACCGCAGGAGACCCTGCCTAAGGGAAAGAATTCAACTGGAAGCCGAGGCGATTTGAATACGGACACGACGTTGGAGCTGATGCTGCGTACGCCGGGAGAAAGAGGATTTAAAACCCATAGTGTTTACAATCTGTTAGTACTTCAGAATCCTTGCTGTGCTAAAACATACCATTGGCAGTGGTGGGATTCGAACCCACGTCCCCGAAGAGACTGGAGCCTAAATCCAGCGCCTTAGACCGCTCGGCCACACTACCACACCGAGCACAACCATTTGTAACTACATTCTTCATTCTCTCAGCATTTTGCACCAGTGTACAAGTACAAAATTCTGGCTTTTCTTTGCAAGCAGAGCTCCTGATAGCATATTTATCCATCCTTAGGAATCGGAGCAAACCCGAGGACAGGAGGAATTACTGCATTCTTACGCGACCTGGGAAGTGGGCTAGCAGGTAATCAACGATTATTAGCGTGAACATCTTTGGAAGAACTTTACCTTTTCTTTAACCTAGGCAATAAAAACAAGGAAACTTTAAAAATCTTACCGGTGATTTGCAAGTTATTCGAGAAGACTGAGGAATAAGAATTCCTTGCTGTTGGAGCGTTGTTGTATGGGTACAAATAGTGCTTAGAGTGTCATGGGATCAAAGCTCCGGTCACTTATGAGGCGCCCTCTCCTTCAGAGACCTGCTTACGCCTGTCACGGCGTTCAAAGGAAACTCCTTGGTCGCTTCCTCCCGCAGTTTGAGCATGGCGAGGTTGGGTGTAATTGCCGGGCTTCGTGGTCAGTAATTAAGGAAGAAGTTGGCTCTGCATGCTCACGTAGACTGACGTCCATGCCCACAGCAGTAGCACCTAAACCGTCTCCCTTTTATAGGGACCGAAGCGACCTCCAGAGGGAGGTCATATTCCAAGGGCATCCCCAGCACAGAAAGGGTGATTCCCAGCCTTCCCTGTAGCCCTGGAGCTGCTCATTCTGTTCTCTTTCTTTCTTTCTTTTTTTTTTTGAGACAGTCTCACTCTGTCACCAGGCGCCAGGCTGGAGTGCAGTGACGCGATCTCGGCTCACTGCAACCTCCGCCTCCCGGGTTCCAGCAATTCTCCTGCCTCAGCCTCTGTAGTAGCTGGGACTACAGGCGCGCGCCACTACGCCCAGTTAAATTTTTTTCTATTTTTTAGTAGAGACAGGGTTTTACCATGTGGGCCTGGACCGTCTCGATCTCTTGACCTCGTGATCCGCCCACCTTGGCTTCCCAAAGTGCTGGGATTACAGGCGTGAGCCACCGCGCCTGGCCTCTTTCTAATTTCTTTCTTTCATCTTTCTTTTCCTTCCTTCCCTCCTTCCTTAATTCCTTCCCTCCTTCCTTTCCTCCTCCTCCTCCTTCTTCCTTCTCCTTCCTTCTCCTTCTCTTCTTCTTCTTCTTCTTCTTCTTCTTCTTTTCTCTCTCTCTCTCTCTCTCTCTCTCTCTCTCTCTCTCTCTCTCTCTCTCGGCAGTATGGCTACTTTCATGATGTTGATTCTTCCTATCCATAAGCATGGACTGTTTTCCTCTCTTTGTTTCTGTCCTTTCTGATTTCCTTGAGCAGTTTCTCTCCCTGAAGAAGTCCTTCACTTCCCTTGTTAGCTGTATTCCTAGGTATTTTACTCTCTTTGAAGCAATTGTGAATGGGAGTTCATTCTTAATTTGGCTATTTGCCTGTTGTTGGTGTATAGGAATGCTAGCAGTTTTTTGTACATTGATTTTGTATCCTGAGGCTTTGCTGAAGTTGCTTATCAGCTTCTTCTTTTTCTTCTCTCTTTTTTTTTTTTTTTTTCTGAGACGGAGTCTTGCTCTGTCGCCCATGCTGGAGTGCAGTGGTGCGATCTCGGCTCACTGCAACCTCCGCCTCCCGGGTTCAAGCAATTCTCTGCCTCAGCCTCCGAGTAGCTGGGATTACAGGCGCCCGCCACCATGCCCGGCTAATTTTTGAATTTTTAGTAGAGACGGGGCTTCACCATCTTGGCCAGGGTGGTCTTGAACTCCTGACCTCATGATCCACCCGCCTCGGTCTCCCAAAGTGTTGGGATTACAGGCATGAGCCGCTGCGCCCGGCCTTATGCCGGTTTTCAAGGGGAATGCTCCCAGCTTTTGTCCATTCAGTATGGTGTTGGCTGTAGGTTTGTCATACCCAGCTTTTATTACTTTCAGGTATGTTCCTTCAAAACCTACATTATTGACAGTTTTTAACATGAAGGAATGTTGAATTTTACGGAAAGCCTTTTCGGCTCTATTGAGATAGTCGAGTGTTGTACCGTTTCTTTCTGAGGGAGCACAGAAGCTAGAAAACAGTTTCAGAGGTGATACTTGGGGTCTCTCTCCTGCACCCAAAGTGGGAATCACTGATCTGCCAACAACCCCACTCGGCGCAGAGCCCTGAATCATGTATTCTTTATGTTCTTTGCTGTTTTCACTTGGTCGTTTTCTTGGTCTGTGGATCCAGAAATTCTCCTCAGAGTCTAATTAAAGGTACCTAATTTTAAATGCTCCTTCTGTCCCCCACATCGATCACCAAAAAAAACCCACAACCCTCTGTCGCCTCTCCTGGCCCTAGGCCTCTGAAGTCTCTCCCCAAGCCCTGGTGGCCTACAGGGTCGGGTTGAAGGTTAATAGAGAGGCACAAAGCGTTCTTCCCGGGCGCGAAATCCTGCGAGTTCATGGCGACCGAGGCCAGGAGCTGAGGGAGGCGAGCCCAAAGGAAGTCTTAGAAAGCAGTTTTGAAATAGGGCTCAGGGAACACCGGATAAACGTAGAACCCAGGCAGAGAAGCGATGGCGGCAGAGGAAAGGGCCCGGACATTCGGAGGTCGGAGACGGCTCTCCTCCCGCGCCCCTACCCACTCTAGTCACGGCTCGCGGCAGTGCCTCCCAAACTCAACCCGTGTTACACCCCCTCTTCGCGCCTCGTCGCCCTCTGGAGCCAGCACCCGCCTCCCCAACCTCCAACTCACAGGCAAGCTACACTCACTGGGTACCCACCGTTGGCCCTGACCAGGTCTCTTTCTCCCTAGGAGGAGATGAGCACCCAAGGCCAACGGGCAGCATCTCTTAGGTTTTGAATCCAGCCAGATGGTCAAAGTTATGGCCTCCTACGCATCACTAAAGACGGAGAGATTAAAATACCCGTCGCCAGCCCCTTTGGCTGAATGCATGACTTCTAAGAAATTTCACATTGTGTTTTGACGCTTTGGAGGAAACCTTAGAAAAAAAAAGGAATGTGAGCTTACTGCCTCCGTCAGTACATGCAAGTCTTTGCCAGGGTCAGAAGTAGAAAGACTGAAGTTCTTAAGCTGGAGAGAATCCTAGGAATCCTGTGCTACCATCTCAATGTATAGGTTTGGGAAGCATCAGCTTGAAAGAAAAAAAAGAGCCTGTGGCTCTTTGTGACTTGAAAGAGCTGTGGAGGGTGAACGGGAGCGGAGAGAACAAATATTTTAAACACCTGTTGAACTATTATGCCTAGTATTGAGCAAATAAGAGACTTAGGGCCCGTGAATGGGCCTCATATTGAAACTTTTGATGAGATCTCCAGAGGAGATTTCACAGGCACATTTATGTCTCTTTGTGTTTAAGTACTAGTTTGATGAACATACCTGCTATGGTTTGGATATGGTTAATTTGTACCCGGTAAAACTCACGGCGCAATTTGATTTCCAATGCGGCAGTGTTGGGAGATGGGGCATAGTGGGAGGTGTTGGGATCACAGTAGTAAATTCCTTACGAATGCCTTGGTCCCCTTCTCTCTGTAGTGTGTGAGTCCTGGTACTGGTGAGACTGGATTACTTCCTTTGGGCATAGATTAGTTCCCTGGGAGAGTGAGAGAGTGGGTTGTTATACAGCCAAGATGCCCCTTGGTTTTGTTTTGTTTTGTTTCTCTTTGCTCATGTCTGCTTCCCCTTTGACCTTCTCTGCCATGTTTTGACCTAGTATAGTGGCCCTCTCCAGAAGCCTGATTGATGCTGGTAACACACTTCTCTTAATTTTCAGCCTGCAGAACTGTGAGCAAAATAAACCTCTTTCTTTCTAAATTACTCAGCCTCAGGTATTCTATTACAGCAACACAAAATGTACAAAGACAATACTAATTTGACCAGGCGCGGTGGGTCACGTCTGTAATCCCAGCATTTTGGGAGACTGAGGCAGGCAGATGGTCTTTCTTTTTTTTTTTTTTTTTTTGAGACGGAGTTTCGCTCTCGTTACCCAGGCTGGAGTGCAATGGCGCGATCTCGGCTCACCGCAACCTCCGCCTCCTGGACTCAGGCAATTCTCCTGCCTCAGCCTCCTAAGTAGCTGGGATTACAGGCACACGCCACCACGCCCAGCTAGTTTTTTGTATTTTTAGTAGAGACGGGGTTTCACTATGTTGACCAGGATGGTCTCGATCTCTCGACCTCGTGATCCACCCGCCTCGGCCTCCCAAAGTGCTGGGATTACAGGTTTAAGCCACCGCGCCCGGCCTGGCAGATGGTCTTGAGGTCAAAATTTCAAGAACAGCCCAGACAACATAGTGAAACCCCATCTCTACTAAAAATACAAAAATTAGCCAGGCATAGTGGCACTGCCTGTAATCCTAGCTATTCAGGAGGCTGAGGCAAGAGAATTGCTTGAACCTGGGAGGTGGAGGTTGCAGTGAGCCAAGATCGTGCCATTGCACTCCAGCCTGGGTGACAGACTCCATTTCAAAAAAATAAATAAATAAAAGACAATAATCATAATACTTATTTAAATAACCCATAGTTTCTCTATATGTTGACTTTTTTTATTTTTGACATATGAAGATTCTCATTTGATGGAAGTGATCTGAGCCCATCTTGATCTTTTTTAGTGCCACATCAGGCAATAAAAGGAACCAGTCAATGGTAAAGAACCTAGTCACAGCAGAGCTCTCTTTGATCCTGGAATGTTGCAGGTTCAAATTCCTCAAACTGATAAGTGTCTGAGCACTTTCTTTTCAAGAGAGAAAGTACCACACTCTGCTGTTCCAGGCCAAAGTTCCTTTAATAACAAGTGGGCATGGCTTCTCCTATTCAATCTCGAAAGTTGCTTGAGCACCTGTTTCCTGTTGTGTGCTCACTGGATCCTTCAGTGGAAGGAGGACACTTGGTTTCTTCCTTTCAAGAAGTGGATCACAAGTTGGATTGCACAGCTCAAACATGAAGCTCCCTGAGACCTATAAGCCAAGTATCTCAGCTTTCTTAGTGGAATGCCAACTTTGCTGCATACTTAATTGCCCAGCATCTAAAGCAAATGTATAACCACTCTTTAGGAAAGATGCCTGATACAAATACATGCAATGAATTTGTTTGGTGGCACACGTCTATTCCTTCGGTCTTCAGCACAGAATACTGGCATTCTAGGCTCCAGCATTCTATGATATTGTCGGCGAGTTTAACCTTGAATTTCCTGCTATTCATATCTTGTTAATAGTCCAGATGATGAAAATTTAGAGACAGCAAGAGATTTACTCTAAGGCCTTAATATGCAAAGTGTGACTGGGGGCCAACAGCATCACCATCTTCTGGTTGCAGACTAGAAATGCAGAATCTCAAGCCTACTGAGTCAGAATCTTAACAAGCTCCCAAAAAGTATGAATTAAATTTTGAGAAATACTCTATGTACCAACTTCTGTATCAAATGTTCTACGCTTATTTCGATCATCTGAACTTTTTCACCAGAATCTTTCTGGATCAATCTGCAGCAGAAGGCATGTACTTCATTGTAATGTAAAGCTCTATTCCTAGCTCCAATAGACAGCCATCTCTCAATTGGCCTGAGGACCCCTCTATGTGCTATAAAATCTTGCTTAAAATTAAATGCTATGTTTAAATTAAATAATATTTGTGATGATTGCATCAGATAGTCAATGCTTTCAGCATTTATTGAACCCCACTTACATACTTAGCTCTGATATGGTTTCATATGGTTATCACATTGACCATGACAGTAATGCAAAGTACTGTGATGTACTTCGACATTTTCTAAAGTAAGTGCTCAAAGATAAAAGAGAAAATTACATTTTTTTCTTTGTATTCAGCAGGGCGATTTAAGCCTCTTATTTCTAGTTTGTATTTGTCTTTACGCTTTTCAGTGAACTTCACTGGAGAGATAGGACAAGAGGGACTTTATGGAGCAATTCAATGGAATCAATCACTTCTGCAAGCTTCAGATGAAAAGAAATGCAAACTTTGAACTATGGTATGATCAACAGGAATGGAAAAGGGAAGGATATGAGGCATTATTTATTCTTTATTTCTGTTCATTCTTCTTCTGTAGCTCTGATAAAGAGCCATCCCCCCTTTTTCTTTGAGAATTTACTTTAGAAAACTTCTAAGTACATCACAGAACTTTGCATTACTATGACGGTCAATATGATAACCATATGAAACCATATCAAAGCTAAGTATGTAAGCGGGGTTCAATAAATGCTGAAAGCATTGACTATCCGATGCAGTCATCACAAACATTATTTAATTTAAATGTAGCATTTAATTTGAAGCAAGATTTTATAGCACATAGAGGGGTTCTCAGGCCAATGGGGGATGGATCTCTATTGGAGCTTGTATCATTGTCCTCCTTCCCCTACTCCGTCCCCACAAATATTGTAATAGTCTTGGTGCTTTGCATTTAAAAAGATCATGTCTGATGTGCAATTTAATTTCTTCTTTGATTTCCCTTTACTGCTCAAAACATGGTCAGCTTCTCAATGAACACACAGGAGTGTTTATAATGGGTTTAAACATTTGAGGCAGGCCAGTGGGGTGCATCTGCCAGGATGCCTTTTGGGACTTGGAAATAGAATCTTGCTCACTTCACATCCACCAAATAAATCTGTGCTCACCATTTGATCAGGTTTGGGGAGGGGCTGAAGACAAACAATGTTATTATCCTTGCTCATTGGGAACCTGAATTTCAATAAAAGAAAATATCTTCTACATCTTTTACAATACACGCGATAAAAACCTAGAAGAATGAACAAACACACAGAGACACACACACTACAGTTAGATAGCAATACAAGTAGCAGCTGATAATCACCAGAGTGAGCATAGCCTCAGTTTCCAGAAGGTAAGATGTCTGTGGAAATCTGAAGAAAATAACTTTGAGAAAGTACAAATCAAGGCAAGTACGTGCGTGCGTGTGTGTGTGTGTGTGTGTGTGTGTGTGTGTGTGTCTAAAGCTTTACAAAGCCATGTTCCTTGATATCTGAGATATACAACCTATGTATCTCAGAAAGCAATATAGGTGTTCCTGGATGTTATTATAGTGAATAATTGGTTGGGTCCTGGTAATTTTGCCTACTTTTCTGGGATATAAATTCCTGACCTTTAAAAATACTCTATAGCTAATGAAGCTGAAAATTACAAAGTCTCTCCCATAGGATGGCATTAAAGTCTCTTTATCTGAACAGAAGCTCCTTGAAATAGTGCACTCTCATGTAAATAAGTAACACTCATTAGACTTCATTCTTCCTGCTTGGGTTACTACAAATTCAGTCCTACCTAGACCCTAGAAAAGCTATCCTGGAAAATTGGTAGTAGTGTTCTTGACAAAAATATTTAAGCTAAATCTAATCATGAGGAAATAAGTAAATGTTAAACTGAATCTTATATGAGGAAATAATCACATTCAGATTGTGAGACTTCCTATAAGACAATTGCCATGAGAAAAGGAAGTCTAAGAGGAGGGGAATTTTCTAGATTAAAGGAGACCAGAGAGATGTTACAACTAAATGCAGTGAGAAACATTGTTAGAATTTCAATTTTTTTTTTTTTTTTTTTTTTTTTTGAGGCGGAGTTTCGCTCTTGTTACCCAGGCTGGAGTGCAATGGCGCGATCTCGGCTCACCGCAACCTCCGCCTCCTTGGTTCAGGCAATTCTCCTGCCTCAGCCTCCTGAGTAGCTGGGATTACAGGCACGTGCCACCATGCCCAGCTAATTTTTTGTATTTTTAGTAGAGACGGGGTTTCACCATGTTGACCGGGATGGTCTCGATCTCTCGACCTCGTGATCCACCCGCCTCGGCCTCCCAAAGTGCTGGGATTACAGGCTTGAGCCACCGCGCCCGGCTAGAATTTCAATTATTTTAATAGGAAGGGGGTAACTAGGAAAATTGGAATATGGACTGTATGTTTATTAGAATATAAGGAATTATAAATTTTCTTAGGTGGGATATGGTACTAATATTCTGCTCTTGGACAGTATATGTAAACAGGGGGATGGGGAGGTAAGAAGGAAGCAAACGTTACTAATAATTGGTGTTCTAGGTAAAGAGTATACAGGTTTTATTGTACTGTTTCTTAAACTTTTACCTAGGGTATAACTATACAAACAGACAGGGGCCAGAACATACATGAAAATAGAACTCTGACCAGCAGTAACCTACAACAGCCAGTGCAGGAAGTCAGCCCACAGTGACCAGCCCAGGAAGCCAGCCAATTATCTTTAAGCTAAACTACTAGGAAGTCAGACCACTTTCTCTAAGCATCCAACCCAGGAAGCCAAATAATCTCTGTAAAATCCAGACCAAAATGGCTGGGAATTTATGAAGAATTGGTAGTAATGTTCTGGACAAAAATATTTAAGCTAAATATTTAATGGCTTTCCTAATACTTGCTTCTGTTTCTATGTTAGGATCAACCACAGAAGGCCAAATATGCATCCCTAACCAATCACATGGGATGCCCCGCTTCTAGTTGGCCTGCCCACCGCTTCCCCATGCCACAGCCTCAAGTCAGGGCACACCTGAAGCCTTCCTTTTGTCCACTATAAAGTTTTCCCACTCCGCTGCCTGCCTTTGAGTCTCTGCCAAGTCACAAGTGACGCTCCTTCAGGTCTTCACTTCCAAGATGACAAAAAAAAGAAGTAACAATGGTCATGCCAAAAAAAGCCATGGCCTATTCGCTGCATGAACTATGCCCGATGCTCACCCAAAGGCAAGGCTACTAAGAAGTTCATCATTCAAAACATAGTAGAGACTGCACCTGCCAGGGACATTTCTGAAGCTAGTATCTTTGATGTCTATGGGCTTCGTAAGTTGTTTGTGAAAATCTGTTACTGTGGGAGTTGTGTCATTCACAGCAAAGTAGACAGGAATTAATCTGGTGAGGCTTGCAAGGACCAAACACCCCCACCCTGATTCAGACCTGTGGGTGCTGCCACAGGACCCTTACCAAAGCCCATATAAGAAGGTGAGTAAGTACTAAAGAAAAACTATCCTCTAGAGAAAAAAAATAACTTTGCTTGGTTTCACTTAGATCATGTTCATTTATTTCACATTAGAATTAAAGTTTTTCCAAATGAAAAGTTGAGGGGAGGCTGGGCCCAGTGAGTGGCTCACGCCTGTAATCCTTACACTTTGGGAGGCCAAGGTGGGCAGATCACGAGGTCAGGAGATGGAGACCATCATGGCTGACATGGTGAAACCCTGTCTCTACTAAAAATACAAAAAATAAATTAGCTGATCATGGGGGTATGCCTCTAATCCCAGCTATTCCGGAGGCTGAGGCAAGAGAATCGCTTGAACCAGGGAGTCAGAGGTTGCAGTGAGCTGAGATCCTGCCACTGTACTCCAGCCTGGCAACAGAACCAGACTCTGTCTCAAAAAAAAAAAAAAAAAAAAAAGCAATTAAAAATATTGCTAAGATTATAACTAGGGGTCAACTTGCTCAGCAGAAGAAGTGCTCAGGATGGGCCGGAATACAGTGGAGCACAATCGTTTTGATGTTGCTCTCTAAGTTTAATAAACTAGCAGAAGCCGGGCGCGGTGGCTCAAGCCTGTAATCCCAGCACTTTGGGAGGCCGAGGTGGGTGGATCACAAGGTCAAGAGATCGAGACCATCCTGGTCAACATTGTGAAACCCGGTCTCTACGAAAAATACAAAAAATTAGCTGGGCATGGTGGGGTCTGCCTGTAATCCCAGCTACTCAGGAGGCTGAGGCAGGAGAATTGCCTGAACCCAGGAGGCGGAGGTTGC
The DNA here is from genome assembly GCF_048565385.1 of Saimiri boliviensis. Lineage (NCBI taxonomy): Eukaryota > Metazoa > Chordata > Mammalia > Primates > Cebidae > Saimiri > Saimiri boliviensis. The sequence continues at coordinate 122,311,946 of NC_133450.1, read as the reverse complement.
GGTGAGCCGAGATCGCGCCATTGCACTCCAACCTGGGTAACAAGAGTGAAACTCCGTCTCAAAAAAAATAAAAATAAAAATAAAAATAAAAATAAACTAGCAGAAGGGGCTCTTGGAATTTCCTAGAGTCAGACAGGCCAACTCAAATGAATTATGGACTAAGGGGCTGGAAGAATGAGAGTACAACGTAAGGTCCTGGAACAACCTTTGATGGTAGGAGGTAGGCTGAATGTGGATGGGGTCAATTGGCCAAAGATTTATTTGTACTGATAAAGGAGTGAGAACCCTCTCCGCAAAACCAGCCTCTGTCTAGGAGAAATGAAAAACATCAGATCCATGGTTGTCCCCCTAGCTTCTCTCCTTGGCATACTAGTTTTAATATTTTAAATTATTCTTAAATGTTTAGCAGTCTGTGGTGAGAAGAGAAGAAATCAATTCATGTAGGGAATAGAAGAGAGCTTGCCAAATTGTGACAGGGTGAGGACGAGGGGACAGATTCTAAGAGGAGGCGAGGAGGCAAGAATACCATCAGAGAAAGACAAGCAAAGAAACAGCAAAGAGGAAGAACGCTGTTTGAGAGACAGTTTGCATGTTGCCTATGGCCACTCTCTCTGAAAATCATAATAATGCAAAGAATACTAACTATGATGATAATAATAAACACCTGTTTCCAAAACGGACTTTGAGACCTGGCAGAGTTAAATAACTGATTTCTAACCACTGTACTAAATACTCTATGTCTATACATGCCAACAATCACACTTCATTATGACGAAAAGTGTATGTTAGTTTGTTTTCTCTGCTCTAGAAAAAAGGTAAACCTACTTGTTTCCCCCATATTAAAAAACAAAAGGTGCCAGGCGCGGTGGCTCAAGCCTGTAATCCCAGCACTTTGGGAGGCCGAGGCGGGTGGATCACGAGGTCAAGAGATCGAAACCATCCTGGTCAACATGGTGAAACCCCGTCTCTACTAAAAATACCAAAAAAATTAGCTGGGCATGGTGGCGCGTGTCTGTAATCCCAGCTACTCAGGAGGCTGAGGCAGGAGAATTGCCTGAACCCAGGAGGCGGAGGTTGCGGTGAGCCGAGATCGCGCCATTGCACTCCATCCTGGGTAACAAGAGTGAAACTCTGTCTCAAAAAAAAAAAAAAAAAAAGGTAGGCAACCTGCCATTTCCTTAAGCTATGAGGGTGTCTTTAGGCACAAAGAGATCACCTTAGAGGTTTTCTCCAGTGAAGGGTCTTGTGTAGGCAAATAGAGTATAGAAATTCAATTGTTTTACACAGTTTCACTCTTGTTACCCAGGCTGGAGTGCAATGGCGCGATCTCGGCTCACCGCAACCTCCGCCGCCTGGGTTCTTCTCAGCCTCCTGAGTAGCTGGGATTACAGGCACGCACCAGCTAATTTTTTTGTATTTTTAGTAGAGACGTGGTTTCACCATGTTGACCAGGATGGTCTCGATCTCTTGACCTCGTGATCCACCCACCTCGGCCTCACCAAAGTGCTGGGATTACAGGCTTGAGCCACCACGCCCGGCAGAAATTCAATTCTTAATTCAGTCAGTTAAAACAAAGCCTTGTAGCTCCTTTGGAGCAGGAGACTGAGAGTTAAACATCCAGGAGTTTTGGAAGGAGTAGCCCTTGTCAGGCTACAGAGGATAGTATTCATCTCACCTTAAGACAACATTGTGAGGCCTGCTCCTGACTCATCCCTAATCCAAGAATATCTGCCACAAATGCCTTACTTTGTCTGTCTAAATAGAGCAATTTTCTTCCTTGAAAATGTGTAAGGCCAACAGCATCATGTTTTACATTTAAATAATGAAAATTAAAGGAGACAATGAATCATAATAACCTTACAGATTTCTTACAAATTTTATGAACTTGGACATGAAAGCACTAAAATAATTGTGAGTTTAAGAGCAGACCTGTGGTCAGAGGGTCTAAATCTTCCTAAGTAGAGTCGGTTCACTTCTTGGGGTTGCATCAATCAGTGCTTTTTTCTCAATGTTCTCTTCTACGGCTTATTTAAATGGGTACGAGGTCTTTCTTAGTTAAAGAAATGTTTCGTTTCTGTTCACCAGCTTATATAAACAAGGCTTCTAAAAATTAAAAACAATCTTTTCTAAAAAATTGTATTATTTTCATACCAACTATGTGAAAATCTGTGTATGTCTTTAGGGAAGGATTAAACTCTTCTTCCTTAATACCCCTTTTCCCTGTTTGCTTCTACCCCTGGACCTTTGAGAGAGAGGGACTAACTCCAGAAAGGCAAGGTTAGAGGTTTGGGGCTCCAGATTCAGAAAGGAAAAAACAGTGGGAAATCTCTTCTCACCACCGTCCCTGGATTTTACCACCATATTAAGTGAAAGGAGTGCACTACAATTTCCTTGTCTATCAGAAACCCTCCATAGACGCCTTCGGGAGGTGTAGGGGGGATGTTCTCCCTTGTACCCAAAGATCTGAAATTCTTCTATCTGCACCATTTCCATGCACCCCAGAGGCACAGTAGGCAACGTCTCCACAGAGTATCAGGGTGAGGAACGGGAAGACAGCCTGGTAGTGACTCTGCTCAAAGTAGAATCTTTTCGTGAGGTTTACAGTACACAAAAATGTTCTCATGTTGTAGGGAAATGTCCTGGAATTGACTTCAACGAAAAGACGCGCAATACAAATCTATAAGAAGAAAGGTAGAGAAGCAGGGCCCAGGCGAGGGCTCCATAGCTCAGGGGTTAGAGCACTGGTCTTGTAAACCAGGGGTCGCGAGTTCAAATCTCGCTGGGGCCTGTCCTACTTTTTTTTTTTCCACCCCGCCCACAGAATTTCCACATTAGAAGATAAGCGGGGGCCGGACAACGCGGCACCAATGTGGCTTTCTCTTGGCACATCTGCTTGTCTTCGGCGCCGCTTCGGCATCTGAGCTAGGCGGGTTCACATATGCTACAAGAAGCTGCCAGTCTCAATGACTCTGGCGGCTTGCGGTTTACTTCTGCTGCGCAAATAAGCATGCATTCCTGCGATAGAAGGCAAGGACCTAGTCGGTCAGAAAATGCCTAAAGGCTTTAATGAGGCTTCAGGCAACGCCAAAAAGCTTTTGCGTCGTGGCTCGTTGGTCTAGGGGTATGATTCTCGCTTAGGGTGCGAGAGGTCCCGGGTTCAAATCCCGGACGAGCCCCCTTTTTGCACTTGAACAAGGTATATCTGGTTGAAAACTTTCCGACTACATTTTGCTCTCTCTCTACACTATACATTGAAAAATTGCAGCCAAAGACTTCCCAGGGATGTGAAACAACAAAGCAGAGAAAGTCCCAGGTTATCTTTTTTATTCTCTCTGTCAAACTGTAACACATCTTCCTCTCCCTGCCTACTTCTAGCAATCCTATTCGGTCAAATAAAAGTGTATGTGAAGTTGATAAACACAAGGAGCTGCTTTCTTTCCTGGGAATGAATTGGGAGCTGACACATACCAACATAATCACCATGTGTAACTGTATGATGGGTATCTTTTAAAGGGGTGGGTTTTGTATTATTACATAATACTGCCTTTTCTTCTTCTTTTCCTTTCTTTCTTTTTTTCCCACCCTTTCTGGTTTTTTTGTTTCGTTTTATTTTTTCTGTGAGGTAGGTAATGAATTCTGTTAACTCCAGTGGAGCAGTAAGAGATGAGGGAAAGTGTATCTCCAAAGACAAATTTTGAAATGTTAAGTTAAAAAAAAATGTTTTACAGACCCTTAGCAACTTTCTTTATTGTGTGAATAACCACTACAGAATAAAACGATTCCATTAGAAGTGAACTATATCCCTTCCTGGCAGCAGATAGACTAACTTACCCATGTCAACACTCATATTCTCTGTCTTCTGTCCTGTTTCAAGGCCCATCTTTCACTTCTCATATTTAAGGGCAACGCCTTCAGTTTCACATCAGATTAATTTTCCATTTCCTCTCCTTTAGGTAAGGACCTGGTTTCTGAAATCAACATTACTTCCTCACCTCCACCCCCAATCCCCTAACTACACACACGGCAGCTATTTCCCCTAGTGTGCCCCAATCATTCCCATCTGCATACCAACACCAAAGAGCTGCAGTATCACCAATCCTTTAAAAAATATCGTTCTTAACCATTCTTCCCAGCTATCATACCAATTCTGTTTCTTCTGTATAAATAAAACAATGTTCTTAAAAGTTCTGCCATTATCTATCTCAACTTCCTCCCCCATGCTCTGTTCTCAACCAGTTATGATCAGGCCTTTTTTCTCCTCCACACCACTGAAATAAATGGCTTTTGTCAAGGTCACCAATGACTCTGATGTTTCCAGATCTAAAGGTCTTTTCAGTCTTCATCCCACTTCACTTCTCATCTCAGGAGCCTACCTTTCAGTCTCTTTTGATGGCTCCTCCTATCCTGACCCCTCAATATTTGAGTGTTATCTTGCTCTCCCCTCACCCTTTTTGTTTTGTTTTGTTTACATATCTTTTTTTTTTTTTTTTTTTTTTTGAGACAGAGTTTCGCTCTTGTTACCCAGGCTGGAGTGCAATGGCGCGATCTCGGCTCACCGCAACCTCCGCCTCCTGGGTTCAGGCAATTCTCCTGCCTCAGCCTCCTGAGTAGCTGGGTTTACAGGCACATGCCACCATGTCCAGCTAATTTTTTGTATTTTTAGTAGAGACGGGGTTTCACCATGTTGACCAGGATGGTCTCGATCTCTCGACCTCGTGATCCACCCGCCTCGGCCTCCCAAAGTGCTGGGATTACAGGCTTGAGCCACCGCGCCCGGCCTATTTATATATCTATACTCAGTAAATCATGAGGCTTAACATAGCATTCTATACTGATGATCCCTATTAATAAGCTTTCACCTAGGTTTGTAGATATAGTTGCCTGCTTGCCCCAGTACGTGAATGAGTAATAGGCATCTCAAAATTTACTTGTCTCAAATAGCAGCCTTGATTTCCTGCCACTCCTCTCCCAGTTGCTCTCCAACCACCACCCATATCTTAGGAACAGATCCATCATTTATCCAGTTTCTCCATACATCTCATCCAATCCACTGTTCTATCTTCATCTATTTCCCAAGGCACTCATTATCACCCTAGTCTAAACTCGCCTTCGTCTCTTACAAATCCCACAATAGCCTTCTAACTTATCTTCCTACTTCTTCTCTACTTACTATTCTAGAGAATAGAGTTAATAGAGTTATCCTATTAAATTGTGCCAAATAATACTCTCCTTCACGTAAAAGCAGCCAATAACTTCTCACATGTAGAACAGAATCTGTGATCGAGCCCTAGTGTGTTCTGGTGGAAACTGTCCTTCTGATCTCAATTGCTTACCTCTCCTCCTCCTTCTCACTCATTTTCTTCTAGCTATATTGGCCCTCCCAATGTTTCTCAAATCCATGGGCCTTGTTTCATGTTCCGGACTTTTCACCAGCTGTTTCCTTTGCCTAGAGCATCATTTCCTCAAATATATGTATCCCTCTGTCTCTCACTCTTTCTGTGCTCAGATGTGACCTCTTTAGAGACACTGTCCTTGACCACTCTTTCTTTTTTTTTTTTTTTTTTTTTGAGACGGAGTTTCGCTCTTGTTACCCAGGCTGGAGTGCAATGGCTCGATCTCGGCTCACCGCAACCTCTGCCTCCTGGGTTCAGGCAATTCTCCTGCCTCAGTCTCCTGAGTAGCTGGGATTACAGGCACGCGCCACCATGCCCAGCTAATTTTTTGTATTTTTAGTAGAGACGGGGTTTCACCTTGTTGACCAGGATGGTCTCGATCTCTCGACCTCGTGATCCACCCGCCTCGGCCTCCCAAAGTGCTGGGATTACAGGCTTGAGCCACCGCGCCCGGCCAATTCCTTGACCACTCTTTCTAAAATCGCCTCCAATTGCCATTATACCCAACACTACTTTATTGGTCTTCACAGCACTTATCACTACTTAATATGATTACATGCAGTTCCTTCCTTCTTTTCTTTTTCTGTTTCCCCTATTAGGATATAAGCTCCAGGAGGGCAAACTTTTCTTGTGCTCCATTTTGCACCCTCAGCACTTAGCAATGTGTACTATGTAGTTGGCAATTAATAATGAATATATGGATGAATATGACCACACTCCTGGGCACACATGCTGGTCTCCAGAGGCCACAATGAAATGGCAAGTTATTTACCCCTGAGATATGGGTGGTGGTTGGAGAGTTATTATTGCCCGTTTTTGTAGAGTTAGATGGGAATTTTCCCAGGGATAATAGCCGTGGCTATGGAATTTAGTTACAAATGGAAACCTAAATTGATCTTTTTCATCTCTGCAGACTATACACTAAGCATCTTACACGTATTCACTAATTTTCATAGTAGAGGTATGCCTTGTCTCCATTGTGCAAATGAGGAAATAGAGGCACACAAAAGGTAAGCAGCTTGCTGAAGTCACACAGTTAATAATGTGAGAATTGGCACCGCTTGCATTCTAACAGCCCAGCCCACGGACCCTTCACCATCCTTCCCACATCACTGCACTACCTTCCTTATGCCGCATTTGTTTTCTATTCAATCATGTTATACAATGTTTCAAGACCATTTTTGGTCATTGTAGCATTCGTTTTTCCAGTTTAGACTACGAGTTTCCTTGTGGGCAGGCATTTTTTATTCATCTTTCCGTACTCCTCAACAACGGTGCAAATTAAGCTCGTTTATTTTTGCCTTTGCAAAGCGCTCAACATACGCTCGTCCACTTCAAGGCAAAGTGAAGGCTACGCGTTAATGATATTAATGTCCTAGCACTTTCCCTTCTTCAGGAAACCATGGATTCAAAAGCATCTTTATGATCTTGAGGGGATTTTACTGTCTTCATGAAGTACTTCACATTATCAAAGACTCAGAAATAAGAGACGCTGCAAAATAGCACCCAGCTACTTTCTTTACCAACTGGAGAGAAGAGATTGGGTGCTAGAGAAAGGTGAAGAGACTGTGTTAACGTCGTAGCGCCCGTACAGTCTTCGTGATACACGGATGGTTCAAAAAAAGAGAAAGAAGAAAAAAAGCTACAGATGGCAGCGGTGGGATTCGAACCCACGCCCCCGAAGAGACTGGAGCCTTAATCCAGCGCCTTAGACCGCTCGGCCACGCTACCTGCCGGCGAACGCCCGGAAGCATATTTTCTACCCTTTCCTCCTTTGCCCTCCTCACCCGCTAACTTCATGACCTTCTATCTGTAGTTTTATCGGATTTTTTCTTTCTTTTCTTTCTGGTTTGTTTACCTTCCTCATTTGAGCTGCAATAGTTGAGATTGGTGGAAAGAGTTATGATACGTGCTTCGCAAGGCGTCCCGAGAGAGGGAGGGCAACCTTGTCAGGTCTAACGGTTCGGAGCGCCAGTCCCGTGCCAGGCACAGGCGGGCGATCCGGCAGCGGCGGGGCCCTCTTCGGCCCCGGGGTCCCTCCACCGAGGGCGCCCTGCGGCGGAGCTTTCGCCAGGCGGGCCGCGGGCGCGGCGGTCGGTACCTGTCCAAACGAGATGCCTTCCGGCCGCCGGAGAACTCGGGACAGTCCCTGATTTGCCCGCCCTCTGTCCTGCGGCACCTTTGGCTCACTCGGAGGTGAAAACACGCAGCTCAATGATTCCCGCTGACGCCTAAGAGAGATCTGCAGTCTCAAGGCGCCGCCTTCCGGAGTCTGGGGGAGAAAGCCTGCAGTGATTGACTTTATCCACTAGGTGTCACCCATGCCCATGATTATAAAAGAAGACAGCGACCAACTGTAGACGTGGCTAAAACTTGCCTTATTGAAGTTTAGTAACCCAAAGAAGTCTTCGCGGGTGGCTCGTTGGTCTAGGGGTATGATTCTCGCTTAGGGTGCGAGAGGTCCCGGGTTCAAATCCCGGACGAGCCCAGTTTTTCTTCTTTCGGGCAGTTAGCCGGCCCCCATAAAATCAGATTTTCTGTAAGTGCACACCCCAATAAGACCACAGCTTTATTCATGTTAAATGCCATCGCACCAAGTAAGCACCGTATGAAGTTACTATTAGTATGTGAATACCATTTAATGCTGCATTATTTCAAATATGTGTATTTTATCTTTAGGCAAAAATGCTTTGTCATGGTATTATTACATTAGGAGGATAAATACCAGGTGCTATCACAAATGTAGTATTTCTTTTACATAGTCATTATTTTAAATCAACCAGCTTTTCTCTTTGCAGTTCTTAAGTTATTATCCAGGAATTGTTATTCAGGACAGGCATATTTTAATATTTCACATAACCCTCACTTTTCCTCTATTGTAAGCGCAGAAGGTAGCAGATGTGGTGAAGGTCTTGTCACATAATAAAGGCTAGGCTCCTTCGTTCTAGCATGAGCTCACTGAGCCCTTCTGTGTGTGCATGGGGGTGGGGGACTCTCAGGTGGTGTGTGCATGGGGGTGGGAGATTTGCAAGCGTAGCTGCATATTAGACTCACCTGTGAAACTTAAACCATTCACTGCTGGGTCCAATACCAGAACAATCACAACTGTAACCTCTGAGGATGGGATCCTGGGAATGGCTCGCTCTCTCTCTCTCTGTCTCTCTCTCTCTCTCTCTGTCTCTTTCTCTGTCTCTCTGTCTCTCTTTTTTTCTCTATTTTTGGCTACATCATCACAAAGAAAGATACTGGGTGGTTGTGCATGCACCGGAGGACATGAGTGTATTCTAGGAGGGGAGGCGGTTACGTTTGTTGGGGAGAGCGTGCACCCAGACGAGAGGCACTGTGAGCTTGCTGCATGCTGATTCCAGCACCTACACCAGCATCAGGCTTGGGTGACACAGCCAGCATGCTGTCTCCTAAGGGGAAACTGTGGGAGGTAGGTGGGCTGAGGGTAGGTGCTACCAGGGACTAATGGGGAAAGACAGGGTCAAATGGAAAGATGGCGGCCAGGAAGCTGTTGGCCACCTTGGAGAAGACGAATAGCTTGATGTTTAGAAAATGGTTATTCAAGGCAAGAAATGAGTCCTCCCATGAATTGTGCAGGGAGCCGAGGGTGGAGGGCATTGAAAAGTTAAGAGATGTGATTTGGGAGAAAGTGAGAGCTTGAGTATCCGTCTGATGCTTCTATAGAGAAAGTTGGGGGATTGGGATGACTTGGGGTGGTTTTCATGAGGGAAGACTTCATCGAAATTGGGAAAATCAAACCTTTCTTACAGGGCACTGAAGACCACCTGACCTCAACCTCAAACTCGTAATGTTTGCCGACATTGCCTTTTACCCCTTAAAAAAATTTTTTTTTTTTTTAGTTAGTAAAAGATTGATGATGAACCCAAAGCCTCTGACATCAGAGCCTGTCACTCTACTGTTTCATAACCATGATGTTATTTGATTCTCCCAGGAAGCTCAGTAAAGAGATTGAAGGGGACAGAGAGACGACGAGAGAGAGACTACAGGTGGTTCTGAGTAAGAGACAGGATGCAAGAGAGCCAAAGAAACGGAGTCAAAGGACATTGGGAAAGGCGGGTAGCGTGTTCATTTACCTAAGAGCAGAGAAAGGAGAAAGGCTGGGGGCTTTGGATGAGGTTCCTTCAGACCCATATACCCTGGTCTTCTAAATGCCTCCTATGCCCACCTCGGGAGCCAGTGGATGAGAGAGCCCCTCTACGGGCATCTACACAGCTCGAGGGATGCTGCCATGCACCTAGGGCAGTGCCAGCCAGTGGCCCGAGGCCTGGGAACATCTGGCTCTGCCAACAGGAGAAGTGGATCACTTAAGAAGCATGGGCCCAAATAGAATCTCAGGTTTGGGCCCGTTTCTCAGTTTCCTGGTCAGGCTGGTGGCAGGAGGTGAAGAGGTTAGGCTGGGTTAAGATACCCTTTTTTGCTATTGTTTTTGCTGTGTTACTGCTTGAGAGAGAGAGAAAGGAAAAGGGTATAGAGGCAGGGAGAGAAAGAAGATGGGAGAGGCTGAGAAAGGGAGAAATCTACTGTGATGAAAGTTAGGAAGAGGGAGGAGGAGAAAAGGTGACAGAGGAAGGGTTTTTTGCTGTTTGTTTTTGTTTTGCTAGGAAGCACGAAGGTGACGTTTGGAAAGAGGAGAGTGTCCAAGCCCCTTGGGCAGGGTGGGGGAGGGGAAGTGTTCCTGAATGCAGTGGTCTGTTTTCCTGTCAATCAGGGTGTGTGTCTCAGGGGGCAGTGGAAGCCTGGGGCCTCTGTTTCTGCCCCAATGCTTGTCCTCACAGCATTGTCCAGGTCTGCTGACAACTGAGGGTACACAGAGACACAACACAGGGAATGAAAGGATGTGTGTCCATGGGCGTGTTCAAGGCCAGGAGGGTCTAAAAACAGTCCTAAATGATGAACCTTTGTAATTTACCCAAACTGAGGGGTTATTAAATGAGCAACCTCTTTGTAAACATCTCCCCATCCCCATCCCCACTGCTCCATCCCAGGGACCAGAGAGGAGCTGTATTCAGAGCCTGAATCCCAGCATCAGGGTGGAGGGAGTCTTTGGCAGCAGTGCCCAACATGACGGGGGCTCAAAGGCAGGCTCAGGGAGAGCAGCAGGGGATGGGGGAAGGTAGGCATAGAGAAGGGAGACCAAGGTGCGGTGGGCAGCTGGGGGAGGGAGGCTTGGGGGGGACCCAGGCATGGGACAGGACATGGAGTTGGGGACCTGGGCACTAGCCTAATCGCTTGTTACATGGTTCTCATTCTGTAGCTGGTGCCAGCGCTCAATCTTCTTGTCTTTCTTTATTTTTCAGACACTCGTAGCAATGTTTTAAGCGCTGTCCCTTGGCTCTCCTCTTCCTTGAGTTTTGCTCTTTTTGCCCAGGCTGGAGTGCAGTGGCACAATGGCTTCCTGGGTTCAAGCAATTCTCCTGCCTCAGCCTCACCTGTAGCAGGGATTATAGGCATGCACCGCCATGCCTGGCTAATTTCTGTGTTTTTAGTAGAGACAGGGTTTCACCATGCTGCCAGGCTGGTCTCAAACTCCTGATCTCGGGTGATCCACCTGCTTCAGTCTCCCAAAGTGCTGAGATTACAGGCGTGACCACTTTGCCCAGCTTGGGAATGGTGGTTTTTCAAAAGCTCCCAAGATGTAATTGGAATTGCCCTGGGAGCTACAGATGCTACCAAGTTGCTCTACAAGCCACAGCTGGAGATCATGCCCTGCATGGTTACTTGTGTTAACTAAATCTAGGCTGCCTGTGTCCTACTCTGCGTTCCTCAGAATCAACCCCTTCCAGCCAGTACTTGATCTTCCCTAGTTACGTTTTCTTTTGGGTACAACTCTGTGCCAAATTATTTTAGCTCTGCAATCCCCCTTAGTTTCCCAAGCCACAGAAATGGACTACGCTACAAGCAGGAAACTCAAAGAGGAAAAAGACAACCTAGCGGTTCATCCTACTTGTTTGAGAGGGGTATGTGACTGTGTGTCGGGGGAGAGGTGGGCTTTCACCTTCTACACGATGGCTAGACCCTCAGAACACCCTCTTCATCTCCATTCTTCCACTACCAGTGGGATATTCAGTGTTTACATCTTACGGTTCAGCCAGATGTGTCCTGACTCATCCGATGAACAAGAGCTAGAAATCACAGGTATTTTTCACCTCACTCCTAGCGACACTGTTGAGTATTTAACTTCTGATACCTCTTCTGATATTTAGAAGAACTATGAAACAAATAATCTTGGAATTATCCTTTATTCCTCTCTCTTAAAACTCATGTTCAATCCCTTAAATAGTGATGTTGGCTCTATCATCAGACTATTTCCAGAATTCAAACACTTCTCACCACCTCCACCTCCACTACCACCATTGTAGTCAATGCCGCCATCACTTCTCACCTGCCCTATTGCAGCAGCCCCTTAGCAGGTCTCTCTGTTTTGTCCTTGTGCTCTTAAATCTATTTTCCACAAAGTACTCAGAATGATCCTGTCAAATCCTAGGAGTTCGTTGCTTCTCTGCTTACAACCCTCTGTGCATCTCTGCCATACTAAGGGTTAGTTTTCAGCCCCAGCTGAGGGATGAGGGGAGTGGGTGGACATGGGGCAGGGACGTGGAAGAACACTCAGAAGACAGAAGGTAAATGAGACATGGCTTCAGTCAGCAGCCCCTTCACAGAGTCAGTGTTGCATTTACACACTACAAAGACAATAGTGGCTGAGAGCCAAGTGGGGAGCTTCTCTATGTTGTGTCCACATGGCTATAATTATATAAGACAGGGGACTGTGCGCTTGCACCCCAATCCCGCTGAGTTATCTAGGCTGTTTACCTTGGCCATGCCTGCTGCCCTATGCCTGCCTGGCTGCAGCACAGCCATGTTCCTTACAATCTCTACTTCAATCAGCATAATTTCTCTCAGCATAAGAGTGAAACCCCTTGCCATGGCTTAGAGAAATCCCTACCTGATTTTGCCACTTTTTGGACTCTCTTCGCTTCCCTAACCTTATCTCCTGCTATTGTCTCCCTTTGCTCGCTCCATTCCAACTACATTAGCCTCTGCTGCCCTCAGAAATACTACAGTGCCATTGTATTTGCTCTCCCCTCTGCCTTGAGTCTTATCTCTCCCATATTTGCAAGTCAGTCCTTCACCTCTATAAGATCTCTGCTCAGATTCCACCCATCAGAAATGATTTCTCGGTCCACTCCATATGAGATTGCAGCCACCCACTTTACTCTCTACTCCCTCCTTCTCTACTTTGATTCTTCATTGCACATACCACCACCTGAATTTTGCTGCTGCTGCTGCTGCTGCTGTTGTGGTTAATTCTCCCTCCCCCACCACTAGAAAGGAAGCTCCTTTAGACCAGGGTCTCATTTACAGCTGAAGTCTCAGAGGCTGGAAAAGTTCTTAGCACCTAATAGATACACAATGAATATTTGGTTGATGAATTGTGTGAATTGTTTTAAATAGAAAAGTTATACAGGCTTTTAAGAGCCTACTGATCCTGGGACACTGGGGAAGGTAAGGAGTGTGGAAGCATTGGGGGCTTGACGTCAGAGAGCTCTTGCTGTGTAGGAACTACCACCCTCAGGGAAAGGCGTGAGGAGGGGCACGGCTGGATGCTATTCTGCAGTAGCTCTCCTTCCAGCCACAGTGTGGCTCTATAAATGCCCTGAAGAAGCACTAACTAGTTCTTCCAACTGGACATAAAAAGGCACAAAGTAGGCTTTCGAGAGCTGTCAACTGGGAATGAATGCCAATGACTCTTGGTGCAAACTTCCTATAGGCAGAGCTGCTTAAGTATGGGGTTGCATCAGGCTCTTAGGACTTTAAGCAAACAGTGAACCCCACAATGTTTTTGGTAACACAGCAGGGTTGCACATAGCAGAGCCATTTCATAAGAATCTATCAGAAAACTAACTTAAGATGAGGACAAAAAGCCCACAAGTAGGGAGACGAGAGGAAGAGGAAAACCAAGGCCAGGGAAGGGCATGGATAACCCAGCAGGACCTCACCAACCTCACTTCACCAGGGTTTTGTGATGAGGGATCCGTCACTATAAGTGACGATGAGTCCCAAGATTCATCTAAGATAAGTGTGAGTCCTAAGAAAACATTGCTGGTGTGCTTGGAGGATAGAAGGAGGAATGTATGGGACAGGGACAGGTCACAAAATATGTGTGAATAGGGCAAGGGTTTCTGCTTTAGGTACCCTTCACACTTTTGTGAAGTCAAACTGGAATCTGCCCCTTGCGGATAAAGCAGGTACTGTGTGGGTCTTCCATTTAGGGTCTCGGAGAGTTTGTAGATGAAAGTCAATTTCCAGGGGCCTCACTACTTTTTGCTGATTCTCTGTGTGCATAGGGTGGGGATGGAACAACGAAAGAGAGCTGTATTGATGTCCAGGGAAGCGGTGCTCCTGCAACAAGGCCGAACTGCTTATGAAGGCAGATGGCATCTCATGGATACAGAAGCAAAGCAAAGCAGAGCAGATCTGGCAGCCACTGGCCAAACTCCTGACTGGGTCTTGTGTTTTTTGTTGTTGTTGTTTTTTGAGACAGAGTCTCGCTCTGTCGCCAGGCACCAGGCTGGAGTGCAGTGGTCCGATCTTGGCTCACTGCAACCTCTGCTTCCCAGGTTCAAGCAATTCTCCTGCCTCAGCCTCCCGAGTAGCTAAGACTACAGGTGCATGCCACCACGCCCAACTAATTTTTGTATTTTTAGTAGAGACGGGGTTTCACCATGTTGACCAGAATGGTCCCCGTCTCTTGACCTTGTGATCCACCTGTTTTGGCCTCCGAAAGTGCTGGGATTACAGGCATGAGCCACCGTGCCCGGCCCTGACCGGGTCTTTAACAGCTGAAAAGAGATTCAATATAATACTAGATTTAAGGCCTTGAAGAGTAAGGAGGAATTAATCTACCTTTTTCTTTCCTTTTACTGATCTGATTTTATGTCCATAGGATGCTATTTGGTTTCACTAAAGCAACTTGAAAAAAGATGAATATGTTTTATAAAGCAAAGCTCTCTGATATTATAAAGAGCAAAATGTAGCTCTTTTAGGCCATGATAATACATTATTTCAGGAACTCAATAGTTATTGAGCAAATAGTTGTTGAACATTTATTGTATTCCGGGCACTGTGCTTAGAACAGAGATTTCTACAGGATACCAGACAGATGTTGTCTCTGCCCTCATGGAATGGTCAGATGATTTTTTAAAGCTACAAAATACAATAAATTTATTATGTTAGTGACAAGGACCATAAGGAAAATTACATGGTTTTATGCAAGCAAAGCAGACCTCACTTAGCTTACTCTGGATTTTCTGGGAAGACCTGTCTAAGAAAGGAAGGAAGGAAGGATGTATAGGTTCACCCAGGCAGAATGGGGAAGGTGAGTGGAGTAAGAAACACTCCATAGTGCGAGAGCCAGATATGTTAAAAAAAAAAAAAAGAAAAGAAAAGAAAAGAAAAAAAGAAAAAGAAAGAAAGAGAAGGAAAGAAAGGAAAAAGAAAAAAGAAAAAACCTTGAGTTGGGTTGGGTCTGGTGGCTCATGCTTGTAATCCCAGCACTTTGGGAGGCCACGGTGGGTGGATCACTTGTGGTCAAGAGTTTGAGCCCAGCCTGGTCAACATGGTGAAACCTCATCTCTTGTAAAAATACAAAGATTATCTGGGCATGGTGGTGCACACTTGTAATCCCAGCTACCTGGAAAGCTGAGGGGTAGGAGCATCGCTTGATCTGAGGAGGCAGAGGTTGCAGTGAACTGGGATCACGCCACTGCACTCCAGCCTGGGCAATAGAGCGAGACTCCATCTCAAAACAACAACAAACGACAGCAACAAAAACAAACAAACAAAAACTCTGAGTTGGAAGGAAGCCTGAGGAATTGAGGGAACTAAAAAGGAGTGTGTGGCAGGAATATGAAGACAGAGAGAGAGTGGTTTGTGGTAGGGCTGTCTATGCAAGGCCTGGTAGGCAGAGGTGAGGGCTGTGGTCATTTTCTTAAGACAAACGGAAAGCTGTTGACACATTTTAGATGGAGAAAGTGGATATCACAGGCACGTAACTGGATCTGTGTTTTGAAAAGATGACTGCGGTGAGGTAAGGTTGACAGTAAACCCCTCGGAGCCACGTTTCAGCTTTCTAATACACAAGCATAGAGCCCTGCTTTAGAAGATGGTACAGTCTGAGGTGGTTTTTCACCTCTAAAACTGTGGGTTGTTTTCATCTCCTCCATCCCACCAATTCTGCCAACTCCCGGCTACTTTCTTTTTTTGTTTTGTTTTGTTTTTTTGAGACGGAGTTTCGCTCTTGTTACCCAGGCTGGAGTGCAATGGCGCGATCTCGGCTCACCACAACCTCCGCCTCCTGGGTTCAGGCAATTCTCCTGCCTCAGCCTCCTGAGTAGCTGGGATTACAGGCACGCACCACCATGCCCAGCTAATTTTTTGTATTTTTAGTAGAGACGGGGTTTCACCATGTTGACCAGGATGGTCTCGATCTCTTGACCTCGTGATCCACCTGCCTCGGCCTCCCAAAGTGCTGGGATTACAGGCTTGAGCCACCGCGCCCAGCCTCCAGCTACTTTCAAAGGAAGCCAGTGAGGCCCATGGGGTGAAGCTCAGGGTCACAGAGCTAGTTAGCGGCAGGACCGATGTCAAGCCAGGAATCCAGCTTTCGTGACTCTCAGCTCACTGTTCATTCTGCTCCAGTCGGGTGCTTCTGAAAAGGGAGTTTGTTTGTAACACATCTGGGTTCTTTAGAGCCTTCATGATTATTTGGGGTCAGGGTACAATTATTCATGTTATTTCAAGCCTAGGAGTGTGATGAAAGATGTGAATGTCTAGGAGGTGCCATAGGGGAAGGCTGGCTAATGGTTGTTCCCCAAGGAGAATTCAAAGGGAAGTGTTGAGGGCTCAGCCTGGGGACACACAGGAGAAGCTATGATCAAAGGGGAAGCTATGATCACAGGAGAAGCTATGATCAAAGTATTCTCAGAAGTGGAAAACTGAAGGCACAGGCCTACCCAGAAGTTGTTAGAACGACGTGCTTAGGAAATGGTCCCTTAGCCTGGTCTTCCTTGGGCTATTGCCTGGCGGCAATAATTTCAGACACAAGAGGAAAGTTATAAAGCAAGAAATGACTTGTTTACCCCTCAAGGGGGAACAGGACCTCCCATGTGCATAGCACAGGGCTATAACTGCAGGGCTGAGATTGATGACTTCATCAGAACATGTCCTGCCCAAGATCAGGAGCAGCTTGTTCTGGAAAAGTACAGGCCCTAGTCTGTCTACTTCATCTGGACATATAGTAACCAAAAGACTCAAACTTAGTTTTAATTGTTTTTGTGGAATGGACTCTCACTCTGTCACCCAGGCTGGAGTGCAGTGGCATGACTTTGGTTCATTGCAGCCTCTACCTCCTGGGTTCAAGTGATCCTCCCACCTCAGCCTCCTGAGGAGCTGGGACTACAGGCATGCACCACCACACCCCACTAATTTTTGTGTTTTTATAGAGACAGGGTTTCACCTTGTTGCCCAGGCTGGTCTCAAACTCTTGGCCTCAAGCGATCTGCCTGCGTAAGCCTCCCAAAGTGCTGGAATTACAGGCATTAGCTACTGCACCCATTCTGAATTAGTTTTGATTTGGTATAGAAGCAATACTGTGATGTTTGGTTGGAGTCTACACCCAGGAGTGGGATTACAAGGTCTCAAGTCAAATTCTTAATTTTACCAAACATTTCCAGGTTACTTTTTAGTATTGCCACACCAGTTTTTATGCCCAGCAATGTTTTTACCAGCACTTGATATTATCTGGTTTTTTAAAATTCTTGGTAATCATTTTTTTGTCAATCTGATGGTTATAAAGTCTCTCTTTGTTATTTTACCTTCCATTTCTTTGATTACTAATGAAGTGGAGCATTGCTCATTACCCATTTTGGCTTCATCTTCTGAAATTGGCTTTTCTCTGATAATTTTTTCCCCCTGGGGTTTCCTGTCTTTTTAGGACTGACATGAGGGAGTTCCTTATATGTAGATGCTAATTCTTAGGTGGCTTTAAGTATTGCAAATATTTTCTTCCAAGCTGCCACACTAGTTAACATCTGGACTCAGTCTCAACTCCTTTTGCAGTGTAATACTCTAGGGATAGGTTTAGTTGCCTCCTTTGGGGAAAATCTTTGTAACAGGGATTGCTTCTCTGCCTGTACCCTTAGTAACGCATCTGACTTCAGCTACTTGGAAGTTCTGGCAGGAAATAATGAACATGTTACTGTTCATAGATATACTTCTCTTTATAAGTTGGAAATGTTACTGCAAGATATACAAAATCAAATTTTGTTCATTGAAAATCATGTCAAAAATTAAGCATGCACTTATAACTTCGTGGCATTGGGCAACACATATCTAAAACAGGATAGTCTGAATTCTGAAAGCACACCCAGAATGCACATTTTTGCTCATTTGCACAATTTGAAATTCTGCTTTCGTTGTTGTATAGAAAGGGATGCATTCTTTGAAGTCTTCCCCAGGATTCTGTTTTTTCTAAATAATTTTTTACCCTGCAATCACTTTCTCATTACCAATTAGAAAGACTCAGATATGCACAGAAGAGATTTTGTAGCTATTGTCTAGAAGAGAAATGACTTCAGGGCATGAAGTAGTAAAACTCAGTCCATTTGCCAATACCCATATCAACTCACTGGGAGATGATAGCAACAAAAAGAATTCTCTTGTCTCAATACCTTGAACCACTGTCTTTTTACTAAGCCCTATTCACTAATCTCCCATGTAGGTTTCCCATGTATACCATGGTTCAGTGGTTCCCAAATTTTGCTGTATATTAGAATCACTTGGGAATCCTTTAAGAATCCCCAACCTGGGTTGGGGTCACCCACAATATCAATTAAAGCAGAATGTAACAAGGTGGAAGCCACAATTTTTTTTTTTTTTTTTTTTTTTTTTTTGAGATGGAGTTTCGCTCTTGTTACCCAGGCTGGAGTGCAATGGCACGATCTCGGCTCACCGCAACCTCCACCTCCCGGGTTCAGGCAATTCTCCTGCCTCAGCCTCCTGAGTAGCTGGGATTACAGGCATGTGCCACCATGCCCAGCTAATTTTTTGTATTTTTAGTAGAGACGGGGTTTCACCATGTTGACCAGGATGGTCTCGATCTCTCGACCTCGTGATCCACCCGCCTCAGCCTCCCAAAGTGCTGGGATTACAGGCTTGAGCCACCGCGCCCGGCGGAAGCCACAATTTTTAAAAAATCTCCAGTTGATTCCCATGTTCAGCAGTTTGGTAATTATTTCCATGCTCCTCAGAAGACCAGGGCTTTATCAAGATTAATGTTATTACCAGGGAATTATTTTTGTCCTGTCCTGGACACCACGTGGGAATGAAACTTGCTAACACTGGAATTCAAGTGTTTGGTACTGACAGGGTGGGACTCTTGCTTTCCTTCTCACTTCCCATCTCCACCTTAACCTTTCTGCAGCTCATTTATTTGTCAGTGAAATGAAAACTTTCATGTATTTGTCATAAGGACTGACTGAAAATTTAGAAAAGAGACAGCACTGTGGCTGGTACACACTGGACTTCACTAAATGTTCTGAGAAGTCCACACTCGTTTAATGAAGACACATTCAGGACCTGCCTTACCTGACTCTCCTGCTGAAGGTAACTTCTCTTCCTCCACAGTGGTGCCTAAGAACACCCTCTGCAGGTCCCTCCTTTCTGCTCTTTCTACTTTGGCCCTCCCCACATTCAACTGGCTCTCTATCAGTTATCTTCAGGGAACAGCAAGACACAAGCGATTTTCTCAAATTCATGATCAAAAGACTATGTTACCTGTAAGAGCCACCAGAAAAATGACAGGTGAGAGGAGCTAGCACCGAGCCAAGCAGGACTGACAGAGGGAGGGACTTGGAAGGAATTGGGAAGAACAGATAAGTAGAAGGTACTAAATTCATGTGCAATTGGGTGGAGTTAGGGTTGAGAAAATTATGGGAAAGAAGGTTATTCAGGAATTTGAATAACCTTGACCACCTTCTATATGTCCAGCTCTATGTTGAGCACTTTGAAGGATTTGAGAAATAAGAGATGTGGTATCTGCTGTCAAAGAACTTGTAGAAAGAAAACAAACACAACAAGAATAATTTAGGGAACAGCTCAGTATCAAACTCTTGAGAGCTGAAATGGTCAGAAACGGCTTTCTTGGGGAACTATGCCTCTAGCTGGATCTTGCAAGTTCAGTGTGATTTTATTTAGCAGAGAGAAGGAAATAGAATACTCCAAAAATGGGGGAGCAACCAGAAGTTGGAGCAGGAGGAATCTGACTGTCCTTTGCTACTTTCTGTCTTGTCTTACTCAACAGCAGTTAAAGCCAAAGATGTAAAGGCACTCTCACCTCTGATGGTAATAATGGTGATCATTTTCTTGGTGCTTCTGTTCTGGGAAAATCAGGTGAATAATGAAGTAGTGATATCAACCTTAGAACACTTGCATGTGGACTACCCTCAGGAAGGTGTTCCTGTTCCGGCAAGGTACTGCAACCACATGATCATACAAAGAATCATCAGGGAGCCCGACCACACTTGTAAAAAGGAGCATGTCTTCATCCATGAAAGGCCTCGAAAAATCAATGGTCTTTGCACTTCTCCCAAGAAGGTAGCTTGTCAAAACCTTTCGGCCACTTTCTGCTTTCAGAGTGAGACAAAGTTCAAAATGACAGTCTGTCAGCTCATTGAAGGCACAAGATACCCTGCCTGTAGGTACCGCTATTTCCCCACAGAGGGGTTTGTTCTTATCACTTGTGATCAGTTGGGGCCAGAGAGTTTCCAGGGCTATGTTAAATAACTCAAGATCAGTGCCGGAGTCTGAACTCTCTTTTCTCAATGGCATTGGAACTGGCTGTCCCTGAAGCAGACCTGAACATGGACATGGGGCAATGCGTTGAGTGGAAGGGGAAGGCACTGGTAAGGAATTTATCCTTCCTGTATTGCTGAGTTGGGGTTGCTTTATTCTGCTTCAATAAAAGAAACTTTACTGAATTAAACCATAAGTTCTACATGTGTTTTAATTTGTCTCTTGTCTCTGGTCATTTCATGAGAGACAGAACTGGGATTAAGACAAAGTAAGTGAGACACTCACTTGAGGTGTAAAATTTAAGAGGGTACCAAAAACCAAAAAACCTAGTAACCTGGATAAATATAATTGATTTAATTTTTTTTTTTTTTGAGATAGAATTTCACTATTATTGCTCAGGCTGGAGTGCAATGGTATAATCTCAGCTAACTGCAACCTCTGTCTCCTGGGTTCAAGTGATTCTCTGCCTCAGCCTCACAAGTAGCTGGGATTACAGGCATGCCCCACCATGCTTGACTAATTTTGTATTTTTAGTAGAGATGGGGTTTCTTCATGTTGGTCAGGCTAGTCTCAAACTCTTAATATCAGGTGATCCACCTGCCTCAGCCTCCCAAAATGCTGGGATTATATGCATGAGCCACCACACCTTGATTTCAGTATTTTTTAAAAATCAAAATTAATGCAAAAATCTTGGATGCTCAAAATATCTATCACAAAATTTTGAAGATCCAATCTGACAAGGCTAGGATTAGGGTAAGATGAGTTACATGAGTTTTACTAGTGCAGGGTCAGATCCTGGTATTTAAAATTTTAGCATTTGTTCATCAGGTATTTTTTTGTGTGTTACATTTATTTTCTGGCCAGATGTGGTGGCTCACACCTGTCATCCCAGCACTTTGGGGGGTTGGCGGATGGATCACTTGAGATCAGGAGTTCAAGACCAGCTTGGCCAACATGGTGAAACCTTGTCTCTACCAAAAATGCAAAAATTAGTCAGGTGTGGTGGTGCATGCCTGTAATCCAAGCTATTTGGGAGGCTGATGCAGGAGGATTGCTTGAACCCAGGAGGTGGAGGTTGTAGTGAGCCAAGATTATGCCGCTGCACTCCAGCCTGGACAACAGAGCAAGAGTCTGTCTCAAAATCAATCAATCAAAATTTATTTCCAAAAAATGTTTCATTAAAATATTATTTATCTTGATTATTGAGTTTTGTGGTACTCTCTTAAATTTTGGTCTTGGAATGAGTGTCTCATTAACCTCAGGCTAATCCTAGTCCTGCTCCTAGCTGGAGAATCAACTGGGATCACCTCTTAGGGTCTTTTTAAAAGATGGCATATACAACTCAAGCTGCATTCGTTCCTGTTCAGCAGCTATTTTTGTGTTTTGAAATAAAGCAAGGAGACTGATTGGTCTGAAACTGTTTCCCTTCAAGACTTTAAAGGGGCATGGATAAGGATTTCCCAGGGGATTGAGGCTCTCAGAGCTCAGTGATCTCTTCTTTGCATCTCCAGAAGGAACAGAGAGGACTTTGAGCCAGACTACTAACTCCTTTCTCTTTTTAGTCCTTACAATTGAACTTATTGCTTAGTTTCCCCACATTCAGCTATGGGTGTAGTATCCTTACAGCTAGAAGGAGAAGGAAGAGAAAGAGAGGCTCCTAATTCTGGTGATTTTATGAAGTCTTCTTTTTCTCTATTCATTAGTTTTCTCATTGGTAAAGTGAGGATCTTGAATTAGATAATATTTCAAGTTCTTTGCAAGTCTATTAGTCTGTAATTCTATTTCTTAGGTAGTAAAGAAAATGGCTATATTATAGCCAATGTTGGAGGGGAGAATTTGTATTGTGAAGTCGTAACAAATAAGGGGCAATTGGAAAGTAGAGGCCAGATTATGTCATCACTAATTCTGAGCTATAGCATTTCAATCCTGGAAGTGAGAGCCGGAGACTCATCCAGTGACCTAGAGCAGGCATGAGTGGGTCACAAGCTTTAGAGAGCACTCTCCGTCCTGATCTTTTCAGTTGAGAGACTTCAGCTGTTCCTTGCTTATTTGGACGTAGTTCAAGGTCATATCAAAGAATAAGGTGCACTTATACTGGGTTTTCTTTTTTGTTTGTTTGTTTGTTTGTTTTTTTGAAATAGAGTCTTGCTCTGTTGCCAGGCGCCAGGCTGGAGTGCAGTGGTGCAATCTTGGCTCACTGCAATCTCCGCCTCCTGGGTTCAAGCAATTCTCCTGCCTCAGCCTCCCGAGTAGCTGGGACTATAGGCGCGGGCCACCATGCCCAGCTAATTTTTGTATTTTTTAGTAGAGACTGGGTTTCACCATGTTGGTCAGGATGATCTCGATCTCTTGACCTCATGATCCTCCCGCCGCAGCCTCCCAAAGTGCTGGAATTACAGGCATGAGCCACCACGCCTGGCCTATACTAGTTTTTTAGCTTTGTCTTTTGTAACCATCAAGTTCTATCTGATTGATCAGATTTAGGAGGGGAGTGGGGGATAATCATAAGTGAAGGGCACTTTGCAACCTTGTGAGTAGGCAAAGCTTACCCATTTCATGGCTTCTTCCTTCTTAGGTGGCTATTTTTCAGCTGAGTTTCATTTTCTAGTTCTCTGTGGTAATTCTGTGGTCATTGTTGTCTTCAGCAAGGAACAGCTGAAGTCTCTCAACTGAAAAGATCAGGACAGGATTTTGGGTGTTACCAGATAAACTGAGCCCTCAGCAACTAAATAGAAACTGAACAGGAACAGGTAGGTGGTCCCTAGCATATGATTTGTTGGGTCTTGGTAACATCATTTTCTGGGCAAAACCTTCAAGTTGGTGAAATGTATCCTTTAGGTTTCTACATCTGTTTTTTGAATTCTGGTTCCTTTTCCTATCCCTCTTCCTAAGTTTTGCTGTCTTTTCTTCCCTTTTCAGTGCTTTTCCTTCTCTTCCTTCCCCAACCTCCTCTTTTCTAATTAAAAATAAAATCTTGCAGATAAAAGTATAACTGAGATAGAACAATAGGATCTATCCCCAGAGTAATTTCATCCAATAGGGATCAACACTAAATTCAAATGAATTGTGACATTTTAGACATTTGTAGTTTGGGTATGTGTGTGTATCTATATCTATCTGTATCTAAATATGTTTATATATATATATATATATTACAGATATACCAAATCAGAGTCTCATTCTGTTGCTCAGGATGGAGTGCAGTGGTGTGATCATAACTCACTGCAGTCTTAAACTTTTGGGCTCAAGAAATCCTCTCTCCTCAGCCTCCCAAGTAGCTGGGACTATACGCATGTGCCACCACAACTGGCTTGTTGCTGTTGTTGTCATAGAGATGAATTCTCACTATGTTGCCTAGGCTGGTCTTGAACTTCTGACCTCAAGTGATCCTCCCACCTTGACCTCCCAAAGCACTGAGACTATAGACATGAGTGACTGTGCCTGGCCAGGTATGTATTTTTCTAATGGGCACCTCTTAGCAGTTTGAAATAAAACCCAGGCATCTGTGAATGCTGCCCACTTGAAATACATGTTTCAGAAAGACTGGAAATCTCTGCCCTGCTCTTCTTTCTATTTATTTTTCTCCTCTTGGTCTTTCTGTTTCCCTATTACTACCTCAAGACTGATGTCAGTGATATAGGATATAGAAGTTTAGGAAACAAAATAAATTCTCTATAAATCCCTCATACTTTCTCCCTTCAAAATGCATCACGTCTTTGGTCAAGGCACCCTCGAGTACACACATGAACACATATACTTAATTCTTTTTTTTTTTTTTTTTTTTTTGAGACGGAGTTTCTTGTTACCCAGGCTGGAGTGCGATGGCGCGATCTCGGCTCACCGCAACCTCCGCCTCCTGGGTTCAGGCGATTCTCCTGCCTCAGCCTCCTGAGTAGCTGGGATTACAGGCATGTGCCACCATGCCCAGCTAATTTTTTGTATTTTTAGTAGAGACGGGGTTTCACCATGTTGACCAGGATGGTCTCGATCTCTTGACCTCGTGATCCACCCGCCTCGGCCTCCCAAAGTGCTGGGATTACAGGCTTGAGCCACCGCGCCCGGCCCACATATACTTAATTCTTAATAATCTATCAATAATCCATCAACCCAATTAAAGCTTATGTATTCTTGCTGCTAGGTTTTTGCTCTAGTTTCTCACATAGACATTTTAAATTCAAATATAATTTTTAAAAAGTTCATACATAATAACATCAAATAAGAAGTATAATAAGGGAATGATAAGAAGCTCAGAGAAGTTGGAAATGGATTTAGTAGACTTAAGCAGTGATGAAATGTATAAAATAAAGAATGAGATCTGAACTGGGCTTTGAAGGATTTCAAGAGGCAGAAAAGTACAGCCATTCAAGAAAGAAGCTAAATGGGAGAAATGGCATAGGGTATATTCAAAAAAGAGAGAGTCACACTGATTGACTAGGGCAGGTTTGTAGAGCAAAATAATGGCAGATAAATCTTGAAAGGCAGATTGAGATTAGAGCAATGTACAAGGTCACATGTATAATAGGTGGTCCCCCAGGAGCAACAAGGACAGTCTGATTCTATAGGCCACACTTTTAGCTACTCATCTTTAGTTGATGGAAAGAAGCAAATTTGCTTATAACCATACAGAAAAATAAAGGTAGAACGCTCCTGAAGAAATTCTACCTCACAGGATTGTTTTCAGGATTAAATGGTAAATCATTATGATTATTTTAATTATGATTAGATAAGGACACTGTGCTAAGCAGATAATTGAAAAGAATGTGTCAAAAGGATCTATATCTTTAATAAAGAGGTCATCAGTTTAATAAGAAAAAGATGTAAATGTAATATAAATTTAAACAATGGGCTATCATATTTACCTACCCAATCCACAAAAATAAGATTAAAAATATAACATAGCGGGGGCATAGGTACAGAAAGGGGACATGCTCATGCACTCCCCTCAGGAAAGCAAATTGGTACATTTGCTGTCTTTCCTGAGAGCAATGTGACCTCAGCCCCATTCTAGTTTCCAGGCCTCTGCACATCTGGCTGCTTTGCCTCCTTGTTGACTCTCCCCTCTCCTCTTGAACCTTCTTTCAGTAAGAGGCTTGCCTCAGTCAACTTGGTTGGTCTTTGAGGTCACGGCCTCATTGGAGGATTGAATAGGCCTTGAGGCTTGTTGCACATAGGATCAGAGGACATGGCCACAAGAGCTGTCCGAGCCTGGGAATGTAAGAGCTCTGGACTAGGCTGCTATGCGTGTGTTCTCATCCTCCCCAGCTCAGGCTGTTCCAGGAACCCCATGTTCTCTATGGAAATGTGGGCTGAGCTGTCTGACCTTTTTGTCATATTAAACGTCCTTTTGGACATTTCCTGGGTACAGGAAACAGATGCCTGTTAGAAGAAGAATATGAGATGCTAGGCAGGGTTGGGAAGATAAACCCTTGACCCCGCCCACACAAAGTGTGATCACTTCCCCCTTATACTTTTCACCTTCTTCTTTTCTATTTTTTTGATACAGGGTCTCACTTTACCACCCTGGAGCAAAGTGACATAAACACAGCTCACTGCAGGCTCAACCCCATGCTCAGGTAACCCTGCCACTTCGGTCTTTCAAGTAGCTAAGGTCACAGGCACGCACAACCACATCCAGCTATTTTTACCTTTCCCTTTTATCCTTTTATATCCCTTCCTTATCCAACTTCCATGCTCGCTTCTCTTGACTAGATTGTGCCCTCAATACACAGCTCCCGTTTGCATGCTGCCACGACTTTCGTATTTTATTTTCCTTTTAGACTTTGAACTATTCAACTTTATGTACTCTTTTTTGCATTCATGCTCACTGTTTGGGTATAAAGTGACAAGCTGGGCAGATTCCTGGAGCCAAGCCAGTTATCAGACTTTCATTTAAAGGCCAATATTCAATGAGTCTTGCTTTCAGCCCCTGTGAGAATAGTCTACACACTAATGTAGGGCTTGTGGAACATGGGGGCCTACTTTGTTTTGCTGAGCGACATCATCTAGACACATAATCGCCCTCTCTGATTCTCCTTTCCCCCTTCTGAATAGTGTCCCCTCTGTGCCGCAGCGCTGGAAAATCTCCTGCTGGGAGGGACTTCACTCACGTGCAAACTCGTGCAAGCACCACCCAACTAAAGGTTGTGTGCTACTGCCACATCATGATCATATATATATATGTATGTATATATATATATATATAATTTTTTTTTCTTGATCAGCCCTCAAATCTTTCAGACTCATAAGTTGTATGGTGATCCCTTTTCCAACTCCCCAACTTCTGTGGGGCCAAGACTTTGTCTTCTCTCCCTGGCAAAGATTTTCAAGCTGAAAATTCTAAGGGTTTGACAAATGATCAGCAAATCACCACCCAAGATTTGTTACATGGCTTCATATTTTGATATTTTAAAAAGCTTTATTGAGGTATAATTGACATAAAATAAACTGCACATATTTACATAGTCTAATATCAAAAGCACATATATCTATACCCATTAAATCATAACTGCAATCAATATAGTCAACACATCCAAAACCCACAAAATTTCCTTATGTCCTTGAGTTCGTCCTCCTGTCCCCACCCCAAGCAGCCACTGATTTACTTTTTTTTTTTTTTTTGAGATGGAGTTTCACTCTTGTTGCCCAGGCTGGAGTGTGATGGTGTGATCTCGGCTCATTGCAGCCTCTGCCTCCCAGGTTCAAGCGATTCTCCTGACTCACCCTCCCGAGTAGGTGGGATTACAGGCATGCACCACCATGCCCTGCTAATTTTTTTTTTTTTTTAAATATCTAGTAGAGACGGGGTTTCTTCATGTTGGTCAGGCTGGTCTCAAACTCCCTATCTCAGGTGATCCTCCCGCCTTGGCCTCCCAAAGTGCTGGGATTACAGGCATGAGCCACCCACGACTCTTGGCCAGTTTACTTTCTTTTCATTATAGGTTAACTCCCATTTTACAGAAATTGACTTATATGCTATCTACTATTTTTTGTCTGGCTTCTTTCACTCCACTTAATCATTTTGAAATTCATTTATGTTGTTGTGTGTATCAATAATTCATTCCTTTTTTATTGCTGAGTGATATTTCATTAAATGGCTATATCACTATTTATTTATTCATCTACCTGAATAAATGAATAAATGGTAAAAATCTGGGCTGTTTCCAGGTTTTGGCAATTACAAATAAAGCTACTGTCTGTGTTCATGTAAAAGTCTTTATATGGACGTAAAATTTATTTTATTTATTTATTTTTATTTTTTATTTTTTTGATCTCTAAGTGAGAAAGTGCCTGCAGAAAATTTTATTTTCTTTTGAGGAAACACCTAGGAGGGAATGGCTGGACCTCATGGATGTTGTTTATCTTTTTTGTAAAAATTGACAAACTGCTTCTCAATTTGGTTTACCATTTACAATTCTACCAGCAATCTAGGAGAAATCCAGTTCCTCAACATTTTTACCAATACTTATTAAAGTCGGTCATTTTAATTTTAGCCATTCTGATAGGTGTCTATTGGTATCACATTGTGATTTTAAGTTGCATTTCCCTAAAAACTAATGATTTTGAACATCTTTTTTATGTGTTTGCCATTCATACATCTTTTTTGAAATGTCTGTTAAAATACTTTGCCTATTTTAAAATTGCACTATTTGTATTTTCATTGTTGAGTTTTCTGGATAATAGTCTTTTATCATAGACACGCTTTGCCTCTAACATAGATGTATAGTGCCTATCAGTTTTCTGCTCAATACTGCTTGAACAGCATCCCACAAGTTTTGTTATGCTGTTATTGTTTTCATTCATATCAAAATATTTCCTAACTTCCCTTTTGGTTTTTTGCTTGACCTACGCTTTGACATAAAAGATAGTATATCCTGGTGGATGTTCCATGTGCACTTGAAAAAAGTATATACTCTGCTGTCACTGTGCATCCTTTAAGTGTCAGTTATGGGAGGTTGATGGATAAAGTTGTTCAAGTCTTCAATACTCTTGCTGATTTTCTGCCTTCCTGATTTACCAGTTATTGAGAATAGATATTGAAAACTCAGGCTACAATTACAGATTTGTCCATTTCCCCTTTCAGTTCTTTCCATGTTTGCTTCACATAATTTGAAGCCATGTTTTCAGTGGCTTAAGTGTTTAGAATTGTTCTGTCCTGTTGATTAATGGATCCCTTTATCATTTGGAAATGACTCTTGAGCCTGGGTAATAGTCTTCCTTCTGAAATCTATATAGTCTAGTATTGATATAACCACTCCAGCTTTCTTTTGACTAATATTAGCACGGTGTATGTTTTCACATCCTTTTACAGTTAATTTCTTTGTGTTTTCATGTAATATACATTTATTATAGATAGTGTATAGTTGAGTCTTCTTTTTTTAAATCCAGTCTACATCTGGCTTTTAACTGGTATGTTTAGACCATTTACATTTAATGAGATTATTGATATGGTTAGTCTGAGTTTAATGTCTTGCTGTTTTTGTATTTATCCCATCTATTCTTTGTTCTATTTTTTGATGTATTTTTGGCCTTCATTGGGATATATCAAGTATTTTTTTATGTTCTATTTTATTTCCTTGGTTGGCTTTTTAGCTATAACTCTTTGTTTTTTTACTTCAATGGTTGCATTAGGATTTATAGTACACATCTTTAATTTGCCACAGGCTACTTTCAATGGATATTATTTTATTATTATTATTATTTTTCTTACGAGATAGAGTTTTGCTATTGACACCCAGATGGGAGTGCAGTGGTGTGATCTTGGCTCACTGCAACCTCCACTTGCCAGGTTTAAGTGATTCTCCTGCCTCGGCCTCCCAGGTAGCTGGGATTACAGGTACCAGCCATCATGCTCAGCTAATTTTTGTTTTTTTAGTAGAGATGGGGTTTCATCATATTGGCCAGGCTGGTCTCAAACTCCTGACCTCAGGTGATCCAACCACCTTGGCCTCCCAAAATTCTGGGATTACAGGCCTGAACCACTGCAACTGGCCACCAACTCATATACTACTTCGATAGCATAAGAACATTACAATAATATACTTCTATCTCCTTCAGATTTTGTGCTTATATTGTCATGCATTTTACTTTTACATATGGTGTAAACCACATTATGCCATATATAATAATTACTTTTTTTCTTTGAGACAGAGTCTTGCTCTGTCATCCAGGCTGGAGTGCAGTGGCACAATCTTGGCTCACTGCAATCTCTGCCTCCCAGGTTCAAACAATTCTCCTGCCTCAGCCTCCCGAGTAGCTGGGATTACAGATGCCCACCACCATGCCCGGCTGTTTGTGGTTTTAGTAGAGATGGGGTTTCACCATGTTGGCCAGGCTGATCTTAAACTCCTGACCTCAGGTGATCCACCCACCTCAGCCTCCCAAAGTCCTGGGATTACAGGTGTGAGCCACTGCACTCAGCAGTAATGAGAAAAATCATACATAGCTACATTTATAACATTCTTTCTTCCTTTATATAGATGTAGATCTCCATTTTCTTCCTACATGTATAACTTTTTAAAATATGTCTTGCAATGTGGATTTGCTGGTGATAAATTTTTTATGTTTTGTGTTTATTTTGCTTGAGTTTTTGAAAGATATTTTGCAAGGCATAGAATTTGCAGGAATTTCCTTTTTCATACTTTCAGAACTTTAATGATGCTTTTGCATTTTAATCTTTCTTATTTCAGATGAAAAATCTACCATCAAGTTAACCTTTGTTTCTCTGGTCATAACACATTTTTTTTTTTTTTTTTTTAAGAGTCTCACTCTCTTGCCCAGACTGGAGTGCAGTGACCCAATCTTGGCCCACTGCAACCTCTACCTCCTGGTTTCAAGCCATTCATCCACCTCAGCCTTCAGAGTAGCTGGGGTTGCAGGCATGCACCACCATGCCCTGCTAATTTTTAGTATAGATGAGGTTTCACCATGTTGGCCAGCCTGGTCTCAAACTCCTGACCTCAAGTGATCCACCTGCCTTGGCCTCCCAAAGTGCTGGGATTACAGGTGTGAGTGAGCCACTGTGCCTGGCACTGACCATAACATGCCTTTTGTTATGGGATCACTTCTATGGTTTTCCCTATCATTGCTTTCTCCCTGCCCACTTCGAGCATTGGTATACCTTGGTATATTTCCTTCATGTTTTGTGCTTTGAGCTTGCTAAGATTTTTGCATCTGTGAGTGTATATTTTTCATCAAATTTTGAAAGCTTTTGGCCATTATATTTTCAAAAAATTTTAATTTCTCCAGTTCTCCCCTTTAGAGTCTGCAGAGCCACTTGCGTTTACCATCTACTATTTTTTCTTTCACAATTTCTAATCTGCCATTAATGGCAACCAATGTATTTTTTTTTTATTTCACACATTGTAATTTTTATCTCTAAAAGTTTGATTTGGTTTTGTATTTTTATCATCTAAAATTCAACTTATCCTTTTGCCCATGCGGAATTCAGTTGCAATAACTGTTTCTCTGTTAATTCTAAAATTTGTAACTTTTCTATAACTGTAAACAGTTCAGTTTCCATTGACTGATTGTTCTCCTCATGAAGGTTTGTATTTTCCTGCTCTTTTACATGCTTGGTAATCTTTGATTGGATTTCAGATGTTCTGATTTCTACATTGTTGGCTTCCCTTGAAGGAATTTTGTATATTCCTGTAAATCTTTTTGAGTGTTGTTCAAGGACACAGTTAAGCTACTTGGAACCACTTGGATCCTTTTGGATCTTGATTTTATGATTTGTTAGGCAGCTCTGAAAAAGTGCTTAGTCTGGGGCTAATTATCAACCACTACTGAGGACAGAGCTTGCTGAGTGCTCTAATGCCCTATCATTTTTTACTTTTTCTAGTATGGCTAATAGGAATAGTCACTATTCCCTCTGATCCTTTTAGAGGGAATAGTGATCAACATGTGATCAACATTCCACTGCTGAATGCTGCAGGGAGCTGTATTAGTCAGGGTTCTCTAGAGGTACTGAACTAATAGGATAGATAGATATATAAAGGGAGTTTATTAAGTATTAATGCACACAATCACAAGGTTTCACAATAGGTCATCTGCAAGCTGAGGAGCAAGAGCCCGTCTGAGTCTCAAAACTGTAGAACTTGGAGTCTGATGTTTGAGGGCAGGAAGAATCCAGCACGGGAGGAAGATGTAGGCTGGGAGGCTAGGCCAGTCTCGACTTTTCACATTTTTCTACTGATTAGGATTTTTAAAAGTAGGGGGGAAGGGTTGGCACAGTCTAAAATGGCTATTTCTTTTACTGGTGGTGGTTTGTTTTAATTCTGTGGACCAAGCGGGTTTCTCCACTTCTCTCCCAAGTTCTGTTGTATTCAGGGATTCAGGGTGATATTCTTGTCTTTGAGTAGTTTCTAGTTATATTTTTAGGGAGGGAGTGATACCAGAGAATCTTTATTCTATCAGCTTGCTGATTTTCTCTCTCTCTCTTGTTTTTTAAAGCCAGGTCTAAAATATTTTGGTTCTCTAAAAGTATCGGGAGCCTCAGGTGCTGCTTGGGGCTATACCAGACTGAGACCCATTAGTTTCTCTTCACAGACATAAGGACCCAGAAGAAGGAACGAAGAGACTAGAGTGACTGGCTCACGATGAATACAGTCTGAATCAAGACTGGCAGCAAACATGATATGAACCATGTTATACAGCCCTCTTAAAGTGACATTTTCTACCTTGTCATATTTTAGACTGGCATTTAGTTTTTATTGCTGTAGAAGACTGGAAAAGAGAGAACCTCTTTTTTTTTTTTTTTTTTTTTTTTTTAAATAACACAAGAAGTTGTCATATCTTTGGGCTTTGATGGTTCAAGTAGAAGTTAATAGTATTAGGATTAAATTCTTAGATACCTGAAAGGCAGAGGAAAAACTCTGCTCAATAGTAAGGCCATTTATAACAGAAAGAGAAACTTTGATGATGCCAATCAACACTCACATGTAAAGGTACTGAACTTTTTGTATTAGGACAGCTTCAGATTCCTGGGTTTCTCCAATTTTGTAAGTTGGAAGGCACCTAGAATAATAACTGAGATAAATTTCACTGCCATCGTCAGTAGTTGGGGTTTTGGTACAGATACATTGGATTTAGAGGAGAAATTAACACTTTATTTACATCTGAGTTTGAGAAGTTTGTTCACATGTTTAGAAAGTATTTTTAAAAGCTGTTTGTGGTCTTTGAATCTTATATTTGGTGACTTTAGAGATTCTTATTTTGTTATTTGTTCATGGTGAAATTTTCTGTGCACTCATGTATATGGTATGCAATTCAGTTTATGTGTGTGTAATCAAGTCTTTCAGTAATTTTCTTTATGCCTGTGCTCTTGTCTTTTTTAATAAGAACATCTTTTATTTACTCAAAAGTGATTTAAAATATTCTGCTATACTTTAATTCAATATCCTTGCTATTGTTCTTAAAATATTACTTTGATTTCCAGTTCATCATAAATTGTGGAGTGTGTGTTTATGTGTGTGCATGACATGAAAACTAGCATCTATGTGATTTTTTTCTTAATATAGAACCTACTATTTCACCAGATTTATTTCCTTTTCCAATGCCAAATCTAGGAGATAGCCTATTCTTGTATATTCCATACTTCAATTTTCCTGCTATTCCTGATCCCCGAGAAATATCGACTTATGAAATCAAACAAAACCAGAGTCCACATCTCAGTCTATGCCTTCTAGACTCACTACCATTACAGGAAAAATAAATATCTATCTAAGGAAAAATAAATATCCTTCTCCAATGCCAAATCTAGGAGACAGCCTATTCTCGTATATTCCATACTTCAATTTTCCTGCTATTCCTGATCCCTGAGAAATACTGACTTATGAAATCAAACAAAACCAGAATCCACATCCCAGTCTATGCCTTCTAGACTCACTACCATTACAGGAAAAATAAATATCTATCTAAGTCTTTTTAAAATTTTGAGGAATTGTACAATTAAAAAGCTAAGTAAGATATGAGTAAAAATAAATTTGCAAAAAACTGCAATAAATTCTGAAGAGATTTCTGTGAACCCAGACCAGCTTTGACTTCATATATGAAAATTACTCTCTTCGTGCTCTTAAGGTTTTCAATTATTTAGAAACACTTGTTTTCTGTACGTCTAGTACGTATGCTGCTTTAAGCTATGACACTCAAGTTTTTATAGTGGCCCAAAGGGAGGAAATGTCTTCAATTGGGCAAAATATATAACATATCAGTAAACTTGCTGATTCTCTTACTCACAAGAATAACATTTTTCCTCCAGATTTTCCCATCCTGATACCATTCTCAGTTCAATCATGGGTGTGAAGATTTGAGGCATAAATATTGCGTCAAAATGTTTGTGAAAACTTAAATCCGGTTGAAACCCATATTTTTCTACTGGATTTAACTAAGAGATACCCTGGGATTTATTCACAAAGGTTAGTCTAATTCTAAGGATTGAAATTGTATAATCTATCTTTTCTCAACCACTCAAACTAAGTAATAGATTTTTCTGATGCTGATGAAAAGTGGATTTACTGATATAAAAATGTGGGAGTCAAAAAAAAGTAAAAATGTGGGAGTCTGGAAAATTAGCACTCATTATTTAAGAACATGTCCAATTCAGATTTGAAAACTTCACTTCTTCAATGACATTTTGTTATTTGTTCAAATTTGTAAAATTGACAATTTTAAAGATTAAAGTAAAAAAACAGAAATAAGTCATTCAGAAATAACAACTTATTAAATTTTTTTTTCTTTCCCAGGTATCTATATTTCTGTTAATTGTGAACATGCTGTAGATAGAGTATTATGATTTTCCCGCAGCTAAACAGCAAAGCACTTTTATTACTTTTGGATTTCATCTCCATTCCTTTTTTGTGTAAAGGGAACAGCCTTTCTGTCGACAATTGGAATTCTGTTGGGTTTTAATTTTACCTTTACTTCTTTACCTTTGCTTCTCAAAGAGGACATGTGTTTCAGGTAACCAATGAGAGTGCTCCACATCCCTGGATTATTCATATGACAGAAGCATGGCCAATCAGAAAAGTTCTTTTCCTTGTTGGGTGAAGGTGACAGAGAATGGCACTTCCTACTGTGACCCTAAATATAAGGCAACAAAGGTGGCAATGATTGACTCTGTCATTACACGGAGAGTCCCTACAAGAGAATAAAGTTAGCGTACAAAGGAGAAGAGTGGGAGAGAGTAAACGCAAGAGTCTAGTCAAGAATTTGATTTATTTCTCCTGCCCTACCTCTTGGACTTCCAACTTCTGTGTCAATATAGTGCCTCTTGCATTTAAGGTAATTTGTTTGGAATTTTTCTCACTGTCACCCAGAGAGTGCTAATACTATAATATTATATCACAAAATATTTCATATCTCAAAATTTTTAATTCTTTTCTTTTTTCTGTTCTCGTTTCTCAGATGATCTAAAATTTTGAATAATATATTTGTAAATTATAAAAAATAGCCTATTCTAAGAATATATAGTTCTAAGAATATAAAATACTGAGTGTGTCAATAAATATTAGCTCTTATAATAGTCATTATTGTTGCAATGTTTATTGTCATTTCTATGAACATATCAGACTCAACGTAGCCTTTTCCTTTCCCACATTTTGGGATATTTATATTTTAAAATTTCAATTTTTTCCCTTTTAAGTAAAATTTGCTAGTTGTCTTTCAATATAAATTATGGCAACTTACAATTCTAGCTATTGAAATGCTAGAGGAAAGTATCAGCTATTCTTTTTTTTTTTTTTTTTTTTGAGACAGAGTTTCGCTCTTGTTACCCAGGCTGGAGTGCAATGGCGCGATCTCGGCTCACCGCAACCTCCGCCTCCGGGGTTCAGGCAATTCTCCTGCCTCAGCCTCCCGAATAGCTGGGATTACAAGCACGTGCCACCATGCCCAGCTAATTTTTTGTATTTTTAGTAGAGACGGGGTTTCACCATGTTGACCAGGATGGTCTTGATCTCTTGACCTCGTGATCCACCTGCCTCGGCCTCCCAAAGTGCTGGGATTACAGGCTTGAGCCACCGCGCCCGGCAGCTATTCTTTTTATTATATTTCTCAAATTTAAAAAAATTATAATAATTTCTTTCTGATCAGAAACATCTCATCGGACTCTCATCAGCATTGAGTTTGTAAGTTATTATAATTAATTATTGCCAATTTAAAAGATAATATAGTTTTTCCTTTTGTGATTGAGGCTTTATAATTATTATATGATCATGATTTATTAAGGCTTCATTGTATAAGCTGTTCAAAAAAAAGATTAATTTAAACCAATTTTAAATTTTAATTTTAATCTTAAACTTAAAAATTTTAAATACCACTTAATACTTCTGAAATATATTGGTCCACCCACAAGCCCTTTACTCATTCCAGTTTTTTCTTTTTACTATAAACTTCTTATGTCTGTGGTTAAATACAGAGTTCTGATCTGGTGCTCAGAACTTGCATTTTAGGAGAGAGACTAGACAGACAGCCCCTCTCAGGCCTTTCTCAGACGGCAAATCTAAGTTGCAATAAACCTTCCAAGCAAATTTACAAGCAGGGAGGAAAAGCAGGGACTTGAACAGGTGTTTGTGCGCCCATGTTCATAGCAACATGATTCACAGTAGTCAGAAAGAGGAAGCAACTCGTCCCATTCTTCTTCCAAAGACATTTACTGAAAAGGCCAAACACTTTCCCCCACTGTTTTAGGATGTTTGCTTTATCAGAAGTTCATTTTAATGCATATTAAGAAATTCCTTCTTCAACTTTAGTGAGCTAAGAATCACCTTGTAAATTTGTTTAAAATGCAAATTTATGGATCATCCACAGAAATTTCAATTAGTGAGAACTGAGAAAAATCCAAGAAGCCTACATTCCACAGGTAGACCTGGCGTTTCTGCTGTGTGAGAATCGCCCTCCCTCCGTCACTGCCCGCGCTCTCTCTCTCTCTCTCCTCTGTCTCTCTTTCTCCCACTTATTGGTAATCGCCATTTCTACCACCCGCCCCAGGCACCCTGTCATCTGCTCTCTGCCTACGTAGTAAACATCTGAATAAGAAGAGGAATGAGGGCCGGGCGCGGTGGCTCACGCCTGTAATCCCAGCACTTTGGGAGGCCGAGGCGGGTGGATCACGAGGTCAGGAGATCGAGACCAACGTGGTCAACATGGTGAAACCCCGTCTCTACTAAAAATACAAAAAATCAGCTGCGCATGGTGGCGCGTGCCTGTAATCCCAGCTACTCAGGAGGCTGAGACAGGAGAATTGCCTGAACCCAGGAGGCGGAGGTTGCGATGAGCCGAGATCGCGCCATTGCACTCCAGCCTGGGTAACAAGAGCGAAATTCCGTCTCAAAAAAAAAAAAAGAAGAGGAATGAGTGTAGACTGCTTTACGAGACACCAAAGTGTTTCACAGAATGGTAGTAAGTACACGTACAGTGGAGCGCACTTGCAGTCCCAGCCGCTTGGTAGTCTGTGGGAGGATTCCTTGAATCCAGGAGTTCTGAGTCAGCGGAGGCAACCAGGTGAGATTATTGTAAGGGTTATTGCCGAGTTTAAAATGAGGAAACAGGCCAGCATAAGAAAATTAAATGCCAACGTATTCAGCTCCGGGCGAGGTCCCAAGGCCCCGAGGAAAGGGGCCAGAGAAGTCGCGCGGGGCTTCCCCAGGCGTAGTGAGCGACTGTCTTGATCGGTTATGAGGGAACAGGAGGTGGCCGCGGCAAGCTGCTGTTGTTGGGTGGGCGGGATTTCCGGTGAGCGGGCTGCCAGTGGGGAGCGGGACCTGGACGGGGCAAAATGCTATTGGGCAGGTTTTGGCGGGGCTTCGTTTAAATTTTGGCGGGGTTTTCCAACGGCTGGCTAGGTGCGGAGTGCAGATTCGGTGCCGAGTGCAGAAGTGGGCGTCGGGGAAGCTATGTGGGGGAGCTAGATGCCGAGCGCAGGGCTTGATGTCGAGAGCGGAGTGGTGACATAGTTTTCAGGCTCGGAGAGGGATGGGCATGTCCGAGCTCCCGGGGAGGCAACCAGCCTTGCAATCATGACTCTTAAAAAAAAACACAGTAAAAACTGGGCATAGTGGCGCGTGCCTGTCATCCCAGCTACTCAGGAGGCTGAGGCAGGAGAATTGCCTGAGCCCAGGAGGCGGAGGTTGCGGTGAGCCGAGATCGCGCCGTTGCACTCCAGCCTGGGTAACAAGAGCGAAACTCCGTCTCAAAAAATAAACAAATAAATAAGTAAATAAATAACCCCACACCGTAAAATGACAATAAGCAAAACAGCATATCATTGGCATATCAAAACACACTAAAGTGTTCAGAAACAGAATAGTTACACATAGAAAGTAGCTTTTAAAAGTAGGAATGAGAAAATCGATTTTTTTCCGAAATAATTGGTGCTGAGATGATGTATAAACCATGTGAAATAAGACCACACCTAACTTCTTACTATCCATTAAAATCAATTCCAGATGGTTGAAAGACTTCTAAAAATCAATAGTAACAGAGCAGAGTATTAAAAAATTCATATACTTTGAGATGAGAAAGGATTTTGAGAAGAATGAAATCAAAAATTGCATTCATAAATCAAGGAGTAAGAAGATTGCAGATTTAAAAAACAAAGGAGTGTTCCAGACAGGCCCTGTGCACGTCCTCGGGAAGTAGAAAGGGCAGGGCCACAGCCGCCTGAATTCTGCTTTCCACACGTGCACTGTCCATGTTCTCTCCAGCTCAAGATGTTGCCGAGGCTCCACGCTCTCATGGGAATATGTTCTGAGCTCTCTGGCCTGTCACCACAGGATCACTCTTCTGAAGAGACTTCCTGGAGGACACTGATGAGAGTGTGAAAGCAGGGATGGGAGGAACAGCAGGGAGGGGACAGACCGTGTGGCACATGGCCACCCCAGAATGCCCATTCTCCCCTCACCATTTTAGACAGCTTTTTCTTTTCTTTCCCATTCTCTGCACTCCTACCCTCAACTTTGTTATTGTCTCCACTTTAATTCCCACCCACCTTTCTTTTATTCCATCGTTCTCTAACCTTTCTATACACATATATACACACTTAGTATCCAGCCTAGAACAGGAGGCTCTCCACCTTCATCTCCTGGAGATCAAGGTCTCCAGATTAGGACTGTTAGAGAATCACTCAGGTTGTCACCAAGTAGGACTTCTTTTACAAAGAGCCTGGTAAGGTGAGAAAACTCAGGAGATTGCTTCCGCCATAAACTAATTCGTTCTTCATGGAATGTGGATCAATTTGTCAAAGCATTCAAATTCACCTTTAGTACTGGCCATTTCAGTAGTCATTGTGTTTAACAGCCTAGAGAGGGAAATACAGTCTAACGTTAGAAAGAGAAACCACACTGAGGAGGCCACAGAATAGCAGTTAGGAATAGATGTGTGGAGGCCAGGCCCCGTGGCTCACTCCTCTAATCCCAGCACTTTGGGAGACTGAGTGGGACAGATCACCTGAGGTCGGGAGTTCGAGACTAGCCTGACCAATATGGAGAAACTCCATCTCTACTAAAACTACAAAAAGTTAGTCGGGCATGGTGGCACATGTCTGTAATCCTAGCTACTCAGGAGGCAGAGGCTGAGGAGGCTTGAAGCTGGGAAGCAGAGGTTGCGGTGAGCTGAGATCACGCCATTGCCCTCCAGCCTGGGCAACAAGGATGAAACTCTGTCTCAAAACAAAAACAAAACACAGATGTGTGGAAATTAGACAAAAATAGGCTTGAACCAGGAGTCTGCCAGATCTAATGTAAGATTTTAAGGAACTTCCCTTCACAGAGAGATGTTAGTAACTTCACACTTCTTTTTTGCAACTTTTATTGTTACAACAACAATACTAAAAATATTTATTATACGGTCGTTTAGATAAGGGTAACAATGTACTTAAAGTGCTTAGTCTAGTGTTTGGCACAGAACTCCTCATTATGCTAGCAATTACTGTGTGTCATTATTTTTACTTCAGGGTGACTTCAAGAACGTATTGATCTCAGCTGCTCAAACTTGAACCTTGCTTGGCCCCTTCCCCAAGGGCATCTATGGCCAGATAAGAGCAAGAAGATAAAGAAAGACACAGTTAAGGAATTTTTCTCATCAAGTAGGATGTTTAAAAGGGGAGAGTGGATCACTTATGGCTCTTTTCAGTGCAAGTTCTCAACTCCTAGAAAGGGAAAAGATACTTTTGTTTCAGCCGGAAGGAGCATGTGAGCCTCCTCGCTGCCTCCCTCTCTTTCTCCCCACTGCTGTCTTGATTTCCTTTCTCCTTTCCTCATTCCTTAATCTCGCTCTTGCCCCATTTCTTCCTTGTTTCCTTTTCTTCCTCCTTGCCTTCATTTCTCTCCCTTTCTCGTTCTCCTTCCTTTCACCCTTTCTTCTCTTACTACAGCTCTAGGTTGACTGTAGACCTAGTAAGGTCATTTTTGTCAATAATTTAGAAGTATTCAGAAAGATTATGAGTTGGCCATTTTAAAATGGTCCAAAATCTTAGAGCCCAGAACAGCAATAAATGACATAGGCGTGCCCTGCACAGGAAATTGAAGCAAGCACATTATCACAATAGAACATATCTTCTTATCTCTTGTAGTGCCTACAGGAAACCTGATGAGAATGCTGATCACCACACACTCACTGCCTCTGCTTTTATTGTTGCTGCA
The DNA here is from genome assembly GCF_048565385.1 of Saimiri boliviensis. Taxonomy (NCBI): domain Eukaryota; kingdom Metazoa; phylum Chordata; class Mammalia; order Primates; family Cebidae; genus Saimiri; species Saimiri boliviensis. The sequence continues at coordinate 122,272,039 of NC_133450.1, read as the reverse complement.
GCTGCTGCAGCCACTGCAGTTTCAAGACATGTATTATGAAGATTTTTATTTACCAGTATCTAGAACTGAAGAAGACTTTGAAGACTTTATAGTAGAATTTCAAAGTACAGGGCCCACCAGACCACCTACCAAAGAAAAAGTCAAAAGACGCATCCTCGTTAATCCCGGAATGCCATTAGGTGATAGTGGCTACTGTAATTATCAAATAATGAGAAAAAACGTTTACTACAAATACAGTTGTGTGACAGAACATTACTTCCTTCTTATGCAATATGACGAGCTGGAAAAAACCTGTTACAACAGATTTGTGCCATGTAAGAATGGGATTAGGAAATGTAACAGGAGCAAGAAATTAGTAGAAGGAGTGTATTGTAATTTAACGGAAGCATCTAACCTACCAATGTGTCAATACGAATCATTTTATAGGAGGGGATATGTCCTTATCACTTGTACATGGCAAAATGAAATACAAAAACTTATTCCTTATACTATAAATGATATCGTGGAGCCACCTAACCACAGAAGTTTACTTAATGAGGATGGTGTCTTTGTCGTACCACCGTAGCAGAGTTTTCTCTGAGAGCTTACGGTGGGAGGATATAATCCTCTCCATAATGATCCTTATAGATCAAAGTTGAGAATGGCAGTTTTGCTTCCACTCACTTTAATCACCCACCTTCCTTTCTTCCTTTCCCAACGCCTCACAAAGGCACCATAAGCAAGGTTCACAGACAGTGCTCTGAGATGTGATCCCATGCAGGTCCCACAAGTTAGCATGCCTTGAATGTGTTATGGATACAAATGCCTGCAGTGGAAGGATGACCAGCACCAAGAGAAACAGAAAATGGTTGCCTGCAGTGTCCTCTAAAGACACATCCATTTGATTCTCTAGTTCACCAGAAAGAATAAAAAGTGCTTCAATCTAGTCAGTGGCTCTGGTATGGTGATGTGGGGTTTCTCAGTTTGGAATTTTCTTCCTTGTGACACAATTTAGTACCAAGGGAACACAAATCCCTTTCAGACATTTATGCAATACATCTGTCCAGGGCTATGTGTATGGCTATTTCACTTGTCTTATTCTTTCTTACAAGGCACTGCATAGATCCGGATGTGGACAGCTCAGGGTGAAGCATTTATATATTTAGGAAAAAGCACATTTCAGTCATCCAATGTTATTTGCGTGAATTCCCACATCTTTAATTTAGCTTAGATGCTTGTGTTTACAAAATTACTCACTTTTGGGAATAGTCACAATGATCTACAATTATTTTCCTCACTTTCTAGTAAATGTGGCTGCATCTGAGAATACATCACCTCAGAGAGAGGCTGGAGGATCAGTCTGGTGAAAGAAACCTCTTTGTCCAGTTTAAGTAACAATTATCTCCTCCTCTTCAAACTTATTAACAACATCTTGTTATTATTATCATTGCTTAAAACTTTCTGAAAATGGGATATAGAGTAGTGATGGGCAATGGTAGGGAGAGTGTCCATTGCTCTTCGCATGCTTTACTCCAGTCCAGTCTGTTAGTCTCCTCTTATTCCTTATCTGTGTCTTACACTTAGAGCTGAGCTCCTAATGATCACTCGGTTGATGTAAATGAGGGCCTAGCGCCAAGGACTGCTAGATCCCATTTTAGTGTCTAGAGGAGGAACACAGGAAATCAAGCCTCTAGGCAATTGTGATAGTTGATTTTATGTGTCAACTTGACTGGATTAAGGGATGCTCAGACACCTGGAGAAACATTTTTTCTGAGTGGAAGTGTGAGAGTGTTTCTGGAAAAGATGAGCATTTAATCCATAGACTGAATAAAGATCTCCCTCACCCATGTAGGTAGGCATCATCCAATCTGTTAAGGGCCTAAGTGGAACAAAAAGGCAGAGCAAGGGCAAAGGGACTCTCTCTGCTTGAACTGAGATATCCATCTTCTCCTGCCCTTGGACACCAGTGCTTCTGGTTCTTGGGCCTTTAGATTCAGACTAGGAGTTATGACATTGGCTCTCCAGATTCTCAAAACTTTGGGTTTCGACTGGAACTCCATCACTAGTCTCTCAGCTTGCAGATGGCAAATTGTGGGGCTTCTCAGCCTCAATAATTGTGTGGGCCAACTCCGCACGATAAACTTCTTTCTATGTATCTGTGTATGCTCTACTGGCTCTTTTTCTCTGAAGAATCATTGCTAATACAGCACCAATCTTCATTTGGAGGCACATGGCTTTACATTGTAATGTCTGAGTGAATAAGGTACCAACCAACTTTCTCCATGACATCTTCTAAAACCCAACCTTTGGTACATGAGCTGAAGAAATTCTGTGCTAGCCTGGGTATGTTCTACAGACCATCTCTCTGGTCATATTCATCTCATTGATCTTGGAGGTTATACAACATAAAATATATTTACAAGAGTATGGCTGGGCATGGTGGCTTATGCCTATAATCCGAGCACTTTGGGAAGCTGAGGTGGGCAGATCACTTCAGGTCAGGAGTTCAAGACCAGCCTGGCCAACATGGTGAAACCCCATCTGTACTAAAAATAAAAAGAATTAGCTGGGCATGGTGGCCTATGCCTGTAATCCCAGTTACTTGGGAGGCTGAGACAGGAGAATCACTTGAACCTGGGAGGCATGTATATACATAATATATACAGCCTCTCCTAGGAATATTTTTCTCATATCTCTAACATAACTACAACAATCCTCATACAGAAAGATCTCAAAATTTTCCTTCTGCTACAAATCAATTGTGTGGAGAAAAAAAATGCAATGTCTTTATTTTGTTGATAACTAATCTGACATTCTGATGAGATAGCACTGTTAAGAAAGCTGAAAAACAGGCCGGGTGCGGTGGCTCAAGCCTGTAATCCCAGCACTTTGGGAGGCCGAGGCGGGTGGATCACGAGGTCGAGAGATCGAGACCATCCTGATCAACATGGTGAAACCCCGTCTCTACTAAAAATACAAAAACTTAGCTGGGCATGGTGGCATGTGCCTGTAATCCCAGCTACTCAGGAGGCCGAGGCAGGAGAATTGCCTGAACGCAGGAGGTGGAGGTTGCGGTGAGCCGAGCGCCATTGCACTCCAGCCTGGGTAACAAGAGCGAAACTCCGTCTCAAAAAAAAAAAAAAAAAAAAAAAAAAAAAAGAAAGCTGAAAGCTGAAAAACAAATGAACTATATATTCAGTAAATTCCAACTGAAACACATTCAATATGTTAAACAGCCTCTTAGAAAACAGTTTCTCATTGTGATTAATTAATGTGTTCAAACTCTCAAAAGCTCCTCCCTCCCCAGATTCCCTTCTTATACGGAAGTATATGGGAAGGGAAATGTGTATGTTTCTACATTGCAGACATTCATGGCCCTCTGGTGTTCTGCCCTTCCTTCCCTTTGTCTGCAGAGATGTATCCTCTGTCTGCAGTGTGCCTGATGTGGTTGATGTAATGTGTTATTTGGAGTTTATCAGCTTGTTTAGGACCCAGTAGCATTCCCTGGCTGACTCAGCCTCACCCTGGCTCTCCTTGACTGTAGATTCATAGGTGACATGACTGCATTTGGAAGTCCAATTCAGCCTCAGCTGTTACGGGTTTTCTTGGAGAGGTCCTCTGGCTCTCCGCTCATCATCTAGGCTACGTGGAGGCTGGAAGTATTTCAAGAAGCCTGAGCATCCCCTCTGACTGTCCGTGTTGTGCTTCATCATTTACTCTGAAAAGGGTGTAACCTAAGGGCTCTTTCCTCAATGTCATCTCCAGTTTATCTAATGAAACTTTCATTCTCCAAGACTAAGCCTTACCAGAAGAAACTGAGACATGTATGAGTAATGGTTTTGCTCTCCATATTCTCCTTCTATTCTCATATCTATCATCCCTCTGGTTTTGGCTGGAAATGGGGAAAACCTTTCTTTTGCTTGACCTTGTTAAATTCTTTTACTTGCAAGTGACATTAAGCTGCATGGCCTAACTATCCTAAGCTTTTCTATAAACTTAACTGAGAAATTATTTTTTTTTCTGTTGAGGGTCTTGCCATGTTGCCCAGGCTAGTCTCAAACTCCTGAGCTCAAGTGATCTGCCCTCCTCAGCATCTCCAAAATGCTGGGATTACAGGCATGAGCCACTGTACCTGCCCAGATTTTTTCCTGACAGAAATTAATCTCAGGACTGGGAAAGGAAAAATGTAAGATAAGCCTGTAGTATCTTGTAATGCTAGAAAATACAGAGATATTTTTTAAAAGATAAGGACCTGAAGGAGCTCCTAATGGCCAAAGCTGGAACAATTTTAGCATGAAAATAAATTTTAAAATACCATCACATTGGGGATTAAGTATAAATAAATATTTTTAAAATACTGTAGAATATACACTCAGAATAGAATAAACATTCATGAAGTCGACACTAATATGAGTTTTAACTCAAAATAAAATAAATATCCAGGCTGGACATGATAGTGTGTCCCTAAATCAGTCCCTGCTATTCAGGAGGCTTAGGTAGGAGGATCCTTGAACCCAGGAGCCTAGAAATCTAAAAAGTTGAGCTTATGGAAGTACACAGTAGACTTCCACAAACTAGGGATAGAAGAAACACACCCCAAAATAATAAAAGCCATGAATGACAGCCAACATCATACTAACAGAGAAAAGTTGAAAGCATTTCACCTAAGAGCTGGAACAAGACAAGAATATTCACTTTCACCAATTTTATTCAACATAGTACTGGCAGTCTCAGCCAGAGCAATCAGGCAAGAGAAAGATAAAGGACATTCAACTTGGAATAGAGGAGGTTGAACTCTCTCTATATCCAATGATATGATCTTTTATCTTGATATGATCTTATACCTAGAAAACCGTTAAAAACTTCTCCAAAAGACTCCTAGAACTGATGAATGAATTCAGTAACTTCTCAGGTAACGAAATCAATACACACAAAATAACTGCACTGTTATACACCAACAACGACCAAGCTGAGAATCAAACCAAGAATTCAATCCCTTTTACAATTGCTACAAAAAATAAAATGTCTAGGGATATACTTAACGAAGCACATTAAAGACCTCTATAAGGAGAACTACAAAATACTGCTGAAAGAAATTGTAGATGACACAAACAAATGGAAATACATCCCATGCTCATGGATTAATGAATCAATATTGTAAAATGACCACAGTCCCCAAAGCAATCTATAGATTCAATGCAATTCCTATCAAAAGAGCAACATCATTTTTCACAGAATTATAAAAACAATTCCAAAATTCACATGGAATCAAAAAAGAGCCTGAATAGCTAAAGCAATCCTAAGCAAAAAGAACAAATCGGGAGTCATCACATGACCTGACTTTAAATTATACTACAAAACGACATCGTACTGGTATAAAACTAGATGCATAGTAGCTGTGTATGTATATTTACTATGTAGATATATTTACTACATTGTAGATACATTGTATATATATCTACATAGTTATACATTATAGATATGTATATCTACTATGTAATAGCAGATACGTTTCTTCTTAGTCTTGAAACTCTTGCAGGCATAAATGAGGCCCTTTAATCAGCCCTTTGCCTCTCTTAAGCCCCAAGCTAAGACCCAGACGGAGATTTCTAGTGCTTGGTGTCCTCAGTATCCATTATGATTTACGAACACAGGTCACAAGAAAGCTTTGTGAGATACACAAAATGCAGTCAGATATCTACTGAATTTGTGAACTGAATAATCAAATTTGCAAATTAAATTTAAAAGCTAAGGAAGAACTATGTGTCTTACATTTTAAAATATTAACCAATGGAATTCCAACTGCTAAAATAAAAATAAACTTCTGAATAGGCTTTTTGAAAAAAGTGTTTCAGTGCTTGGGAAAACACATCAGCCCTTCTGTTTTGAACCTTCTGTTCTGCAATAGCCTGATAACATCACCACATCTTCAATCGCTGCTAAGTGCTTAATGTAGAGAAAAATCCCTGTGATCATAGGCCTGCCCTGGGCCTTCTGTTTTTTTGCTGAGGGCCAAGAAGGGTACAATGATGACCATGGACCTTTCTGGCAGACTCAGGGGAACCCCTGGGGCATAGCGTGGGCATGATCAAAGGACAGAGTTGATCAGTTAAAAGAAAATGTAAGAGATATGAAACTTTCTGATATGTGCAGTCCATCACACATTGACCTCATTCTCCTCATCATCTAAGTGGGGGCAAGCATCGATTTTCTTCTTATTTCAAACAGTAAGAACACAAATTATGAAAGTAACATGCCCAGGCTTCAACAGCTTGTAAGTACAAAATAAGGCTGCACTTTCATTAAAACACACACACACACACACACACTTGAAGACTTCAAATGTCCATGTCACCAGATAGGAACATACTTTTCCTTTAACATCCTTGGGTAACATATGAGTTTCCTGGGGGTGCTAACTTCATGCATCCTCATAGGTCCTTTGAATTCTTCCTGCTGTGCCGCTTGTCCAGGGGTCATGTCCATAACTGTCCTGTCAAAGGATATCTTGAGCCTGTTCCCACAGGGGCTGCTGCTTCCGGCATCATCCATCACCACTGTCTCAGAGAATAGGTCACTGCTGCTCCCCTGTACTTTTGTATCTCAAAAAAATTACAGCTAGATTAAGAGGAGTAAGCTTTAGTGTTCCATATGATGGTAGGATGGCTATGGTTAATAATAATACACTATACAGTTTCAAATAGCTAGAAAGAGGATATTGAATGTTTCCAATGCAATCAGGTTTGGTGGTTTGCACCTGTAATCCCATGAATTCAGCAGGCTGAGGCAGGTAGATTCCTTGAGGCCAGGAGTTTGAGACCGGTCTGAGCAACATTGTGAGATCTTGTCTATAAAAGTATCTTTTAAAGGCTGGGCGGGGTGGCTCACACCTGTAATACCAGCACTTTGGGAGGCTGAGGTGGGCAGATCCCAAGGTCAGGAGTTCAAGACCAGCTTGGCCGATATGGTGAAATCCCATCTCTACTAAAAAATACAAAAAAATTAGCCAGCATGGTGGCATGCTCCTGTAGTCCCAGCTACTCGGGAGGCTAATGAAGGAGAATCACTGGAACCTGGGAGGTGGAGGTTGCAGTGAGCCAAGGTTGTGCCACTGCACTCCAGCCTGGGCAGCAGTGAGAAATTCTGTCTGAAAAAAAAAAAAAAAATTTTTTTTAAAAATGTGCTAGATGTGGTGGTGCACATATTCACCAAAATGTACATTTATGTTCTGTGCACTTTTCTAACTGTGTTATACTTCAATTTCAGTATGTTTTAAATTGTTCTGGAATCAGCAGATTTGCATTTTAAAACTTGATATACATTGACAATTTTTTTCCAAAAACTGGTATCAAAACATAGTCTAACATATCTCTAAATCCTTCTAACATTATCAGATATATTATATTCCATTCTAGTAGATATAAAATTCTATTTGTCTTGTTATTAATGAGGTTAAACATCACGTATGTTTACTAGCAATTTATTTTTGTGTGTGTGAGTTTCCTATTCATGTCTTTTGCATTATTTAGGAGCGCTTACATAACAAAATTCAATTCTTCTAGTAGATGCTGCAAATATTTATCTATTCAGATGCTTCTTTTACAAATTTGTGATATTTTTGTCACCTAGAAGTCTTAAAATTTATATAATTACATTATGAACAATGCTTTGTAATATCCCTTAATATTGTATATATTTTCCTATGTTTTCTGCATGTGCTTTTATAATGTTTTTAAAATTCTTTATGTTTTGGATATTTAATTTGTATGAGATATTTTTTAGTACACGATGTGAGGTAAAAATCCAACCCTTATTGATTTTTAAAGTATAGTCCAATAGGTCACCACTAGTTTGGAATTCTACTGTTGTAGCTTCTGTCATGCTGGAATAGGTTGTTTCATACCAATCCCTTGCTAAAATAATGAAGAGTTGAACACAAATATTTTTTAATCTGTCTGAAGTCATGAGAGCATGCCAAGGTAGTAATGAATTGTGTAACTACCATTCAGGAGTGGAGAGGCTAAGCGTGGTATTTGGGGTCACTTTCCCCCACTTCAAGTCAATGCCAATTTCAAAAGTGGCATATGAGAAGCTGACAAGAGCTTTAATAAGAACCACAGGGCTGAGGAAACAAAAACTAAAGTTTAAGACACAAGAATGAGGAGATATCTGATAGTGTCCCAGGCTTTTATTTAGAATACCAAGAGCTCTATCTCAGGAGTAAGGAGCCAAAAAAAAAAAAGAGCTACCATCACAGAAAATAAATCCCAGCCCTGTAACATGTAAAATTCTGATGAATAAATTCAATTAGAATCGATAATGGTCTAAGATCTCCTTCCTGAAGAAAGCAAAAGAAAAATATCATAGAGAGGCCAGGAGCAGTAATCCCAATACTTTGGGAGTTCAAAATTAGCCTGGGCAACATGGCGAAACTCTGTCTCTACAAAAAATACAAAACTTAGCCAGGCTGTAATCCCACCTACTTGAGAAGAGAATCACTTAAACACACGAGGTAGAGGTTGCAGTGAGCCTAGATCATGCCACTGCACTCCAGCCTGGACGACAGACCCAGACTCCATCTTGGGTGGTTGGGGTGGGGGTACTTTATGAGGGAAAATAACATCTTAACATCTTTCACGGTCTCAAACATCTTTACAATTTTGTGTATGTCGTACTCAACATACAATGAAAAATAATCAAAGATACAAGAAGATAAGTCATGATGGAAAACCAAGAACAAGAGGCAGTGAAAACGAATGATATCCACATAATCCAGAAAACAATTATTAGGTAAGAATTTTTAAATGACTATGTTGAAATACATGAAAGATCAGTGTAGTCTAATCCTGCTTCTACAAGATGACCTACAAAATACCCACTCCTGTTACATGTGCCCGCACCATGTCCTCCCCTTGAGTGCTGCAAGACTTGTGAATATGATGTGATAGTTACTTTGTGATTATGTTATGGTTTACGAAACAGTTGAATTTAAGAAAGGGATATTATCCTTGGTGGGCCTGGCCTAATTAGGTGGACTGGCAGCCGAAAAAAAGTAATTTGAAGTGTGGGAGGGATTTGGTGGGGGGAGATTCTCCATTGCTGGCTTTAAAGATGGAGGGGAAAGCACGGCAGGAAACAGCTGATGGCCTCAGGGTGCTGAGAGTACCCCTGGTCAACAGCCAAAGACAAGGACCAGCCTCATAACCAAAAAGACTGGATTTTGCCAACAAGCTGCATGAGCTTGGAAGCAAATTCTTCTCCACAGCCTCCAGATAAGAATGCAATTCAGCTGTTAGATACTGGGCTGACAACCCAGTTGAGCTGCACCCAAAATTCAGACCCACAGAACTGTGGGATAATAAATATGTGTTGTTTTAAGCCAATAAATTTGTGGTAATTTGTTATGCAGCAACAAAATAGCTGATATAACAAGACTGAGAATCTTGGCAGACAATAAGAAACAATGCCAAAGAAACATGGAATGCCAGAACTAAAAACTGTAACTGAAATAACAAGCCCAATGCGTGGGTTTAAAAACAGACAGACATAACTTAAAAAAAAGAAGAGAGAGAGAGATCTGAAAAATTGATTAGGATTAAACAACCACGGATTTTTTAAAAAAGCATAAAAAAATACTGAGAAAAAAAGTGTAAGAGACATGGAGTGTATCCAACATACATGGAATTGAGGTCTCAGAGAAAAGAGGAGAGTGAACAGGAAAGAAGCAGTCTATGAAAAGTTGGCTGGAAAAAGGCTGAAATATTTCTAAACTGTAGAAATATATTAAGCCATAGTTTCAAAAAAGGCTAAAAACCACATAGAAAGAAAACCACATTTAACAACATCATAGTAAAACTAATAATAACCAAAGAGATAAATCTTTAAAACAGCCACAGGGAAAAAAAGTATGGAGGGGAAGGCATATTACTTTCCAGGGAACAACATTTGCACAACTTCTTCAATAAATGCAAGAAATAAGAATACATAAGTTGGGCACAGTGGCTCATGCCTGTAATCCCAGCACTTTGGGAGGCTGAGGTGGGTGGATCACTTGAGGTCAGGAGTTCAAGACCAGCCTAGCCAACAAATTGAAACCCCATCTTTACCAAAAATGCAAAACATGAGCTGGGCGTGGTGACAGGCACCTGTAGTCCCAGCTACTAGGGAGGCTGAGGCAGAAGAATTGCTTGAACCTGGGAGTTAGAGGCTGCAGTTAGCCGAATCACATCATTGTACTCTAGCCTGGGCAACAAGAGTGAAACTCCAACTCAAAAAAAAAAAAAGAAAGAAAGAAATAAGAAATATACAATGTTTTAAAAGATATCAATTACTAAAATAGACACAGATGTAAACAGAAAATCTGAATAGGTGTATATCTACTACATAAATTCATAATTTATAACTTACCAACAAGAAAAAGTTAGATCCAGATACCACTACTGGTGAATTTTTTTCAAACATTTGAGGAATAAATAAAACAAATTCAACACAAAATCTTCCATAAAATAGAAAGACTTCTCAACTCATTTTATAAAGAGAAGAGAAGATAGAGAAGATAAAGATAGAGAAGACTTCTCAACTCATTTTATAAAGCCAGAATAAACTGATAGAAAAATCTGACAAACACGTTTTTAAAAAAGAAAGTTATTTAATGCCATTTCTTTTTCTTTTTCTTTTTTTTTTTTTTTTGAGACAGAGTTTCACTCTTGTTACCCAGGCTGGAGTGCAATGGCACGATCTCGGCTCACGGCAACCTCCACCTCCTGGGTTCAAGCAATTATCCTGCTCAGCCTCCTGAGTAGCTGGGATTACAGGCACACGCCACCATGCCCAGCTAATTTTTTGAATTTTTAGTAGAGGCGGGGTTTCACCATGTTGACCAGGATAGTCTCGATCTCTCGACCTCGTGATCCATCCACCTCGGCCTCCCAAAGTGCTGGGATTACAGGCTTGAGCCACCGCGCCCAGCCATTTAATGCCATTTCTTACAGTTTGTACGAAAAAAAAAGTTTTCTCAACCCAAAAATAGAAACCCTCATTTACTCTTTAACTTCCAAATCTACTCCTGAAGGCTTTATCTGACTTGGGGTGTGTGTCGCAGAAGGAGGCAGGTATAAATAAGAGAGACAGCTAAGAAAGGAGCTGGGTTTCAGGAATGAGGTCAACATGCACCTCACATGCAAAAAGAGTACTGCTGGGAACACTGTGAACCCCTTGGTAGTGACTGAGCAACCCCAAGCTTCTGGAAGAATTGGCAAAACCTGAGCTATCTGAAATAAGAAGAAGAAATTGTTACTGATTTTTAACCTGTAAATTCTCGTAGAATTTGGTTTCCCCAAAATGTTAGTTGTTTTGTGATGCTTGTTACTTACTGTATCAATTATATTTGAGAAAATGAATAATGTGAAAAGCTGAGTTGCAACTTGTAACTTTGGCTCTGCTGAGCTGTAACTTGTAACTGTGGCTCTGCTGAGCTGTTCTTGTAAAAACAGGAACTCTGTGTAAGAGACAAACTACTTAGCCTGACTGCCAGAGAGAAATAATAGCATGTAATAAGCTTCTTGTTGCAGAGAGCCTGCAAACAGATGTGTAATGGAGAGGCTTATCATTCAGATTCCTTTCCCAGGAAAGGCACATCAAGCATAGCCCTGGAGAGGGAATGCAACTTTTATGCCTATAAACGGACGCATGAGGAGGCATCTGTTTGGAGGAAAACCTCTGTGGAGATAAGGATGTAAGTCTTTCTTCTCCCACTGCTCCTCCAGGCCTGCATGTGGGTCTCCCCCGTCTTGCAGTTTTGTGGTCAGACTGCTTGTCCTGTCAGATCCTGTTCCCCCTGTGGCTTTGAGCCCAATGCATTTCTTGTGGATAGTTATAAGTTTATGTATAACCTCTATTCCTGCTAAGGTGTATGGTTTTTATGCTAACGCACAAAAAGTAACTTTTACATGGTTCTGCTTCTACAATACTATATTACGGTCTTCGGTCAATGGTATTTGCTTATGTTTCTTTTTGTATAATTATTACTGAAACTTTGTGTAACTGCACTCACCTTGCCCTATTGAAAGAGCCTAATAAAAAACTGAGGTTTTCAGGGTAAAGTCAGACATCCACGGAGGAGCATTACGTGGTGTCTCCCCTGGGCCCAACTTTAAGGAAAAATGTTTCCTTGTTTTTCTTTGTTTTCACCGACTACTCGATCACTTTGAGAGTCATTGAACCCACGTTGATAAATTGGGAGCTGGTCTCCAATTTAATGAAATAGAATATCCCAAAAGCAGAGCAGATTACAAGGACAAAAGCCTCACCAGAAGTCTGCCGAAATACATAAGAAGGGAGTTGGAGTTCTTCCATGTTACAATTCCAATCATGATACTGGCGCCATCTGGTGGCATATTTCACACACATTGTAGATATCGGAGGTTTTATCATCATCATCATCAAAGACAGGGTCTCGTTCTGCCACCCAGGCTGGAGTGCAGTGGCACAATCATAGCTCACTGCAGCCTCAACTTCCTGAGCTCAAGTGATCTTCCCATGTCAGTCTCCCAAGTAGCTGGTACCATAGCTGGTACCATAGGCATGAACTACCATGCCAGCTAATTTTTCTCTCCCTTTCTTTTTTTTCTTTCTTTCCTGGTAGACTGAGCACTTGAGGGAGATGAGGAAGTGAGTTCTTGTCAAGAGTCTGACAAGCACACAACACGTGAGACATTACCTTGGATACAGCCACAACCAGAGCTGCCTCTACTGTGTGTGGCTCTGGGCTAAACTTTTTGGGGGGAAGGGTGAGGAAGAGGACCCTATCTATATAAACAGTTTGATTTTTAAATATATTACAAAATTTATGAACCCAAGTGAAGTATTGTGATTTGTCAATGAAGTTTTAGAATAACGAGAAAAGAAGAGATACTAAATATTTCTTTATTGTCCAATTAATGTATATGCAGATTCTTTAGGGTTTCCAGATATCTCTTGCTGTTAGATCTGGGAATCATTTTTGCATGCTCTTTACTGTCAAATGTACCATTCTTGAATAATGTTATGTTTCCAACCACAAGAAAAAAGGTATTGCACTGCTATAGCTCTTCAGAATCTGTTTAAACTGAAACGATTTGTATCTTCTTGCCTCTGTACCTTTTTTTTTTTTTTTTTTTTTTTTTTTTTTTTTTTTTTGAGAGGGAGTTTCGCTCTTGTTACCCAGTCTGGAGTGCAATGACACGATCTCGGCTCACCGCAACCTCCGCCTCCTGGGTTCAGGCAATTCTCCTGCCTCAGCCTCCTGAGTAGCTGGGATTACAGGTACACGCCACCATGCCCAGCTAATTTTTTGTATTTTTTAGTAGAGACGGGGTTTCACCATGTTGATTGGTCTCGATCTCTTGACCTCGTGATCCACCCACCTCGGCCTCCCAAAGTGCTGGGATTACAGGCTTGAGCCACCGCGCCCAGCCGGCCTCTGTAGCTTTCTAATGCCATTTAATGCTGGTTACAATGTTACTCATGCAGGGAATCATTCACTGTGTTGCCTAAATACCAACTTCCAATGACTCTCTCAAAGGTTACTTTATTACTTTACATTGCTGACGATGATCACAAACGCAAGTCTTGTCCAGAATATGCAAAAAAATGAGAATGATAGTTTTCAGGCCATGTAGAATTTGCCATTTGGAATTTTGTAGCATAAACATAAAACATAACTTCTATTCATGTCTTGTCTTAAACTCTTCAAGCCATAATTATTGCATTCCTAGAATGTGACCTCTTTCACAACTAACCACATTCCTACCTTCCACACATTACCATCAGCCAGGGTCCTGTGGGCAGAGTGAAAACAGCATCCCATTCATGCAAGGAGGAATTATCCTTCACCTTGCACAGATTAAGACCAATCCAAGAGAGCATGTTATCACCCACCAGTTGGAGGCAAGAGAGAACATTGATAGGAAATACCCCATTGGGGCTGGGAAAGGTGGCTGGTGCCTGTAATCCTAGCACTTTGGGAGGTCAAGACGGGTGGATCACTTGAGGCTAGAAGTTCCAGGCCAGCCTGGCCAACTTGGTGAAACCCCATCTCTACTAAAAATACAAAAATTAGCTGGGCACAGTAGCACATACCTGTAATCCCAGCTACTCAGGAGGCCAATCCAGGAGAATTGTTTGAACCTGGGAGGCAGAGGTTGCAGTGAGCTGAGATGGTGCCACTGCACTCCAGCCTGGGTGACAGAGCAAGACTCCATCTCAAAAAAAAAAAGTGCCCCACTGGCACTGAGGAGCAAGAGTCTCAAAATCCTTACAGAAGACAGGGGTGGTCGCTGCACACCTCCACGTGGTATGTATCCTACAAAAGGGATGGAGTAACTGCTTGGGGGCCAGCAGTGGGAGTTCACAGGGTAAGAAACATGTATGCTACTACTGCCACCCCTGGGTGCTGTGAACCAGAATTAGTACAGCAGTAAGAGCATGGACAGCAAAAGCCTCCACACATGCAGCTGAACCCTTGAGATCAGTAGTAAGTGGTCACTGGTGGCCCAGAGTCCTGGATTCATCCTGCGTCCAGGATATATTTGAATCACCCAAAATCAGGTGTCAGCACCTTTCTGGTGGTCCTCTCTGGCAATCTCAAAAAACAAAACAAAACAGGAAAAACCACACCAGCCAGAGGGAGAAATCCACTTCCCAAGCCACCTTCCTGGAACAAAGGCCTGGCCTTAGGGCCCCAGATGGACTCTCTTAGGTGCAAGTCTAAGAACTCTTTGTTTTTGTTTTTTGGTTTTTTTTTTTTTTTTGAGACACAGCCTCACTCCGTCACCCAGGCTGGAGTGCAGTGGTACAATCTTCACTTATTGCAATCTCCACCTCCTAGGTTCAAGCAATTCCCCTGCCTCAGCCTCCCAAGTAGTTGGGATTACAGGTACCTGCCATCACAGCCAGCTTTATTTTGTTTTATTTTATTTTATTTTATTTTATTTTGGTATTTTGGGTAGAGACAAGGTTGTTGACCAGCCTGGTCTTGAACTTCTGACCTCAGGTGATCCACCCGCCTCAGTCTCCCAAAGTGCTGAGATTAGGCATGAGCCACCATGCCTAACCAAGTCTCAGAACTCTTTGGCAGCACCTAGTTCACCCCACACATGGCAGTGGGGAGACAGTGCTCCAAAGGGGAGAAATGGGACCCAGGCCCACACCAGTCATAGTCTAAGCTCAGAGCACTCCATCCACGTGGCACTGCTGACCTCAGCCAGTCCCAGATACTGTAGTGGGGGAATGTCCTATATGGAAGGCACTCCAAAGTGTAGGGGAGCCCTGAGGGCAGTGACCCTGCTTGCTCAGGTATAAGGACTCTACTGGCCCTAGAATATAAATTTTGTGGCCATCCAAGGAATGAAAATTTAAAAGTCCAGTAAGATCCCACATATCCACATATTGCCAACACACCTGAAACTCAAACCCGTGCTGATGGTATCACACTTCGTGTTACAGTGCTGCCTCCAGAAGGATTCCATCAATGTACCATGTGCTCTCTGTGGCAGTGAGCCATGCAACATCACCACCAAATGCAGCTGCCATCAACTGAACCCCATCATGGGCCATTTAATCTTATCTAATCCTCACAACAACCCTGTAAAGTAGCTACTGTCATTTCTCATTTTACTGATAAGAAACCTCAGATTCTGAGAGCTGAGGGCAATTCCCATAGTCACAACTGCTTTTTTTGAGTAGCAGAGCTGAGATATTCTCACGTTTATCCCAAGAATTGATTCTTTTCTCCTACAGCACACCACATCAGATTAATTACCTGAGCAGTTCAACATCTTTGTTAACAGTTTTGAAACATTAGCCGGGCGCGGTGGCTCAAGCCTGTAATCTCAGCACTTTGGGAGGCCGAGGTGGGTGGATCACGAGGTCGAGAGATCGAGACCATCCTGGTCAACATGGTGAAACCGCATCTCTACTAAAAATACAAAAAATAAGCTAGGCATGGTGGCCTGTGCCTGTAATCCCAGCTACTCAGGAGGCTGAGGCAGGAGAATTGCCTGAACCCAGGAGGTGGAGGTTGCGGTGAGCCGAGATCGCTCCATTGCACTCCAGCCTGGGTAACAAGAGCGAAACTCCATCTCAAAAAAAAAAAAAAAAAAAAAAAAGGCCGGGCACGGTGGCTCAAGCCTGTAATCCCAGCACTTTGGGAGGCCGAGGCGGGTGGATCACGAGGTCGAGAGATCGAGACCATCCTGGTCAACATGGTGAAACCCCGTCTCTACTAAAAATACAAAAAATTAGCTGGGCATGGTGGCGCGTGCCTGTAGTCCCAGCTACTCAGGAGGCTGAGGCAGGAGAATTGCTTGAACCCAGGAGGCGGAGGTTGCGGTGAGCCAAGATCGCGCCATTGCACTCCAGCCTGGGTAACAAGAGTGAAACTCCGTCTCAAAAAAAAAAAAAACAAACAGTTTTGAAACATTAATTCATAGAAAAACTAGTATGGGAGGGATAGTAATATAGGCCCCAAGATCCCTGGAGCCCACCTGATGTCTAGGCTCTGACTCAAACTAATTAAACCAATATTGCTAGAAGAGGGCCCTAGACTTTTTATTTAATTAAAAAAATTTTAAACTCCCCAAGGTAATGTTTTGTTGTTGTTGTTTGCTTGGTTGGTTGGTTGTTTATTTTGAGACAGAGTCTTGCTCGGTCACCCAGGCTGGAGTACAATGGCTTGATCTTGGCTCACTGCAACATCTGCCTCCCAGGTTCAAGTGATTTTCCTGCCTCAGCCTCCCAAGTAGGTGGGATTGCAGGCTTGCACCACCATGCCAGACTAATTTTTATATTTTTAGTAGAGACAGGGTTTTGCCATGTTGGCCAGGCTGTCTTGAATTCCTGACTGCAGGTGATCCACCCACCTCGACCTCCCAAGGTGTTGGGATTATAGGCATGAGCCACCATGCCTGGCCAGTAATGTTAATAAGCAGCCAAAGTTGAGAACAACTTAACAAAAAAAATTTTTTAAGACAAGGTCTCACTCTGTCACCAGGCTGGAGTGCAGTGGTGCAATCATAGCTCACTGCATCCTCAATCTCTGGGGCTCAAGCAATCCTCCCACCTCAGCCTCCCAAATAGCTGGGATCACAGGCATTTGCCCCCATGCCTGGCTAATTTTTATATTTTTTTGTAGAAATGAGGTCTCCATATGTTGCCCAGGCTGGTCAAGTGATCCTCTCACCTCAGCCTCCCAAAGTGATAGGATTACAGGCATAAGCCACCACACCTGGCCAAAAACTTGTACAGAGTGTTCTGAAGACAACATTTGAATATCTTGCAAACAGTAGAGGAGACATCCCTTGGTCAATAAGTAGGTAGTAATTGATTAATAAATGTGTCAATGGAGAATATAGAAAAAAACTTAATAATAGAGATCCTTCCACAAAGATGCTTGTGACCTAACTAGGATCATATAGGGTATACTCAAATTAATTAAGGGTTAATTAAGTAGTATATATAGATCCCACAATTTCTTACTTGAAACTTTTGGGGCCAGTGCATTTTGGCCAACTTTTCAGATTTTAAAAAGCAATATTGAACGTTAACGTGTGTATGCTTATTTCGTATATTACTAACACACTTCTAGAAGGGTCCACTCATAACTAAACACCGTGATATTTCCACAGTGAAATATGTAATGGTCACATAGCATAAATAAGGAAGATAAATAGCCTCACATTGTCATTCTGGTTGGGTATTATATCTAAATGAGTTTTGGAGCCACTTTGAAAAAAAAAGTTCAGTTTTCAGAGATTTAGGGATTTGGGTGCTGTAGATAAAGGACTGGGGATCTGTCAGACGGGCTCAACATAGATCCTGGAAGTGTAGAGAGGAAACTACCCTGGAATTGGAAGACTTGGTGAAAGTCTTGTGAATGAGGCAGAATGTGAGCTGCAGTGAGTTAATTTTCTGTCCCTGGGAGGTGAGGTCCCCACAATGCCTTGTCACCCTGTTATCAGCCATGGAAGCTACATTTTCCTGCTTAAGCCGCTAGGGGCCTGTAGAGTATTTTGTAAATTGCTTTCCTGAGCTAGTCTACAGGGTCAGATTTAAAAAAAAAAAAAAAAAAAAAAAAAAAAAAAAAAAAAAGTGACCACTTTTACAGCATCCACAATAGAGAAGTGCAGTTGTGCAAAGCCCAAGAGTCCTGTGATTACTATAAAGGCTCAGGGTGGGTAGCAGGGAAGAACGTGGGTAGTGGGTAAAGGATACAGGTAAAGAATGTGGGTAAACGCTTCCAGTCCACATCCAGAGGCAATCTCGGAACAGGGAACAAATTGATGGCCAGGACTACAGCAGCTCTTCACTTTTTTTTTTTCTCCCCAGGATAAGGGATAGAAAAGGAGAGACGGAGAGCTTAGAGAAACTAGGAATCATCACTCTATTCTGCCATCTCTAATCCTAGGAACAAAATGCAAGTTGGGTGACCCACAGGGCAAAGAAGAATTCATCTGCATAATTCCTAAGATCGGGAGAACAACATGAGAAAGAGAAAGTAAAAAAGAAAGAGGAAGAGAAGGGGAAGAGAAAAACGATGATGAGTTGCTTCATTGTCCAATTGGTGACTGGAGCTTCTTGTCATTACAGGTTATAATAATGTGCTTTTTAATAACAGAAGTTAGGTAGTTGCAGTTAGGAGTGACCTGATCTGGTTTGGACAACTCGCAGAACGTCAAATCAAAAGGTCGGGAGCTTTTGTGACATTTCCCCCCCTTGAGCCCACAGGCAATGACAGGACTGTCACAGACAGCTTTGACCGTGTCTGGATCCTCATGGATGAATGCATGCTGGGTTATGCAACTCTGATTGTGCTTCTTTATCTTGTGTGCCATCATATCATTGCATTCTCTATCTGTCTGGTCAACCCGAAGATAGTCTTTGTTGTTCTGAAAGAGAGACTCAGCTCTGAGCATCTCTTTTTCTCCAACCTCATCTTCATTGAGGATGGGGTCTTCTGGCCAGCCAGGTTGCACCACTTCTTTGTTGCTAAGCACCAGGGTTTCTGCGGTTTGGGTGCCCTCTCCTGCCTCAGTGGCCTCAGCTTTTTCCTGTGAGTCACTGGACCAAAATTCATTGAGCGGCTGATCGCTCTCTTCCAAGACTGCTGCAGCCATATGAAGCCCCAGCCCCAGGCCCAACCCCAGGCCCAGCAGCAGCATCAGCAACATGAAAAAGATCTGCACCAGATTCAACTTCATTTTGCCTGGAGAGGAAGCAGGAAATGGAAGAACGTGACTTTGGGATCAAAATTGGCCCTAGAAGAGACTGTAGTCTCCCTAAGCCCTACAGCACTGTATTTGGGGTCCCCTCTCTCTTCTCCACATTACTCTATCATCTTCAAGTCAGTGATTTCTCTTTCTTTTCCTATTTCTCTTGTCCCTCCCCACCACACTTCCTGTTGCTGTGTAGTAAAATGTGGACATTTCCTCATGTTCCTTCTCTTGAAGAGTAGGAAGATGACCAGAGGAAGCAGTTCTGAGGTAGTTTACATATGGGAAATCAATAAGGAAAGTTGACATCAAGTGATTTTTTTTTTCTTTGCTTTTGAGACAAGGTCTTGCTTTGTCACCCAGGCTGGAGTACAGTGTGACCATCATAGCTCACTGAAGCCTCAATCTCCCAGGGTCAAGTGACCCTCCTGCCTAAGCCTCCCACGTAGCTGGGATCACAGGCACGTACTACCATGCCCATGCCCAGCTTTTTTTTTTTTTTTTTTTCAGACAGATATTGCTAAGTTTCCCAGGCTGGTCTCAGACTCCTGGGGTCAATCAATCATCCCATTTTGGCCAAAGTGCTGGGATTACAGGTGTGAGCCACCATGCCCCTGACATCAACTGATTCTTAAACAGAAATTAGTTCTAAACAACAAGAGAATGATTGAGAAGACAAGCATGTACAGTGTCACAGTTTCCTTTAGGGAAATTCTTGTAAAAAGCCTTATTCTCAATATAGGACTACATTTACCATAGAAGACCATCTCTTTATTTTTATCTCAAATTTACTTTTGCTCATTCAAGTATCTATTATCCTTCTTGCTACCCACTTTCTCCACAAAAGATAAAAAGGAATAGAAAAAGTACCACAGTCCACTCACACTCTAAGCTGAAGCTGGAAGGAAGACATCCAATTTTACATCTTAGGCCCCTGCTAAAGTTATACCTTGTCAAGCCAGGTTCCTTCTACTACTAAAGATCCCTTAACACCTGGGTAGTCTTGCTGATTAGGTTTGTACTCTAGGGGAAGAAATAGAATAAGAATAAAACAAAAGAAAATCAAACAATTAACCTGCTGGGGGTTCCCCTACTCATAAAGATCCCTAAAGATGCCAGGTGTGGTGGCTCATGCCTGTGATTCCAGCACTTTGATAGATCAAGGCAGGTAGATCACCTGAGGTTAGGAGTTCAAGACCAGCCTGGCAAACATGGTGAAACCCCATCTCTACTAAAAATACAAAAATTAGCCGGCATGGTGGCACGCACCTGTGGTCCCAGCCATTCAGGAGGCTGAAACACGAAAACTGCTTGAACCTGGGAGAGGGAGAGTGAGCCAAGATGGTGCTACTGCACCCCAACCTGGGTGACAGAGCAAGACTCTGTCTAAATAAATAAATAAATAAATAAACAAAGATTCTAAGCGGAGTTGAGCATGCATCTTTCTCCTGCTAGGCCAGTCTCACCCCCTTATCAAAGAGAGACATTCTCTGTCAGAAAAAAAAAAAAAATTGCTATGAAGAACATCATTGAGGCAATTGATAACATTATAGTCTCTGTAGTAGATAAGAGTATTACAGCAGTCCCCCTTATCCACAGGAAATATGTTCCAAGACCCCAGGGAATGCCTAAGGCCCTATATGCACTGTTTTCTTCCTATACATACATACTTACATAAGTTTAATTTATAAGTTTGACACAGTATGATATTAACAACAACTAATAAAATAGGACAATGATAACAATATGCTGTTCAAAATTTTACAGATAAAAGATTCTTTTTTACTGTAGATCTTAGCAACTGCAACATGTTTTTTTATTCTCCCCTTTCCTTATTAAGTTGAGAAACTTTCACCCTTTCACTTAAAGGAAGCACTTTACAGGTTCTTTTTGACATATCTGTATTGCCAGGATCATCACTCTTGCACTTTGGGGCTATTATTAGGAGAGAATAAGGGCTACTTGAACACAAGCACTGAGATACCAAGACAGTGCATCTGATAACAGCTACTGAGTAGCTAATGGGCAGGTGTATCTACAACATGGATACACTGGACAAAGGGATGATTCACATCCCAGGCAGGTCAGAGGGGACAGTGAGAGATTTCATCACATTAATCAGAACAATGTGCAACTTTAAATGATTGTTTATTTCTGGAAATTGCCATTTAATATTTCAGACCACAGTTGACCATGGGTAACTGAAACTTTGGGTAGGGGGAACTATTGTATATATGTGTTTGATACACTGAATGTAAAATTGTACCCTGATTAAGAAAATATCCTTCTTCTTAGAAGATACACAGTGAAGTATTAAGGAGCAGAGGAGCACAATGTCTACAAAATCCTCTCAAATGCTTCAGAATATAGATATATGGATGTGTAGACATGTGCGTGTTTACAGAGAGAGAAAGAAAATGATAAAATAATAAATAGGGAGGTTGGGTGAGGTGGCTCACTCCCTGTAATTCCAGTACTTTGGGAGAAGGCGGATGGATCACTTGAGTCCTGGAGTTTGAGACTAGCCTGGGCAACATGGTGAAACCCTGTCTTTACAAAACATACAAAAAAAATTAGCCTGGCATGGTGGGGTGCATCTGTAGTCCCAGCTACCTGGCAGGCTGAGGTGGGAGAATGTTTTGAATCTAGAAGGTTGAGGCTGCAGTGATCCATGATCTGTCTGCTACACTCCAGCCTGGGCAAGTGGAGTAAGAATCTATTTCTAAGTAAACAAATAAATAAGGTAAAATTTTTAAAAATAATGTATCTGGATAAAGAATATTTGAGTTCCCTGAATTATTATCACAATTTTTTGTAAGGTTGAAAATATTTCAAAAAAAAATGTTTATTTTAAAAGAGAGAACTTACATGGTGTTCCTTGAAGTACCCAACACCTCTGTAACTTACCTGCATACCTAAGCAGCTTCAAAGATTCTTTTGTCCTCTCGTTCCCCAAGTTCTTCCCTCCCAGGGTTTCCTTCTTTGTGAGCAGTGCCCTGGCTGCTAGTCTGAAGAAAAATGGTTATTTCCTGGTGGTTCACGTGATCTTAAACACACACTTACTTCCTAAACCCACTCCCCCTTTCACTTCCTCTGCCTAGCACTGAACAAACAAACTCAGCCAATTCTTTCTGCTCCCACAAACACTTTGAAGTGAGGCTATTTGGGCACTGAGATGGATCCAGACACCCAAGACAGGAAACGTCTCCAGCCTGGGAAACTGCAGACGGTCTTGTTTCCTGGAACAATTGTTCCACTCCTGAGTTACACCCACTACCATGTGGTTTATGCAGCCTGACCTTGTGCATGAATTTCAAATCTAGTCCTTTCTTATATTTGCCAGTCTTCCTTTAATCCTTTCCTATAATTTCTGCAAAGTCAAGATCTTTGACCTTCATTTGGCCATCTCTCCAATATGATTATTTTGCTTTTCACACTTTACAAGTGTATCACGACAGGATTTGAGTCAATCATGAGTTTTCACATGTCTTTACCTATACTTTTATCCAGTTGTCCACTCTCCACTCCCAATTTTCCATCCCCCAACCAATAACCATATTCCCATAGGAATATTCAGATTTTGCAAATCTGATCACTTAGCCCTAGATAGGAGACTATCCAAAGCAGCACGGTCATTATCAGTCCCCATAGCCTGGGTGAATAAAACCAAGAGGGTTACAATGTTGATCCTAAGGCTCATTCTTTAGCTGAAATTGACATTATGAGATAATATTTTTTAAATCACCTTGGAGACTCTTAAGGCACTAATAAAAATCCTCTGTAGACATAAACAAGATATTTTAAGATGTTTTCCTAAACTGTGGTATAAAAAAAAAATAAAAATAAAAGAAGATCTTCTCCTTCAGGCAGGAGTTTTCAAACGGTGGTCTAAGAGCCACTTCTGTGATCTACAAAGTCGAGTGGGCTGACTTTTTGCAGTGCTGATGTTTATAATTTGCAATAATAACAATAACAGCAACTACCAGTATTGAGCACTTCCTTTGTGCAAGGCACTTATTGCGTATTGCCCTCACAATTTGCTCGTGCTATCCCTCTTTGGTGTCAATTCTGCCCATTTATTCTGGTGAGGTCTATTTGCAATGTGAAAAGAAAATCAAGAATTCTCTGCTGAGCCCAGTAGCAGTCTAGGGTCAACAAGGGTAATGTATTCAACAACCACGAATCACGTGCTTCTTTATAACTGGAGTGTTTTGTTACTACTAGAGACCATTTGAAATTAACTTTTAATTAAATAGAAAGAATCTAAGTCTGTATAACTATAACCTTTAGACTGGGCAGGTTTTTATTTTCAGTATTTTTTTCTTTTTCCAGACTACAGTTTCCTCATCTTCTAAATTTGAATAGTTATTGGACATAAAATGGTTTATAATACTAAAAAAATTTTTTAATAATAAATGAATAAATTTGGATACTAGTAGCACTTCACAGGGCTGTTGCAAATATTATATAACGTACTGCATTTACGTAAAAGGCTAAATATATTAGTTGTTGTTACTGCTCTTACATAGCAATTACCAACACATGCTCATTACCTACCCAATCAATATCACTTTCCTGTTCAGAAATAGCACATACTAAGGATTGTAGCTACCAACACTGCTCACTGTTTCTCCTAGAAGAGTCAACCAGTATCCGGAATCTCAGAGAAGGCATTATGAGAAGCCTGATATAGGATGATCCTTCATTTCACAAATAAAGAAGTGGCTCAAGTAAGTTCATGTCCCAAAAGCTATCAATAAGTAATAGTAGTACTGATACTAAAACCCCTGACTTGTAGTTAAGCAAAATGTGTTACAGAAACTAGATAGATGGTGGCTAAATGATAGATAGGTAGATAGACAGACAGAGAGGTGTAAAGAGATAGAGGTAGACAAGATTGAGTTTAAAACTGAACCTTACAGTTCTCCCAGCTTATTTCCTAGAAAGAGTTTTCAGGCTGTGGCACAGAGAGGGAGACCCGGGGAGAGTCTGCCAGTCTTCCTGAGCTGAGGAGATGAAATTGGGGGGTCCAAGGAAGCCAAAGCAACTAGAGTTCACAGAGCACAGTACCAGTGAGGACAGAAGTGCAGAGAGAACTTCAGAGAGCTGGAGGGACGAGATATCACCGTGTATCTATCAGAATGGCTAGAAAAAATAGCAAACACACCAACTGCTGGCAAGGATGCAGAGAAACCGGGTCTTGCATAAGTTGATTGTGGAAATATAAAATGTGATGGCCACTCTGGAAAATAGTTTTTCAGATTCCTTTTTTACTGATACGTAATAGTTGTACATATTTATGGGGTTTTGATACATTGTACATGTTTATGGGACTTTGATACATTCATACAATGTTCAATGATCAGATCAGAGTAATTGGGATATCTATTACCTCAAGCATTTATCATGTCTTTGTATTGAGAACTTTCCAAATCTTCTAACTATTTTGAAATATACAATAAATTATTGATAACAATGTCATCCGGCTGTGCTACTGAACACTGTAACTTATTCCTTCTAACTCTATATGCTTACCACACAACCCAGCAATTGCACTCCTTGGGATTTAACCCAGAGGAATGAAAATGTATGTTCATATAAAAACCTGTATAGAAGTAAAATAGCAGTTCTATTCTGCTGGGAATACTGTGGACCCCTCTGTGGTGACTGAGCTACCCCAAGCTTCTGGAAGAATTGGCAAAACTCCAACTATCTGAAATAACAAGAAGAAATTGTTGTTGATTTTTGTAAATTCTCTTAGAATTTGGTTTCCCCAAAATGAGTTACTTGCTTTGTGATGCTTGTTACTGTATCGATTATATTTGAAAAAATGAAGAGTAACATGAAAAGCTGAGATGTCACTTGTAACTTTGGCTCTGCTGAGATTTAACTTGTAACTTTGGCTCTGCTGAGCTGTTCTTAAAGCAGGAACTCGGCTGGGCGCGGTGGCTCAAGCCTGTAATCCCAGCACTTTGGGAGGCCGAGGCGGGTGGATCACGAGGTCAAGAGATCGAGACCATCCTGGTCAACATGGTGAAACCCCGTCTCTACTAAAAAAATACAAAAATTAGCTGGGCGTGGTGGCGCGTGCCTGTAATCCCAGCTACTCAGGAGGCTGAGGCAGGAGAATTGCCTGAACCCAGGAGGCGGAGGTTGCGGTGAGCCGAGATCGTGCCATTGCACTCCAGCCTGGGTAACAAGAGCGAAACTCCGTCTCAAAAAAAAAAAAAAAAAAAAAAAAAAAGCAACTCTGTGAAAGGTACTAACCACATAGCTTGACTGCCAGAGAGAGATGACAGCACATAACAGGCTTCTCGCTGCAGAGAGCCTATGAACAGATGTGTAATTGAGAGGCTTATTGCCCAGATTCCTTTCCCAGGAAAGGCATATTGATTATGGCTCTGGAATGCAACCCTTATGGAGAGCCTATAAACGGATGCATGAGGGGGCGTCTGTCATGAGGAAAAACCTCTGTGGTTGGGGTAAGGATGTAAAAGTCTTTCTTCTCCCACTGCTCCTCCACGCCTGCTCAGAGGCCCCTCTTCTCTTGCAGCTTTGTGGTCAGGCTGGCTGTACTGTGTCAAATCCTGTTCCCCCTGCAGCTGTGAGCCCAATATGTTCTTGCTGATAATCATAAGTTTATGTTTAACCTCTATTCTTGCTAAGGTGTTCGATTTCTATGCTGACACCCAGAAAGTTATCTTTACATTGTTCTGCTTTTATAATACCACGTTGTGATTTTTGTGCACCAGTTTTTGCAAATGTATTCTTTTTGTATAATTATCACTGAAACTTTGTGTAAATTCACTCTGAAAGAGACTAATAAAAAACTAAGATTTTTAGGGGAATGTCAGACATCCACAGAGCAGCATTATGTGGTGTCTCCCAGCTTTAAGGAAAAATGTTTTCTTGTTTCTCTTTCTTTTTCACTGACCACTTGATCACTTTGAGAGATCTTGAATCCACGTTGATATATTGGGAACTGTTCTCTTCAATATTATTCATAATATTCAAAACCTGGAAACCATACCAATGTTCTTCCATGGGTGATACATTAAGCAAACCGTGGTACATGTACCATGGAATACAACTCAGCAGTAAAAAGAAATGAAATATTGATACACATGATAAATTAGATGCATCTTTAGGGCATTATGCTAAGTAAAAAAAATATATCATCAAGTAGCCATGTACTGTATGATTCCGTTTACCTAACATGGAGAACAGATTCATAGTTGCAGCGGCAAGGATCATTGGGATAGGGAATCTGTGTGTCTACAAAGAGGTATCACCAGGTAGATCTTTGTGGTGATGGAATAGTTCTGTATCTTGATTGCAGTGGTGGTTACAGGAATAAACTCATAATAAAATGACTTGTAAGTACACACACACACATATACCCACACACACACATCACAATAATATTTATTTCCTGGTTTTGATATTGTTGTACTCTTTAAGTAAGATATAATCACTGGGAAAAACTGCTGACAGGTACATGGGAAATCTCTGTACTATCTTTACAACTTCCTGTGAATCTGTAATTATTTCAAAATAAAAAGGTTTTCAAAGTGTTAATGTTCATTATAGAAGTTTTACATAATAGTGTAGAGAAATACAGATAAACACATGAGACACTCATCCTACTGTTATTTACATTTTGGTGTGTATATTTTCCTCCACCCAACTCAACTCCATGTTGATATTAAGTTCAACTTGTCGATTAAAACTACAAGTTGGCCTGGCATGGTGGCTCATGCCTATACTCCCAGCACTTTGGGAGGCCAAGGCAGGCAGATCACTTGAGGTCATGAGTTCGAGACCAGTCTGTCCAACATGGTGAAACCCTGTCTCTACTGAAAATACAAAAATTAGCCAGGCATCGTGGGCACCTATAATTCCAGCTACTTGGAAGCCTGAGATAGGAAAATCTCTTGAACCCGGGAGTTGGAGGTTGCAATGATCTAAGACCTCACCATTGCACTCCAGCCTGGGCAAGAAGAGCAAAACTCTGTCTCAAAACAAACAAACAAAACGCACAAAAACTACAAGTTGAGAGATGGTCAAGTTTGGACGTAGTGGATATAGGAATCCGGAGTTCAGAAGAATCTAGTCTGGAAATAAAAATTTGAGACACATCAGCATATGGTTATGTATCTAAAAGTCATGAGACTGGATGACAGTGTCGAGAAGATTTTTTAAAACTTGGTTTTGTTTGTTTTTAAGACCGGGAAAAGAATAGCTTGTTTGTTGATAGTAAAGACACAGTAGGGAGAAAAAACTGTTAATGTAGAAGTGAAAGAAGTATTTGTTAGAGCAATAGTTTGAGTGCTCAGACTAGAAATAGATTCCCTGGGTTTATGTGTGTAAATGTGTTATGTTATCCTGAAGAGTAATTCAGGATAGCAAAAGGAAAACAACATATTTGCTATGAAAGGTTGGATCTGGTGATGTGGTTGAGAACCAGTGGTTTGAAAGAATCAGTAATGGTTGGGGGTCTCACTACACTGTGAGTATAGCACACATGAATTTTTCCTTAATTCTGCAATTGCAGCTGCTACTGCCTGGTGACAGTTGACTGGATATAAAAATCCAGCTCAGCTGTGGGATGGAAGCTCTCCAGGAATGAGGTCTCTCTTGGGATGCAAGACATGGGAACAGCAGAAGGGAAAGAATATTGAACATTGTTTTTCTAAAAAGGAATTAATCTCTGTTGTGGGTCCCAAAGAAGCCTTTATCTTTTTTCCTTTGGTTTTTGTTGTTCACATGCCCACCAGATAAACAAAGTTTGTGGTGGGAGGGGAGCTTTTTTTTTTTTTTTTTTTTTTTTCAGAAATTGCCATGTTATTTGGCATGACCCAATGTCTAAACATGGTCTTCCATCAGGATCCCAGAATGCTCAATTGCGTACAGATCATGGTGTCAATCTACCCACCAAACACAAAAGGACCTAACCTATCAAGCATCTTCCTAGTAAAGGCGTTCTTTTTTATTTATTTATTTATTTATTTATTTATTTTGAGATGGAGTTTTCGCTCTTGTTACCCAGGCTGGAGTGCAATGGCGCAATCTCGGCTCACCGCAACCTCCGCCTCCTGGGTTCAGGCAATTCTCCTGCCTCAGCCTCCTGAGTAGCTGGGATTACAGGCACACGCCACCATGTCCAGCTAATTTTGTTTTGTATTTTTAGTAGAGACGGGGTTTCACCATGTTGACCAGGATGGTCTCGATCTCTCGACCTCGTGATCCACCCACCTCGGCCTCCCAAAGTGCTGGGATTACAGGCGTGAGCCACCGCGCCCGGCCAGTAAAGGCTTTCTTACATATTATGTAGCATAATTCTTCTTACAGAAACATTTCTGAAGATGATGCTTTGCTTAAGGGTAGCCAGCAAATGGGATAAATAGAGATGAAAACCTAACCTATACTCTGCTAAACAAAGTGTACAAACTAGCACTGAGCTGACTTTACCAGGAGGAGGAGCCTTTCTTCCAATTCATGAAAAAGTCCTGTTTGGGCTTTCTGGGGACCTAAACAGATGGCCCTACTTTTTAGTTCATTTTCACATAAGTAACCTCATATGATCCTCACAACTTCTCCACCAAGTAAGACTGTCTCAAACTACTTCTTTGATTTTACAGTAAAACTGAGGCCTCAAGACATTAAGTGACTCGCCTGCAGCTACATAGGTAGCAGGTGGCAGAACAGGAATGAGGCCCTGATCTGCTGACTTCCATCCATTGTTTTTTTTTTCTCTTTTAGCACCTACCTAGACCCTGATCATGTGTTCCAGTTGAAGTCATTTCCTCATGGACCTAGGGAACAATTTGGTTGCCAGTGACACCAAAAACAATCGAATATATGAGATGAGTATTTTTAGTTATTATTAAGAATCACAGCTGGGCGCGGTGGCTTACATCTGTAATCACAGCACTTTGAGAGGCCAAGGTGGGTGGATCACGAGGTCAGGGGTTCGAGACCAGCCTGATCAACATGGTGAAACCCCGTCTCTACTTAAAAATACCAAAAAAAATTAGCTGGGTGTGGTGGCACACACCTGTAACCCCAGCTAATTGGGAGGCTGAGGCAGGAGAATTGCTTGAACCCAGGAGGTGGAGGTTGCAGTGAGCTCAGAGCATGCCATTGCACTTCAGCCTGGGCAACAGAGAGAGACTTTGTTTCAAAAAAAAAAAAAAAAAAAAAAAAAAAAGAATCACAATCACAATTCACATTTGTAAAATGAACTACACCAACCTGCTCACAATCCGTAGAACCTAACCCTTCTTAACTCTGCCTCCTCCTTTATTCTTAAGATTCTGTTCCCCTTCTCTAATCATTGCAGTTCCTCTGATCTAGATTTCTACCTGTTCAGGCCCTGCATAGCCATGGGTTCAGTCCATGGATTACTCTCTTGGGGAGTCATCACATTATGTCCTGTTTTTTCTAACTGAGTGATTTGGGCAGCTTCTGTCATCTTCAAAGGGTTTTGCTAATAACATATGAATCGTTAAACAAACCACAACCACTCTGGTGCTACAGAAACTTCCAGAACCAACAGTCTACAAAAGGAGCTCCACAAAATCACATCTAACCTACGAATTACTCCTGCCAAGAAGTTCTTTGTTTTTTTTTTTTTTTACAGCCCATACCTCTGCTAGAAAAGATGCTAGCTCTCTGATATGCTGGGTTGCATTCTTAATAAAAATCATCCTCGGCCGGGCGCGGTGGCTCAAGCCTGTAATCCCAGCACTTTGGGAGGCCGAGGCGGGTGGATCACGAGGTCAAGAGATCAAGACCATCCTGGTCAACATGGTGAAACCCCGTCACTACCAAAAATACAAAAAATTAGCTGGGCATGGTAGCGCGTGCCTGTAATCCCAGCTACTCAGGAGGCTAAGGCAGGAGAATTGCCTGAACCCAGGAGGCGGAGGTTGCGGTGAGCCGAGATCGCGCCATTGCACTCCAGCCTGGGTAACAAGAGCGAAACTCCCTCTCATAAAAAAAAAAAAAAAAAAAAAAAAAAAAAAAAAAAAAAATCATCCTCAGGCCAGGTGCAATGTAATTCAGCACTTTGGGAGGCTGAGGCAGATGGATCACTTGAGCTCAGGAGTTTGAGACCAGCTTAGGCAAAATGGAAAGGCCCTGTTTCTACTAAAAATATATAAATTAGGTGGGTGTGGTGGTGTGTGCCTATAATCCCAGCTACTTGGGAGACTGAGGCAGGAGAACTGATTGAACTTGGGAGGCGGAGGTTGCAGCGAGCTGAGATTGCACCACTGCACTCCAGCCTGGGCAAAAAAACCAGTCTCCAAATTAAAAAAAAAAAAAAAATGTTTTAGATCAACCTGTGAACTGACTCCAGATTTCCAAAACTCTTTTTAGTTAAAAAACAAACAAAAACACTTCATGACAGCTAACTCAAGTTTCAACAGAATAAGAATTAATTGTATATAACTGAATGAACTGATAAAGAAACAGTTATTTGTTCAGAATATTGTTTTAAAGTCCTACTTGAATGTTGATGCTGTTTTAATGTTCTATTCTGAACATATAAAGCTTTTTTTCTTCTTAAAAATCTCTCTAATTCATAGGTTAGTAGATTCTGCTTTTGTAAATTAAAATAATATTTATCTTCTTTTTTTATTCTCCTAACATATTCTATTACATTATTTTCTTCTTTATTTTTTATTTTTTTAGTTTAAAAAAAAATTTGTCTAAAATAAACATTTAAAAATGATATCTGATTCTCACTGACCCATATACTCCAACCAAGAAGTCAGAAACTCTTACCACCCTTCTTACTTTTTGTGATAGTATAGTTATCTGAATAGGTTCAGCAAGAATCTTTTCTCATTTTTTTTTTTTTTTTTTTTTTGAGACGGAGTTTCACTCTTGTTACCCAGGCTGGAGTGCAATGGCGCGATCTCGGCTCACCGCAACCTCCGCCTCCCAGGTTCAGGCAATTCTCCTGCCTCAGCCTCCTGAGTAGCTGGGATTACAGGCACGCGCCACCATGCCCAGCTAATTTTTTGTATTTTTAGTAGAGACGAGGTTTCACCACGTTGACCAGGATTGTCTTGATCTCTTCACCTCGTGATCCACCCGCCTCGGCCTCCCAAGTGCTGGGATTACAGGCTTGAGCCACCGCGCCCGGCTCTTTTCTCATTTTTACCAGGATTATAACAGAAAAAAATAGTTACACAACCAAGGTGTGGGCCAGAATGTCAGTTTTGAGAATGGTGCTCATTTAATCAGCTTTGATCAGCCAATGCCTACAAAGTCCTCTCAGGAAAACCCACCTGGGATCTGGCTTACAGGGTCCCAACCTTGCAGGAGGTGAGGAAGGTCACTTCTTAGCTCTTGGCCTCTTACCTTCTTGGCAGGTAAGGAACTTTAAGAAGGTGGGAATCTTGAGAAGAAAGAAATTCACCCAAATTTATAGATACTGTGGGTAAAATCTAGTGGAAAGAGATTCTTGAGCTTGGTTTTTCTTTTTTTTTTTTTTTCTTTTTTTTTTTTTCTTTGTGCAATTCCACTCTGAAGCAAAGAGGTTGGTTTTTCTAAACTCATAATAACAAATAAAAAGTCAGCTTTTAAAAGTCAGTCTGAGATTTTTTAAGAAAACTTCTAGAAAGAAGTTCATTCTGTGGCATTGTGCATAGTATATGGCTCTAGATTTACAAAGCGAAATTAAGGAGGCCTGTATGGTAAATAAAATTCTTCCACCTGTGGAAAAAATCAGGCCAAACTGCCAGGATTGCCCTTTTACTTATCTTCTGTCACACTGAGCTGAGAGTTTCCTCTGCCATGTCTCTTCTTGTCCTCAGTGCTTAGCAAAGTGTCTATTTATGATAACAGTAAATATCAGGTTGTGAAGTAGATTTTGCACCTGATTCCAACTGTGAGGCAGCAATGAAGAGCCAGGGAGGCAGCGGGAGGCACTGGCCTCATCAAACTTGGTTTCTTCTGCCCAGCCTCAAGTTGTACCATGGGGAAACAGACCCATTAAAAATAAACTCATAATTAACTTTAAAATACTCCAACAATAAACAAATACATAAAAATAACAAAATAAGGAGAAGAGCTTAAACAAGCTGGGCAAAATGTTGATTATTGTTGAAATAAAATTTCCATACTGGAAAAGCAAAGAAAGGAAAAGAAAAGGAAGGGAAAAGGGAAGGGAAAGGAGGAGAGGGCAGGGGAGAGAAAGGGAGGGGAGGAGAGGGAGGGGAAGGGAAGGAAAAGGAGGGAAGGAAGAAAGAAAAGAGAAAGAAAAGACAAGGAACAGAAAGGGGAAAGGAGAAAGGAATGGAAAAAAGAAGGAAGGGGAAAGGAAAAGAAACTTGGAAGGGAAGGAAATCACCAAAAGGAAGTTTGCTGGCTTTGAAAGGAAGGGGGTGATGAGTAAGCTCAGGCAGTTTCGTTTTGTTTTGGGTTTTTGTACCAGTGTTCCGAGGTGTCCTGATCAGAGTGACTCATCTTGAATGAGTCTAGATGAAGCCAAACCTGCTGGGTTCCTTTCCCAGGAAACTGGGCACTGTTCATCACAAGATGTTTATGGTTGAGGAAATGAGTTAATGGAAAAGGACATTCTTAGGTTAAAAATGGATTTCTAGGCCGGGCGCGGTGGCTCAAGCTTGTAATCCCAGCACTTTGGGAGGCCGAGGCGGGTGGATCACGAGGTCAAGAGATCAAGACCATCCTGGTCAACATGGTGGAGACCATCCTGGTCAACATGGTGAAACCCCGTTTCTACTAAAAATACAAAAAATTAGCTGGGCATGGTGGCACGTGCCTGTAATCCCAGCTACTCAGGAGGCTGAGGCAGGAGAATTGCCTGAACCCAGGGGGCGGAGGTTGCGGTGAGCCGAGATCACGCCATTGCACTCCAGCCTGGGTAACAAGAGCAAAACTCCGTCTCAAAAAAAAAAAAAAAAAAAAAATGGATTTCTTGGATGACAAGGTGGCTCACACCTGTAATCCCAGCAATTCCGGAGGCCAAGGCAAGTGGATTGCTTGATCTCAGGAGTTTGAGATCAGCCATCGGCAACATGGTGAAACCCTGTCTCTATAAAAATAAAAAATAAAAATTAGCTGGGCGTGGAGACTGAGCTGGGAGGATCGAGGAGGATCAAAGATGATTGAGTCCAGGCGGTTGAGGCTGAAGTGAGCCAAGCTCATGCCACTACACTCCAGCCTGGGCGACGAGAGTGAAACGCTGTCTCTAAAAAAAAAAGTGTGGGTGGGTGCGTGGGAAGGTTTCTTGTGGTAGTGAAGGTGTGCGCAAATAAACAAATAAAAATAAAAATGGGCTGGACGCAGTGGCTCAAGCCTGTAATCCCAGCACTTTGGGAGGCCGAGGCAGGTGGATCACGAGGTCGAGAGATCGAGACCATCCTGGTCAACATGGTGAAACCCCATCTCTACTAAAAATACAAAAAATTAGCTGGGCATGGTGGCACGTGCCTGTAATCCCAGCTACTCAGGAGGCTGAGGCAGGAGAATTGCCTGAACCCAGGAGGCGGAGGTTGCGGTGAGCCGAGATCGCGCCATTGCACTCCAGCCTGGGTAACAAGAGCGAAACTCCGTCTCAAAAAAAATAAATAAATAAAAATAAAAATGGGCCAGGCGCAGTGCCTCATACCTGTATTCCCAGCACTTTGGGAGGCTGAGGCGGGTGGATCACAAGGTCAAGAGATCGAGACCATCCTGGCCAACATGGTGAAACCCCATCTCTACTAAAAATACAAATATTACTTGGGCGCGGTAAGGGTGTGCCTGTAATCCCAGCTACTCAGGAGGCTGAGGCAGGAGAATTGCCTGAACCCGGGAGGGGGAGGTTGCAGTGAGCCGAGATCGTGCCACTGCATTTCAGCCTGGCGCCTGGTGACAGAGCAAGACTCTGTCTCAAAAAATAATAATAACAAATAAATAAAAATGGGCTTCACTTTAAAGATAATACTACACTCATAAATTCTTGGTGAAATCAATAGTTACACCAGAAAATAACAATACTAATAGCCTGTCACAACTTGATCACAAGGCTTTATAACAAAGTATACTATTCTTAACCTTAATGTCCTATATAAGCAAGCATTACATTTAAGGTAGAGGCTTTCCTACTCTCGCTTTCTGAGGACGCCCTACTCTGTACTAGAGAAGTTTCTAATGCACTGTTTTAACTATACTTTACTCTGTGACCTATCCTGAATTCTTTTCTGCCCAAGATTGAGGAAACTGCCCTTGAGGTCTGGGACAGGACTCCTTTTCCAGTAAAACCAGTTGTTCACCTCTGACTTCCTCTTTTATTTCGAGAGAGTATCTGCAAAACATTTACAAGGTTGAGAAAGAGTGAGCCTTATGTAGGGAAGTGCTCAGTGGCCATGTGCTGGGCCGGGAATTCAGCTTCACCCCACACACTGGCCCCTTCCTGAGCCCTTTCAGGTCTGAGACTGGGCAGTAGCCAGATGCTGCCATGAGTAGACAGAAGTGGAAATACTCAGAGCTGAGGAGGAGGCAGAAGAAGGGGAGCCCAAACTTTCAAACAGTTGTCACTTTGTGATATTCCAACTTGAGATAGTGGCCACATAAGTTTTAGTGGGAACTGCATTCAATCCAAATGACAAAAACCTTTAAAGTCAGAAGATACACCAGCTCAACTGGTAGCTTCTAAACTTTTAATCATCATGGGTCCTTTTTTAAAATAAATGTTTTAAAATTCCTTCCCAAGTAGCTGGGACTACACATGGTCACCACCCCACTCAGCTAATTTTTTCATTTTTTTGTAGAGAACTAGAGATGGGGCTGCCCAAGCTATTGGACCCTTTTTTTATTCCCAGTCCCCATAGTCCCTATAAATATTTGTTAAGAAATAGTTGTGACTTAACAAATGTATCTGGGGGACCATGAACTTGGTTCTCCAAGTTCATTTATGTTACAATTTCTCTTGCTTAGACTGAGAGGAGATAACAAACGTATCCAAAAAAGCCAGATGGCCACCCAGAAAGGGTTTTAGGAGATGGAGGCCACACAATTACCCAAGATACATTGGATCCTATTCTCACCTCCAGCTAATTTTCGTATTTTTAGTAGAGATGGGGTTTTACCATTTTGGTGAGGGCGATCTCGAACTCCTGACCTCAGGTGATCCACCTGCCTTGGCCTCCCAAAGTGCTGGGATTACAGACGTGAGCCACTACTCCCAGTGAGTTTTTGTTTCATGCAACTGACTCACACCAACCAATCCCCAATTAAAACTATGAACAAGATCTACATTGAAAAAGATGTGCAGTGAAAATGAACCTGCCCCATACATTCTCTCCCCGACTCAAGTGGGAGACCAAACCTTGAAGAGATGATTGCTTGGTAAGCATCAGTGGTAATCAGTGTCACCATTCCTTTGGGCCAGGATGAGGTTTGGGAAAACATCTCTGACTGGAAATTAAGAACTGAGCTAGTGTCTTACTCCTAGACAATGATGGCTTAATAGAAAGCAATTCTCAAAATTTAGAATTTCCCTTTCAAATTTCCAAACTCTCCTATCTCCTTAAAATACATTAGCATGCTTGTTGATTTGTATTCTTTTATAGGACACCTCATTCCAAGATAGGATTAAAGTCAGCTTGCAAAACTGTCTACAATAAATAATAACACAAATCAAATTTAGGTGAGAGAAAAGAGGCAGGATACAACTTGTTGATTATGCCATCATTGTATGGAAGCTAAAATCATTATGCTTCGGGAAGCCTGCATTTTGGTTACCAAAGCTGAAGTCTGTGAGTCCTTAGCCTTAGTTGATAGATTAGGAGTTTGGATGGTTTAATTCTACAAATGGTGATTACTACTTACCAAATGCTGATTTAACCTGATTTAATTATCAGGTGGTATCAATAATGTGAAGTGTTGAAGAAATTTTGCCCTTTAATATTTACACCTATGAATCACCACTTTATTTTCCCATTTGTATTAATAAAAATGAATAAATAAATAAATAAAATTTAGCCAAAAAAAGAGTTTGTAATAAGAATGAGATGACCACAAAGGATTGAATAGTTCAAACAAACTTAGTTTTAATTAGCATGTTGTAGCCTAATTCAGAGTAAATGTGTAGTTTCCAGTAAGATTTCTGACATGTTTAAATTAGCTCACGGGCCAGATGCAGTGGCTCACATCTGTAATCCCAGCACTTGGAGAGGCCAAGGTGGGCAGATCACAAGATCAAGAGTTCGAGACCAGCCTGGCCAACATAGTGAGACCTCATATCTACTAAAAATAAAAAAAAATTAGCCAGGCATGGTGGTAGGCTACTCGGAAGGCTGAAGCAGGAAAATCACTTGAATCCCAGAGGCGGAGGCTGAGTGAGCCAAGATCACACCATTGCACTGCAGCCTGGGCCACGAGAGCAAAACTCTGTCTCAAAAAAATTAAATAAATAAATAAAATAAAATTAGCTGCCGGGTGCTATGGCTCATCCCAGCTCTTTGGGAGGCTGAGGTGTTCAGATCACGAGGTGAAGAAATCAAAACCAAACATGGTCAACATGGTGAAACTCTGTCTCTACTAAAAACACAAAAATTAGCTGGGTCTGGTGGTGTCCTCCTGTAGTTCCAGCTACTCAGGAGGCTAAGACAGGAGAATTGCTTAAACCCAGGAGGTGGGGGC
This sequence comes from Saimiri boliviensis, assembly GCF_048565385.1. NCBI lineage: Eukaryota > Metazoa > Chordata > Mammalia > Primates > Cebidae > Saimiri > Saimiri boliviensis. The sequence continues at coordinate 122,235,152 of NC_133450.1, read as the reverse complement.
TGCAGTGAGCCGAGATTGCGCCACTGCACTCCAGCCTGGCAACAGAGTGAGACTTCATCTCAAAAAAATAAATAAATACAAATAAAATGAAATAAAATATAATTAGTTCACAGAATTTCATTTTTACATTTGAAGCCTAGAAACGATCTTGAAAGGACCGCCAACCACCACAATGAAAAACAAAACAAAAACCACCTAAGTCAAGAAAGTAGACACAAGTGCTCCTCAATTTGCAGATAGATATTTCCCCTGCACCAAGAATCACCTTATGGGAGGGGCAACTGAGTTAAAATTTTAGGATGAAAGGGTTTGCTTTCTCTTCATGAAACTGTGTCCAGTACTCTGGTCAGGTAGTGATGAGGATCAAGGTAATATTAGTGATCCAAGGAGCAGAGGCTTTTTCCATGCGAAGCCCATGTACCCTGGCCGGGCCACCAGGTGAACAAGCCAGTCCCATCTGCACAATGCTCCTAAAGGGTGGGTCACAGAGTCAAAGAAAGGAACGATTTGCCAAGTAGAAACTCTGTCTTTTCTGAACTTTTTTGAGATCACAGACTAAGTTCACTTGGGATGGCAGATATTGGCTGATACAGTTTGGCTCTGTTTTCCCCACCCAAATCTCCTCTTGAATTGTACTCCAGTCACTATGTTGCAGGAGGGACTGGGTAGGAGATAATTTGAATGATGGGGGCGGTTTCTCCCATACTGTTAATAAGTCTCACGAAAGCTGATTGTTTTATCAGGTGATTCCACTTTTGTATCTTCCTCATTCTCTCTCGCCTCCGCCAGGTAAGAAGTGCGTTTCGCTCTCTGCCATGATTGTGAGGCCTCCCCAGCCACGTCAAACTGTTAGTCAAATTAAACCTCCTTTTCCTCCCAGTCTCGCGTATGTCTTTATGAGCAGTATGAAAACGGACTAATACACTGGCACAGAAGTTAGCACAGAAGAGTTTCCCATTAAGGTTTGGTGAAGGAGAGAGGAAAGGAGAGGAAAGGGAAGGAAGGAAAGAGGGAAGAAGGGAGGCACGGAGCCCTGAGCAATGCATGGAGGTCAGCAGTTAAGATTAGCTCAGCAGGAAGAGTCCTAGGCTTCCCTGAGAGATGACGTCTGACAGGCTCCCAGGTTCCCGTGCTCTTTGAGAGAGTCTTTCTTATCCCCGCTCCAGTATACAGGCACTTTGGCCTGGCCTGGCTGGCCAGATACGCAGTTGACGTTTTACCTTCAAAGATGATGGCTAGAGAAATAAGAAAAGGAAAAGCATTTAGAATCCGTAGTAAGACATACTGATAAGTAACACACATGCAGATCTTATGAGTTAATGTTGATCTTCATAGGTAAAAGCATGGCAATGCTATTATATAAGAGAATGTCCTTATTCTTAGAGGTGCATGCCAATATATTCAAAAGTGAACTGATAGGATGTCTGCAACAATTGCAACAATTTACTTTCAAATGGCTCCTGAGAAAAAAATGTGTGTAGCAAATTATTTACTTTTGATGGTTTAGGTGAGAGGTACACTAGTGTTTATTACATGATCCTTTCTGCTTTTCTGTAAACTTAAGTATATTCCAAGTAAAAAGTCCAGGACAAATGGACATTAGAAATTTTCCCAAAATGTATAAAATACATGGTAGGCCAGGCGCAATGGCTCATGCCTGTAATCCCAACACTCTAGGAGGCTGAGGCGGGCAGATCATGAGATCAAGAGATCAAGACCATCCTGGCCTACATGGTAAAACTCAGTCTCTACTAAAAATACAAAATTAGCTGGATATGGTGGCTCATGCCTGTAATCCCAGCTACTCAAGAAGCTGAGGAAAGAGAATCACTTGAACCCAGGAGGTGAAGGTTGCAGTGAGCTGAAATCACATCACTGCATTCCAGCCTTGTGACAGAGCAAAACTCCGTCTCAAAAAAAAAAAAAAAAAAAGAAAAATTCATAGTAAGCACACCAAACTAGTAATAGTGCTTGCTTATCTTGGCTGAGAGGATAAGGGGTTCCTTCTTGCATTATTTTATATGTATATAATGCAAGTCAAATTAAGGATAAGGAATACCTCCTTGCTTTATTTGATATATATATAAAATGTAAGCCAAATTAAGGACATTATATAATTATATATAATTACATATATATTATACAATATATAATTATATATAATGTATAATTATATATGTAATTATATATAATGTAAGTCAAATTATCCTTAATTTGACTTATATATAAATATGTATATATAAAATAAAGAGAGGATAAGTATTTCCTCCTTGCTTTATTATATATATACACAAAATGTGTGTGTGTGTGTGTGTGTGTGTGTGTTTAAGGCCACAGCTAGGACTCTTCTTTCTGCCCCTCTGGCCTCTTTCTCTGCACAAAACCACCTGCTCCTGGGGCCCAGCAAAGCAATCCCCCTACAAACCACATTTTTCAATAAGTGCTTCTATGCCTATCAGTAGCCCTACATGCTTCTTCTCCACAAACCCTTGCCTCATAAACCATTGCCCACACAAAACACACCCCCTTTAAACTGCCCTTCTGGAACAAATGGTTTCTTCACTACTGAGTGCACCTCTGGCCAAGGCTTCCACCCACAAACCATTCTTTCTCTAAAGTTCCTGTGTAACCCTACCACACCCACCCTCTCTGGATCATTGCCTCATTTCCCTGAGGTCTATCTTGCTGCAAATTGAATTCTTACTGGTGTTGAGCCTGAATATTTCTCAGTTTGGTAAGCGATGGAATTACCCTTCCCTGACAGATGAAGCAGTGAATTGCTTCTGCTTTTGTCTGGGATCAGGCACAGACCCTACCGTTTCTGCCCTAGCACCCCACCTCCTCAGGTCCCACTTGAGTGGCATCAAGCAGAAGTAGACATTCATGGATAGACACATAATTATTGCAACATGAAAGGACAGCGTAACATCCCACCCTCCTTCTGTATAACTAGAGTGTTGGGGAACTGTAGTTGTTGCTATTCAGGTTTTTGCAAACAAGTCCCAATGTTTCAGATAAAATGACTTGAAAAGAACGGTAGAGGTCATATACTCTCTACAGCCTTGTCAAATATTCATCTAGCCCCTATTTTTTCAACATTTCAGGAATGTAACATAACAATGTCTTTTTGGTAGAGCTCTTTTTCTAATATTGAGTGCGATCTCCTGTCCTAGTCAACTCTCCACGGTTGCACGGAATAAATTTGATTCTTCTATATAAATAATGTTTAAAAATAATATAAAGCCAGGTATGCTGGCTCATGTCTGTAATTCCAATACTTTAGGAAGCTGAGTGCTAGGAACACTTGAGGCCAGGAATTTGAGACCAGCCTGGGCAACACAAGACTTTGTTTCTACAAAAAAAAAAAAAAAAAAAAAATTTAATTAGCCGGGTGTGGTGGTATGTGCCTGTTGTCCCAGCTACTCAGGAGTTTGAGGCAAGAGGATTGCTTGAGCCTAGGAGTTCAAGAATGCAGTGAGCTATGATCATATTACTGCATTCCACGGAGCCTGGGTAACAGAGTAAGACTCTATCTCTTAAAAAATGATAATAGACAGGTCCTCACTACGTCCTTTCTTCTTCTATTTACCACCAAACTTAACTACTCTCTGACTTTTCATATTCAACCTAAATGTGATGCCTTTTTACACAGTCTCTCTCCCCATCTCTATCTGTAGATCCAAAGGTATGGAGACAAAACCCCTGAGCCTGAAGGAATAGCTTAGCTATTCCTTTGCTGTGTATGTTGGAAAAGTCAGACAACCTTTCACAAAGCCTTTTTAAATCAGAAAAATGAAAATATAATATCAATGATACGTGCTCAAGGGTCTCAACAATTATCAAAACTAAAAAGGACCAAAAATGTAAAATATTTTGTGAACTCTAAAGCACTATGTACATATTACCTGCTCTGAGTATTCACATTAAAGGTCCAATCTGACATGAATGTCTTCCTTTCTCCCAGCGTAAATTGAGTCCTTCTATACTAGAGTTTTTTTTTTTTTTTATGAGATGGAGTTTTGCTCTTGTTACCCAGGCTGGAGTGCAATGGCACCATCTCGGCTCACCGCAACCTCTGCCTCCTGGATTCAAGCAATTCTCCTGCCTCAGCCTCCCATATAGCTGGGACTACAGGCACGCGCCACCATGCCCAGCTAATTTTTGTATTTTTAGTAGAGACGGGGTTTCACCTTGTTGACCAGGATGGTCTCGATCTTTTGACCTTGTGATCCACCCATCTCGGCCTCCAAAAGTGCTGGGATTATAGGCGTGAGCCACCATGCCCGGCCCTATACTAGACTTTTTTGGTAAAATTTGTAATTCAGAATTAATGGTTCTTATGGAATAATAGTGGATGGCAGTGATTCCTCTGAAAAAATCGGTCTATTTGTAATGACAATGGTCCAGACTAGTTTGTTTTACTGTTATTGTTTTGTTTTTTTCTTTATGTCTTTAGAGAGGGACAGGGTCTCACTTTGTCATCCAAGCTGGAGAGCACTGGCATGATCATTGCTCACGATAACCTGGAACTCCTGGGTTCAAGTGATCCTCCTGCCTCAGACTCCCAAGTAGTTGAGACTACAGGTGTGTGCCACTGCAATAAGCTTAAAAAAAAATCTGTAGAAACAGGTTCTTGCTGTGTTGCCCAGGTTGTTCTCAAACTCATGGCCTCAGGTGATGCTCTCACCTCATCCTCTCAAAGTGCCAGGATTATTGGCATGAGCTACTGCACCCGGCCTACCTTTTCTTTGTTTTATTTTAATGCTTCACGATAATAGCTACCTCTTCCCTCTGCACTAGCCATTCTTTTACACTCAATCAGCTTTGTAGTTGCTCCCTCCCCCGCAGGGTCAGAGTCTGCCATGTTACCAATTGTATCCCAAAGTCTGGAGGCTTTGAGGTCTCTAAGCAAGAATTTAGCACTGAGGCTCTGGGGAGGAAGGGCTGAACTTCCCTTAATATCTTTAAAGAGTTTGCTAAAAAAGTCTATACCCCGCAGGGATCACCTTGCAGAGTTTTTCTTTGTTGTTGTTATTGTTGTTGCTGTTTTTAATTTTCTAGCTCTGCTGCCCTCTTATGGACAGCTATCAAGTCAAAATCAAGCTCTTTCTTAGACTACTAACGTTCCCTATCACACAACACAGGTGTTAACTGTACTATAAGCCAGCCACAGGGTACTATATCAATAATCAGTAAAGGTGGCATTTAACTCCCAGCCTATGGTACAGGCCATCTTGTCTTCTTCAAATCACACCCAAGTCCCAGTTGGTTTCTTTCCAGTTCAAAATGCCTCCCATCATTAAAAAAAAAAAAAAAAGAAAAGAAAAAGAAAAGAAAGAAAGAAAAAAGCCTTCCCTTGAACCCACATCCTTTCCCCCAGCTACCACTCCTCTTTAAAGCAAAATTTTGTTGTTTGTGGTTGCTGCCTCTACTTCCTCATCTCTCATTCTTTCTGGTGTCTGTGCTAATAAAGATATTTCTGTTACCCCACTAAGACTACTTGTCAAGGTCAGCAGTGACCTTGATCACTCTTGTGTTAAAACACTTTCTTCATTTGCCCTCCAAGGAATCCTACTTCTTGGTTTTCTGTCTACCTCATTAATATTTCCTCAAACACATTTGCTAGATCCTTCTCCTTCTCCTCACTTCTGTCCCCAAGTGATACCATCCAGATCATTTGGTTTAAATGCCATCTAGGTGCTAACGACTTTCAAATGTATTTATCTAGCTTAAATCTCTTCCTTTGGATTCTGAACTCATATATCCATCTATGTAATTAATGTGTCCATCTAGAGGTCTAGACTTTTTTTTTTTTCTCTCTCTTTCTAAGCTGGGAGTTTCACCATGATGGCCAGGCTGGTCTTGAACTCCTGACCTCAGGTGATCACCTTGGCCTCCCAAAGTTCTAGGATTACAGGCATGAGCCACCGCGCCCGGCCCTGGACTTTTCAAATGTGACAGCTGTCAAAGAAACTTTTGATTACCATGCCAAAACTGCTCCTCTGTTAATGGTATCTTGGTAAATGGCAACTCCATTCATCCAGTAGGTCGAGCTAAAAACTTAGAAAACTTTCTAAATTCCTTTTTCACTCATATCTTATTTTCTATATATCAGCAAGTTCTATCTGTTCTACCTTCAACTATCTCCAGAATTTGACCTCTTCTTACTGAAGCAGCATTGTTTGTCTAAGGTAATACCTGAGGTTCACTGCCTCATGCCAAGGAATTCAAGGACATGGACACACAAAGAGTGAGGTTAAAAGCAAAGGTTTGGCTGGGCGCAGTGGCTCAAACCTGTAATCCCAGCACTTTGGGAGGCCGAGGCGGGTGGATCACAAGGTCAAGAGATCGAGACCATCCTGGTCAACATGGTGAAACCCTGTCTCTACTAAAAATACAAAAAAATCAACTGGGCATGGTGGTGCGTGCCTGTAATCCCAGCTACTCAGGAGGCTGAGGCAGGAGAATTACCTGAGCCCAGGAGGCGGAGGTTGCGGTGAGCGGAGGACGCGCCATTGCACTCCAGCCTGGGTAAAAAGAGCGAAACTCCGTCTCAAAAAAAAAAAAAGCAAAGGTTTAATAGGCAGAGAAAGAGAAGAGCTCTCTGTGCAAGGAACGGCCGTGGGGAAAATGGGTTGCCACTTCCACAGTGAAATGCAGGAAGTTTTATAGATGAGCTTGAGGAAGCAGTGTCTGATTTACACAGGGCATGAAAGATTGGTTAGAACAGGTGTGCCATTTGCATAGCACTTGAAGGAGCTGGCCATGCCACCCTAATCTTTTATTATACCTGGGTTTTTTACCTGGCCATCGCTGTATTGTCTGATTCTTTGCTGTGCGTTGGTGACAAAGAAAAGGGAAGATGGAGCCTTCATGATGAACATGCCTGGCCCTCAGGTAATGCTTTTCTATTGGCACAGTGGCCAGCATTCACCTGTGCACATTTTGAGATTGCTCTTCGTTAGAAAAGAAATGATTATGGGGCTGCTTTTAGTTAAAAAGGGAAACCTGGCCGGGCGCAGTGGCTCAAGCCTGTAATCCCAGCACTTTGGGAGGCTGAGGTGGGTGGATCACGAGGTCAAGAGATGGAGACCATCCTGGTCAACATGGTGAAACCCCGTCTCTACTAAAAATACAAAACATGAGCTGGGCATGGTGGTGCATGCCTGTAATCCCAGCTACTCAGGAGGCTGAGGCAGGAGAATTGCCTGAACCCAGGAGGCGGAGGTTGCGGTGAGCTGAGATCGCGCCATTGCACTCCAGCCTGAGTAACAAGAGTGAAACTCTGTCTCAAAAAAAAAAAAAAGGGAAACCTTGCCAAGGGCTGTTGGCCTCACTATCTGCCTAAAGGATTTTATCTAGCTCCTGTATCATTACCACCTCCATTACCACCACTGATCCAACCAAGCCTAAACCAACTTTTAGCCTAATCTGCCTCCGAGGTCTCCTAACCAATCTCCCTATTTTTGCTCAATACTATTGATTTTCTACAAAGCAGCCAGTGAGGTGTGTGTGTGTGTGTGTGTGTTTTTAAGTAAATTGGTTAAAAATCATTTCAGTGACCTCCTTTCATGCTCAAAATAAAACCTAAATTTATCATGATTTACAACACTTGCCTGCGTCTCCAACCTTATCTACCACCACCATTCCCCTGGTCAGTCTACTCTAGTAGCACTGGCCTTCTGTTACTGCTAAATTGTTAAATTTCCTGAGAACTTGTATGTTTGATTTACCTTCTGCTTGCACACTCTTCTCTAATTACTGCATTGTTCATGCCCTCATTTACTCAGGTCTCTGCTCAACTGCCAGCTCCTTGGAGAGGCCTTCCCAAAACCAACCTATTTGAAATCCCTCACCCTTTTATCACTTTTTTAAAAAAGATCCTTGGCAGGTGCAGTGGCTGATGCCTGTAATCCTAGCACTTTGGGAGGCCAAGGCGGGTGATTACCTGAGGTCAGGAGTTCAAGACCAGCCTGACCAACATGGAGAAACCCTGTCTGTACTAAAAATACAAAATTAGCTGGGTATGGTAGTGCATGCCTGTAATCTCAGCCTCTCGGGAAGCTGAGGCAGGAGAATCTCTTGAACCCAGGAGGCAGAGGTTGCAGTGAGCTGAGATCGCACCACTGCACTCCAGCCTGGGTAACAAGAGCGAAACTCTGTCTCAAAACAAACAAATAAACAACAACAAAAACAGCCTTAGTGAGCTGTATTTTACATATCATAAAACTCACTCATTTCAAGTTCAAAATTCAATTATTTTTAGTAATTTTATTCAGTGTTGCAGTAATCACATAGATCCGTTTTGGCACATTTTTATCACTTAAATAAGATCTCTATGTCCATTTATATTAATTCCCATCTTAACCCTAAGCCCCAGAAAACCATTAATCTACTTTCTATCTCCATAGATTTTTCTGGACATTTCATTTGAATAGAATCATACAAGGCCGGGCGCGGTGGCTCAAGCCTGTAATCCCAGCACTTTGGGAGGCCGAGGTGGGTGGATCACGAGGTCGAGAGATCGAGACCATCCTGGTCAACATGGTGAAACCCCGTCTCTACTAAAAATACTAAAAATTAGCTGGGCATGGTGGTGCGTGCCTGTAATCCCAGCTACTCAGGAGGCTGAGGCAGGAGAATTGCCTGAACCCAGGAGGCGGAGGTTGCGGTGAGCCGAGATCGCGCCATTGCACTCCAGCCTGGGTAACAAGAGCAAAACTCCGTCTAAAAAAAAAAAAAAAAAAAAAATCATACAAATTTGTATCTGGATTCTTTTATTTAGCATGTTTTTGAGGCTCATCCATGACATAGCATGTGTCAGTAGATTTTTTCTTTTTCTTTTCTTTCTTTTTTTTTTTTTTTGAGACGGAGTTTCGCTCTTGTTACCCAGGCTGGAGTGCAATGGCGCAATCTCGGCTCACTGCAACCTCTGCCTCCTGCGTTCGGGCAATTCTCCTGCCTCAGTCTCCTGAGTAACTGGGATTACAGGCACGTGCCACCATGCCCAGCTAATTTTTTGTATTTTTAGTAGAGACGGGGTTTCACCACGTTGACCAGGATGGTCTCGATCTCTCAACCTCGTGATCCACCCGCCTCGGCCTCCCAAAGTGCTGGGATTACAGGCTTGAGCCACCACACCCGGCCTCCTCTTTTCTTTTTTTCTTTTTGAGACAGGAGTCTCGGTCTGTCACCCAGGTTGGAGTGCAGTGGTGTTACCTCAGCTCACTGCAACCTCCGTCTCCTTGGTTCAAGTGATTCTCATACCTCAGCATACAAGTAGCTCAGATTATAGGGCATGTGCCACCATGCCTGGCTAATTTTTGTATTTTTGGTAGAGATGGGGTTTTGCTATGTTGGCCAGGCTGGTCTTGAGCTCCTGGCCTCAAGTCATCCATCCAACCTGGCCTCCCAAAGTGCTGGGATTACAGGCATGAGCCACCACGTCTGGCCTAGATACACACTTTTTAAAAATCCATTTACTAATTGATGGGCATTTAGGATTTTTCCAGTCTTTATTATTTTAAAAGTTGCTGTGGACCTTTGTGTATGTTTGTCTGGTTATGTTCCTACATCTCTTAGACAGCTACAAGTAGAATTGCTGGCTCATATGGTAGTTTTCTGCTTTGCTTTCTGAAAAACTGCCAAACTGTTTTCCAACTGGCTACATCATTATACATTTCCACCAGAAAATGTAAATTTCACAATGTAAAAGGATTCTTGTTTTTCTGCATCCTCATTGAAGCTAGTTTATGTTTATTATAGTCATTTTAGTGAGCGTGAAGTGGTATTTCATCATAGTTTTAATTTGCCTTTTCTTCCTCTATTATCTTCTATCACCTTAACTTTTTTCGTAACACTTATTACTACTTTCGATTTTTTAAAACATTTGTTTTTATTGGTAGTCTGACTCCCCTGATTTAATATAAATACCATGAAGGCAGAAACATTGTCTTGTTCTTCTCCATATCCCTAACCCCTAGGACATTTGTTGAGTAAATAAATAAACATATCCTCCTCATGTATTCATCTCTTCTTGTTCAGCAGCCTAGAAAGATATACTTGATAGAAGTCCTGTCTGGGACATTGAAAAGCTGAAAAACTCACCTTCTTCAAGGTTTCATGGGCAGATGACAGTTTATAAATTGTCAATTTTGGTTTTTGCATATGTGTTTGTATGCATACATATGTTTGTGGATATACATGCACACACACACATATCCTGGCATTTCTATATGAGGCATAATACAAATGATTACCTAAAGGACAAAGTTCAAAGCAAATGCAAAAAAAAAAAAATGAATGAGTATAAATGCAATACAAAGTTGTAAAGTAAATGTTATCGTTATCTAGAAACGGAATGGCCATTACATTTACAAATGTCAATACTAGGTACAGATTGATAGCAAGACCTAACATGGTGTCATTTGAATAAATAACATCAAGGGTATTTATCCAAAGGGCACAGCATAAAGTAAGCGCAGTCAGAGAACTGAACAAATTTTCCAATTCAGACAGAAGTACATACTGACTTCAACATCTTCACCAGAAGTGTGCATTATTACTGAAAACGCCTAAATGAGTTAGAAGACTCTATAGAAAAGTTAGTCTCTCTTGGTTCAGCCTATCTGGGCTCATAAAAACATGTGAATCTGCCTAGAGCCCCTCCTTGGGCAGAGATATCTCATGTGTCTAAGGATTATATAGTGACAGTACTATTGCCGGGTCTCAGAGAACAGTTTGGTTCTCTAAGGCATCTCTCTCAGACATCTCTGAAAACATTCCTGAACCCAGTATTGTGGAACTCAAGTAGGGATCAGTTTCCTAGGCCTTTGAGAGCAGCTAACAAGCCCTTAGACCAGCCATAGTGTGTATCCTGAAGTGAAGAGTCAGTAGATAACAAATAGTTAAGAAACCGGACACCCATAAAGAATGGCATATTGACAGAAAATATTCAAAATTACTCTTACCATTATTCTGTCTCTTTTAATACTAGTAGTTCCTATTTGTGAGCCTAAGGGGAATTGGCAAAGTAAGCAACCAAGGAAATCTAATGACCATCAGCTGCCTAAAAAATTTCAGGCGGCCGCATGCGGTGGCTCACACCTGTAATCCCAGTACTTTGGAAGGCCGAGGTGGGCGGATCACAAGGTTGAGATTGAGACCATCCTGGCCAACATGGTGAAACCCTGTCTCTACTAAAAACATAAAAATTAGCCAGGCATGGTGGCGTGTGCCTGTAATCCCAGCTACTTGGGAGGCTGAGGCAGGAAAATTGCTTGAACTCAGGAGGCGGAGGTTGCGGTGAGATGAGATCGCACCACTGCACTCTAACCTGGCGCCTGGTGACAGAGCAAGACGGTCTCAAAAAAAAAAAAAAAAAAAAAAAAAATTTCAGGCATAACTCAATTTTGCTTTTCATGGACTTTATCGACTCTATACCATCTAATCTATGATGTCCAGGGTAAGAGCTTTTCCACTGCCAAAACAGTCATATGAAAAACAGGTACTGTGCCAAACGTCAACTTTATCCCTTGAGTGCAGTTAAATAATTTTCACACTTTGATGACATTAGTGGAACAGTAACAATGGTGGTAGCTATGTATTATTATTTTGGAGGAGACTACACAGGCAGACAATAACAAAGGTTAATACTGTGAACCTTAAACAAACTCTGATGGGTAAAAGAACAGTTGATAGAAGTAGATCGGGCCAGGCTACACAAGATTAGTACTATATTCTATTAACCTTTTATTGTAAGTTATAACAGGAGCGCAGATAGAAAACAGTTCAAAATAAAAGAGGAAAAGGGAAAAACAAGGCCAAAATCAAGTAGCTAATGAGTGAAATGGCATTTTAGAAAGAGTAACAGCAAAAAGAGAAAGAGAACAAGAAAAAACAAAAGAGAGTGGCAAGTGAGGTAAAGTAAAAGCTTTCTAGAACGAACAAACAAACTCAGAATGGAAGCGAGAGTAAAAGCCCAATGGAGGGATAGGGGTTGTTCGACCTGAAAACAAGAGAGCAAATTCAGATTAATCCAGAAGAATATCAAATCTGTGGCCGGGCGTGGTGGCTCACGCCTGTAATCCCAGCACTTTGGAAGGCCGAGGCAGGCGGATCACAAGGTCCAGAGATCGAGACCATCCTGGTCAACATGGTGAAACCCCGTCTCTACTAAAAATACAAAAATAGCTGGGCGTGGTGGCTTGTGCCTGTAGTCCCAGCTTGGGAGGCTGAGGCATAAGAATTGCTTGAACCCAGGAGGCGGAGGTTGCGGTGAGCCGAGCTCGTGCCATTGCACTCCAGCCTGGGTAACAAGAGTGAAATTCCGTCTCAAAAAAAAAAAAAAAAAAAAAAAGAATATCAAATCTAATTTAGGCCAAAACTAAAAGTTAGACAAAATGATTAAAGACAGGAAAATTTCTATTTTTATTAAAATGCAGATTTACGGGAACAGAAAAACCAAGCAGATAGCCAGTGTTTGTTCAAAGGTGTCCCTTAGAAACAAAACAGTATCATGAAAATCGGGGTCTGTTTACAAGGAAAAAAAAAGCAACACAAGTCTAAGCCAAATCGAATTAGGCGGAAGGCACAGCACAGCATGAATAGCTCTCTTCTTCCCACCTCCGTGCTTTAAAGGAACAGCAGGTGGCATTATCTCTTTGTGTCTATTCCTGTTGGTAATCAATGAATGAACTGAGAATTGGCAATAAAAACAACACTGTATTCTTCCTTTGCTTCTAAAAAACTCAAAGTGACAGACATCTATCTTTGGCAGCATTGACGTAAGTCATCAGGAAAGCACACTAATGTGAAAAGAACTCCAAGATACGTTAAAATAAAATAGCAAGATACAGGAAATATGTATAACATACTAACTACTGTTTATAATAAGAGAAGAAAAATAGAATTTGAATTTGTATTTGTTTATATTTGTATAGATCCTGGAAGAATGAAAAAGAAACTAACTGTGGTTACCACAGGGTGGGGAAGTGGGGAAGGAAGGGCATATGAGGACAGGCTGGAGGTGAGAGTTCTCACTGTACACATTTTATGTCGCTTAATTTTTGAACTGTGTGATTATATAACTATTCACAATTTTATATTAAAAAGAAGGGAAAACTATTGACTTAAGTGTGTATTTTCATCTCTAAGTTGTTTGCACTTTTGCCTTTACATTTTATTTTATAACAGTTTTTTTTTTTTTTTTTTTTTTGAAACAGAGTCTTGCTTCGTCACCCAGGCTGGAGTGCAGTGGTGTGATCACAGCTTACTACAGCCTCGATCTCTCAGGCTCAAACCAGCCTCCCGCCTCAGCCTCCTCAGTAGCTGGGACTACAGGTGTGCACCATCATGCCCAGCTAATTTTTAAATTTTTTTTTCTTTGTTTGCCCTTCTCACTTATATATTGCTTATAGTAATTTTGAAATTTTTTGAAGAGACAGAGTCTCACTATGTTGCCCAGGCTGGTTTCACACTCCTGAACTTAAGGAGTTCTCCTGTCTCGGCCTCCCAAAGTGCTGGGATTACAGGCTTGAGCCACTGTGCCCGGCTAGTTTATCTTTAAAGCACTACAAAAGATCCCAACTTGAATAAAAATTAAATTCTTAGCACCAACAATTATGCTATTCTATACAGTTAATTTTGGGTGAAAGTGATTCTACTATCAAAACAAGCTTCTCCTTTAGTCAGGTTTCTATCCACCAAAATACTACAGTACAATTTTCACCTATCAGTCCTGTTTAAAAACTATCAATGGCTGGCCATCTTGCCTAGAGAATAAGGTCTTACTCTTTTGTTTTGTTTTGCTTTGCTTTTTAGAGACAGTGGCTTGCTCTGTTGCTCAGGCTGGAGTGCAGTGCCTTCATCATGGCTCATTGAATGCTTAGCCTCCCCAACTCAAGTGATCCTTCTACCTCAGCCTCCCAAGTAGCTGGGACCACAGATGTGCGCCACCACGCCCAGCTAATTTTTGACTTTTTGTAGAGATGAGGTTTCCAATATTGCCCAGGCTAGTCTCAAACTTGGTATTGAACTCCTGGGCTCAAGCAATCTGCCCACCTTAGCCTTCCGAAGTGCTGGGATACAGATGTGAGCTACCACACCCAGCTCTAAGGTCCTACTCTTAAGCCTGGAATCAGAGCTCTTCTCCACCTTACTGCCCATCCTCCCATTTATTTCTTCACTTTAACTATTTCCATTTGTTAAATGATTAAACATTCCTGGATTCATCT